>NC_084648.1:21877892-22212892 GCF_019802595.1 Syngnathoides biaculeatus | reverse complement strand
CACTCACTGTTTTTTTATTTTTGGTCGTGGTTAAACTCTGGACCTTGGTATTTTGTTGTGAGCAAGTTCCTCATACCTGTAATTACTGTTTGTTCTGCCTTTTCACGATCTGTATAATCCCATGTTTGAAATCTATGATGGCGAGAGCAATGTCAAATGTTTTTGTGAAGTATGCCCTTCTACAACAAGTACAAAAAGATGTTATCAATCAGACAGATGTAATCAATCTGACAGTTACACACACACACACACACACTCATTATGTGACTTATGTGAATAATAAAAAGCTGCAGCAGGACACGAGTCAGAGTTGATTGGTAGCCGGGAGGCTCTGACCGCTCCCCTTGCAGCACGTAAAACTTGAAGCCTTGTCTGTTAGCCTCTTTTTAATAGAGGCTCTTAAACCTGACAGCAACGCTGCAGTAAATTTCACTCAGAAAAATATTTCTCTGCTTGCACGTGTCCGAGAGCCATATACCCCATCATGATTGGTTGCCTTTGCACACAACACTGTAAAAGTGCCATTCATGTAAACCTTGAGGGACGCACTAACAAACTTTCATTTTAAGGTATGGGCCACAAAACATCATCTCCAATCCAGGCGCCAGTTTAAGACCACTGATCTAAAAGAATACCATACCGGATGTGTCGTGGCCCGGGTTAACAACGCCTACACCTGGCACCGTGAACCTGCAGGGAGTTGATGAAAATTCAGCTGCTGTATGTCAAAGACGGAGAAGAAGGGGAAAGCGGATTCGTCAGCAGAAGAAGAGGAATGCACAGAGCTTACAAACGAGTCTATGGACTTTAAATGTTGGAACTATGCCAGGAAAAGCTCAGGGGTTGGTTGACATGATGATTCGGAGAAAGGTTGATATATTGTGCATCCAAGAGAGCAGGTGGAAAGGTAGTAAAGCTAGGGCAGGGGCTAAGGTAGTGGTCAGGGAGTGTGTAGCTCAACAGCATAGGATGGTGGTGTGTGGGATGACTATGGTGGGGGGGGTGAATTAAGAAGACAAAAGGTAGATCAGAGAACCATGTGGTGGAATCTGAGAAAGGAACAATGTTGTGTGGCCTTTCCCAAAGAGGTGAGACATGCTCTCAATGGACAGGAGGAGCTCTTGGAAGACTGGATGACTTAAGCCAAGGTGATCAGAGAGACAGGCAGGAGAGTACTTGGTGTCTTCTGGTAGGAAAAATGAGGCGACTTAGTGGTGTAACCTCAAATTACAGGAAGTCATACAAGGAAGGAGGTTAGCAAAGAAGTGGGACACAGAGGACTGAAGAGAGGCGAAAGGAATAAATTGAGATGCGACGTAAGGCAAATGTAGAGGTGGCGAAAGCTAAACAAGGGGCATAGGACAACATGTACACCGGGTTGAAGACGAAAAATGTAAAAAAGGATCTCGACAGGTTGGCCAGACGAGGAACAGAGATGAGAAGGATGTGCAGCAGGTAAGGGTGATGAAGGATGGAGATGGAAATGTGTTGAGTGGTGCCAGTAATGTGCTAAATAGATGGAAAGAATGCTTTGAGAAGTTGATGAATGAAGAAAATGAGAGAGAAGGAAGAGTAGAATAGGCAAGTGTGGAGGACCAGGAATTGGCATTGATGAGTAAGAGGGAAGTTAGAAATCCACTACAAGAATGAAAAATGGAAAGACAGTTGGTCCTTGATGACATAGCGGTGGAGATAAGGAACCAATTTGGAGAGGTGGCTGTGGAGGTTTTGACCAAGTTATTCAATAGAATACTAGCGGGCGAGCAGACTGAAGAATAAAGTGTGCTAGTTCCCATTTTTGCATGCACTGGAAAGGAGAGGAATGAAGATGAGCCGAAGTAAAAGAATTTATGTGCGTGAATGAGGGGAGTTGAGGGGGAAGAGATAGCAACGGTGGAAGACTTCAAATACTTGGTGTCAACAGCCCAGAGCAATGGTGAGTGTGGTAAAGAAGTGAAGAAACTGTTCCAAGTAGGATGGAACAGCTGGTGGAAGGTGCCTGGTGTGCTATGTGACAGAATAGTCTCTGCTAGGATGAAGGGCAAAGTTTATAAAAGAATAGAGAGACCGGACATGATGTACGGATTAGAGACAGTGGCACTGAAGAGACAACAGGAAGCACAGTTGAAGGTGGCAGAATTGAAGATGTTGAGGTTCTACCTAGTAGTGAGCAGGTTGGTTAGGATTACAAATTAGCTCATTAGAGGGACAGCTAAAGGTGGAAGTTTTGGAGACAAGGTTCGAGACAGCAGAACTTGATGGTTTGGACATGTCCAGAGGTGAGAGATTGACTATATTGGTAGAAGGGTGCTAAGGATGGAGCTGCCAGGCAAAAAAGCGAGACTAAGACAACAGAGAAGGTTGATGGATGTTGTGAGGAAGACATGAGGGCAGTGGGTGTTAGAGAGGAAGATGCAGGAGATAGGTGCACATGGAAAAAGATGACACACTGTGGTAACAGGACAAGAAAAAGAAGATCATGAAATTAATAAATTCCTTGCAAATGTATCATTCTGGAACATTCTTCTTAAAGGAGGAATTTGTTCAAAATTCATATGTACAATAAACACTCCAAGGTGAAGTAATATTATTACATATATTTTGGGCATTAATTGAAAAAAACAATGAAAATAAAGAACATTATTGAAATCCAAGCAAAATCTGGATATGTGCCAGGTTTCACATCCAAACCCGGAAGAAACATCCTTTACCCCGCCCCTGACGTGGCCAGTGCTTAGCATTACAGACCATTCGTTCTAGCTAAGCCAAGATGCCGATGTGTTGTGCAACAAAACTGAGAAAACGCAACCAAATTTCTCCTTCCTTAATCTCCTGTGGGAACTACCCGACAGGATAAAGTTGTGGCTGTCACAGTTGAGGCTCATTCATCAGTGGAGAAATTTGCACACATCTAATCATTACTGGTTATTGGCCGCTTAGTTATAGCCTCATGTGCTGGTACTGTATAAGCAACAACAAACTTCATGAGGCGGCACGGTGGCCCAGCTGTTCAATCCCGGACCTCTGTGTGTGGTTGCATGTTCTCCCCGTCACCATGTGTGTAACCTGCCTCCTGGCAGTTGTTCTCCCCATGTCTGCATGCGTGTAACCTGCCTCCTGCCCGTTGACAGCTGGGATAGGGTCCAGCACTCCTGTGACCATCGTGCGGCTAAGAAAATGGATTGATGGATATATACGTGTAACAACACTTCCCGGTTACTATTCACGGCGTTAGGCACGTGCAACCCCCACGCCACCACTCCCGCCGGTCGATCGCGAGAGGCGTCAAGTTCCGCCTGTGTGTATTATGGCTCAAACCTTGTACATTGTTATTTTTGTTTGGTATGCTCAATGACGGGAGGAGTAATAACAGAGCATCGAGTCGCTGTTATACTCGCTTTGTTGGCTCTTAGCACACAACACTTCCCGGTTACTATTAACAGCGATCCGCAAGTGCAACATTCACCCCTGCCGCTGGTCGGACGCAAGAGGTTGGCTGCTTGAAAAGTACAACTTTGGATGGAAAAAAAAACCATGCCTGCTGTATATTCTCAACATCTAAACCAACTCCTCAGAAAAGCATCAAATCTCCGCGGTCCATATAATGGGACTGTTATTGTTCGTCGTCAGCGCCACGCCCCTCCCAACTCGATGAGTTCCGCCTGTGTGTATTCTGGCTAAGTTGTTTGAACATTGTACATTCTTAGTTTTGTATTGTATGCTCAATTGCGGGAGTAGTAATAACACAGAGCGTTGACTCACTGTTATACTCGCTTTGTTGTCTCTTAGCACACAATACTTCCCGGTTACTATTTACAACGATCCGCGCGTGCAACTCGCACCCCCCACCACCGCTGCCGGTCGATCGCGAGAGGCTGGCTACTTAAAAAGTACATCTCCGCGGTCCATATAATGGGATCATTGTTCGTCGATAGTTCCACGCCCACTCTCCAACACGTCAAGTGCTGTTTGTGTGTATTCTGTCTGAAGTGCACAGGCTTGAACATTGTATATCATGTTATTTTTGTTTGGTTTGTTTGTAATTATTTTTCACAAAAATCGGCCACAAAATTCCAGGTAGTGGACGACGCAATGGAGGGTCAGAACAGCAAGCACTGCAGGCATAGCAAACACTGATTGGCTGTCAGTTTTCCAGCCAGGCTCATTGGAATGTCTGACCGAGAGAGGAATTTTCACAAGACTTTTTCAATTGAGAGATGTTTCTTGGTCAAATCTATGGATAACTCTGGCATTAAAAGAAACACTGAACCCTCATCTAGTAACTTTTAATGTGTGCTCCCATTCCTATTAGTTTTCCTTTAAATTTTACTATTTTCTCATGCACTTGCTCACAAGGAGGTCAACATCGCCCTAATTTTGCTTGTGAATGATTGAGAAATTCAGGGAAGTGCCTTTTTTACCCAATCATTACACCCATGTGTTCCCAACTGTCTGTTCAGCCATGGGATGTTTCAAACAGGGGTTTGATGACTCTTCTTCTTTTCTTTTCGGCTTGTCCCGTTAGGGGTCGCCAGAGTTTGTCATCTTTTCCATCTAAGCCTACCTCGTGTATCTTCTTCTCTAACAACCATTGTCTTCATGTCTTCCCTCACAACATCCACCAACCTTTTCTTTGGTTTTCCTCTCGTTCTTTTGCCTGGCAGCTCCCTCCTCAGCACTCTTCTACCAATATACTCACTCTCTTGTCTCTGAACATGTCCAAACCATCTAAGTCTGCTCTCTCTAACCTTGTCTCCAAAACATCCAACATTGGCTGTCCCTCTATATGAGCTCGTTTCTAATCCTATCCAGCCTATTCACTCCAAGCGAGAACCACATCATCTTCATTTCTGCTACCTCCAGTTCTGCTTCCCGTTGTTTTTTCAGTTTTACAAACTTTGACCTTCATCCTAGTGGAGACTATTCTGTTGTATAGAACACCAGACTCCTTTCACAAACTGTTCCACCCCACTTGGACCCGTTTCTTCACTTCTTTACCACACTCTCCATTGCTCTCAATTGTTGACCCTAAGTATTTTAAGCCATCCACCCTCGCTATCTCTTCTCCCTGGAGCTTCACTCCTCTTCCTCCCCTCACATTCATACACATATATTCTGATTCTGATATTCTGATATTGATGAGTATTCCTAAAATTTCTTAGTCTTTTTGAAACATGTTGCAGCCATCGAATTTTAAATTAATGGTGCAAAAAATAATAATAATAATAATCGGCCAGCACTGCTTCATATTCATCGTGACTGCGGTAGTTTTTCCTTCAGTGATATATCGGCCAAATTATAGTATTAGTGGTGCAGTATCAAAGAGTGTAATGAGAAGCAGTACTCACTCTTCATGGCGTATGTCACTAATGGTTCTGTCTAGCGATATCATGTCACTCGCAACCATGTTAAAGCCAAACTCTTTGATGGATGCTTGGATGGTTTCTTTGTATTCTGGGCCCAGAACAAATGGCTTGGCTCCTTCTCCTGGGCCAGCTGGGACCCCTGCAGGCTCAGGGTCTTTGGGTTCAAAGTTTCCAAGAACACCTCTCTTGAGGATGGGAGCATCGTAATTGTGTAAGTTGGGTCTGAATGTTGCAAACTGTTGCTGGATAACCTTCTTCTGATCAGCCTGCTGGTTGGGATTTTGCACTTGGTTGACCTCTCCTGGAAATGAAATTGGAAAATAATACACATAAAATTTGAATAAAGACAAAAATACATGAAAGTACCAAAAGCAATTTTGAATAACTTAGTACAGTAGTATAGCTATCAAACAGAGGCAAGGCAACATGGATTTAAATGTGGCTGACAATCTTTTCAGGAAATAATCACGATACGCAAAAAAGAACATTTAACACAAACCGCAGTATAATGCCAGCACAACTTCCAAACTACACTCTAGACCAAATTAATCACATTTTCCACCATTTTCAAGTATTTAAAAGTGCTTGAGAATCCTGCACAAAATTACAAATGGTCTAAAATTCTATTGCAAATCTGATAAGAACAGATTGTTAATAAAAACAAAATACTTGAAACCCAGTTGTAAACCTCAAAGTTTTTTTTCATCTTTTACATTCTTCCAGTTCTTCCCGCTGCCGTTTCCAGCGTCTCACCATCAATTCATTTATGCCAAGTTTACGTGCAGCAGCTTTGTTTCCTTCTTTATCGGGCAGCTTGATTGCTTTTAACTTGAAAGCTGCGTCATATGCATTTCTTCTTGCATTTTCCGTGATGAGGGTCTGTTCATGCTAATTTTACTCAAGCACAAAGCGCAAAGTTACAGAAAAACTTGAGTCTTCCTCGAGACATATACACCTGTCTCACTCTTACCTTTTCTGCTCAAGCGCCCCTTGCGACCATTATAAAAAAAAATCCATAAATTAGCTGCATCATTGCATTAGGCGCAGGGTTGAAAGTGTGAGACAAAAGTCCCGTCTTATAGTCCAGAAATTACAGGACTTGATTAAGTTATTATGACACGGACCTTTTGTTACATTCTGAGAGATGGAATTCATTACGTCAACGGACGCCTATGTCTGGAATCTTAGGGAAGTACCTACAGTGAAGATCCTAATTGTTGTTTAGTTTTTAGTTTAGTTTTTGCTGGTTTTGTTAATTTTTGTTAGCGCGTCTGGCATCTGACTGATGCATTTAATGATATACAGTGAAGAAAATAAATATTTGAACACCCTGCGATATTGCAAGCTTTTCCACTTAGAAATCATAGAGGGGTCTGATATTTTCATCATAGGTGCATGTCTACTGTGAGAGAGACAACCTAAAATCATGAAATCCAAAAATCACAATGTATGATTTTTTAACAATTTGTGTGATACAGCTGCAAATAAGTATTTGAACACCTGAGAAACCTAATGTTAATATTTTGCACGGTAGCCTTTGTTTCCAATTACAGAGGTCAAATGTTTCCTGTAGTTGTTCACCAGCTTTACACAGACTGCAGGAGGGATTTTAACGCACTCCTCCACACAGATCTTCTCTGGATCAAACAGGTTTCTGGGCCGTCACTGAGAAACACGGAGTTTCAGCTCCCTCCAAAGATTTTCTATTGGGTTTAGGTCTTGAGACTTGCTAGGCCACGCCAGAACCTTGATATGCTTCTTATGGAGCCAATCCTTAGTTTTCCTGGCTGTGTGCATTGGGTCATTGTCATGTTGAAAGACCCAGCCACAACCCATCTTCAATGCTCTGACTCAGGGAAAGAGGTCATTCCCCAAAATCTCACAATACATGGCCGTGGTCATCCTCTCCTTATTACAGTGCAGTCGTCCTGTCCCATGTGCAGAAAAACACACCAAAGCATGATGCTACCACCCCCATGCTTCACAGTAGGGTTGGTTTTCTTGGGATGGAACTCATCATTCATCTTCCTCCAAACACAGTTTGTGGAATTATAACAAAAAAACTTCCATTTTGTCTCATCTGACAACAAAACATTCTCCCATGACTCCTCTGTATCATCCAAATGGTCAGTGGTAAGCTTAAAATGGGCCTTGACATGTGCTGTTTAAGCAGGGGAACCTTCCGTGCAATGCATGATTTCAAATCATGACAGTCACCTTGGAAACGATGTCCCAGCTCTTTTCAGGTCATTGACCAAGTCCTGTCGTGTAGTCCTGGGCTGATTCCTCACCTTTCTAAAGATCACTGAGACCCCACGAGGTGATAGCTTGCATGGTGGTCCAATCCGATTGAGATTGACCGTCATGTTTAGCTTCTTCCATTTTCTAATGATTGCTTCAACAGTGGACCTTTTTTAACCAAGCTGCTGTGCAATTTCTCCGTAGCCCTTTCCAGCCGTGTGAAGTTGTACAATTTTGTTTCTGGTATCTTTGGCCAGCTCTTTGCTCTTGGCCATGTTACAAGTTTGAGTCTTACTGATTGTATGGGGTGGACAGGTGTCTTTACACAGCTAACGACCTTACACAGGTGCATCTGATTCAGGATAATACATGGAGTGGAGGTGGACTTTTAAAGGCGGACTAACAGGTTTTTGAGGGTCAGAATTCTAGCTAATAGGTGTTCAAATACTTATTTGCAGCCGTATCACACAAGTATTTAAAAAACAATCATACATTGTGATTTCTGGATTTTTCTTTATAGATTATCTCTCTCACAGTGGACATGCACCTACGATGAAAATGTCAGACCCCTCCATGATTTCTAAGTGGGAGAAATTGCAATATAGCAGGGTTTTCAAAAACTTGTTTTCTTTCCTGTATTAATGCAAGGGGGCCAAATAATATTGTACGCCCCCCTTTTCAGGTTTTTATTTGTTTAAAAAAAAGTTTATAATAGCCAATAAATTCCGTTCCACTTCACGATTGTGTCGCACTTGATTCAAACAACAATTAATTTGTCTTCATGTTTGAAACCTGAAATGTAGCGAAAGGTTGAAAAGTTCAAGGGGGCCGAATACTTTCACCAGGTACTGGAGTGTGCCACTGTCTAAAGAAGATAAATAACTGAGTGATGCAAAATTTCCTTGAATTAAAACACCTGTTCTCTGATTCAGAAGATTATAAGTGCTATAGTGCTATATTTTCCTCCGAGTGTAACTTTGCTGTCCAATTAAGTAACTTTCTGCCTGCAATTAAGAATGCTTTGCTCTGCTCCAATTAAAAAAACTTTCTGCCTGCAATGAAGAATGCCTTGCTCTCCTCCAATTAAAAAAAACTGTACCTGCCTGCAATTAAGAATGCTTTGCTATGCTCCATTTAAGAAACTGTTTCTGCCTGCAATGAAAAATGCTTTGCTCTGCTCTCGATAACGTGGCAGCAAATGTAGGATAAACAGGGGGGGAATGTGGATGTAATTGTGAATATAATTATCATACATCTGTTTCCAACAAAGAAATGATTTGCTCTGCTTTAAATAACATGGCAGCCACTTAACAGGAGATAGCACAAGAACATCTAATCATCAGAACTGTTAGAACCAGGAGCACCTGTTGTCTGTTAAAGAAATGATGACCACACATGGACTCGCCAATCTTACACACACATACACACACACACACACACACAAACAAACAAGTACACTTTGTTTCCAACTATGTTTTGCTCCCCCGTCTCTTTTGTAAAATTCCATGGAAATAACGGGCATTTTTAAACCAAACAGAGGTGCTGAGGAGAGGCTAATAAGAGAGTGCAGTGGTGACAGTTCCTCTCCTCTCTCCTCGCGAGCTGCCAAACTTGAACTGCTGTCTTTGCTTCTTTTTTTGTTCTGTTTAATGAATGTCTAATTGGTAAACCTGACTATAGCGTTTGAAGTGCATATTTCGTGTCAACTATTTCCTCAGTCACAGTTTTGTTTTATTGCTTGCTAGTTATGCTATTCTGTTTGCTGTGGTGTGATAACTTTAGTTTTGATATGACCCTGAGTGTGAACGTTATAATGACTTGCCTACACTGTCAGTGTATGGGGGAACATAAGCTTTATCTGCTTACAAATGTAAAACTGCAATTGTTCCACACTACATCGTGAGCAGCATCACACAGTAGTTTTCATGCACGCTAAACACGAGCTAGCATATGTGCTCACGTAACAAGTGTATAAGTTTGTACTTAATTGGAATAATAGCACAACATTTAGATATTTTGGAACTTGTGTGCACATGAGGCACACATTATCAGGTCTCTTGTCTATTGAAGCGAAAATCTAGGACTTTTAAGTGAAAATAAGGTACATTATGGATAAAAAAAAAGAAAAAAACAGAGCAAAATGGGAGTTTGCGGGGCCGCGAACGGTGAACCACGAATGGGCAACGGCATACTGTATATCTGTCCACCTTTTGTACCGCATATCCACAGTGGGGTGGTGAGCATATACTGGAGCCTATCCCAGCTAACTAGACGTGAGAAGCACGGGACACCCTGAACTGGTCGCCAGCCATTCAGAGGGCATATATATATTATAAACAACCATTCACACTCACACGTACGGGTAAGTGTTAAAGAGTTTTCAATCAACCTACCATGAACGTTTTTCGGATCTGAGAGGGAAGCAGAGTACCTGGAAAAAAAACACGCAAGCGCGGAGAGAACATGCAAACTAAAAACAGGGGATGCCAGATTTGTTCCCGGGTACTCAGAACTGTGCAGCAGACGTGATAACCACTTGTTCATGGCTATTTTTGTAGAATACAAATAGAATTTATATCTCACCATACTTCAGTCCGAATGAGTTCAGGTCTACTTCAATCCCTTCCACATGTGGCCAGGGTACAACAGGCTGAAATTGGTTTGCTCTGTCTCCTTTGGGCAGCAATCCATCATCCTATCATGGGTGAATATTACATTCATAATTATAAATCAGATTTATACATATATACTGTATATACACACAATTCTCTAACCATTATTAGCACCCTTAAGTGTAATACAAAAAATGTTGACTCCCTCTAGTTGGAATTGAATGACGTGAAAGGAGGGGAAAAAAAAAAAACTTTTGCTCGATACTAAATGGAAAAAAGGAACACCCTGCCAAAAGTCAAGCATGGTGGAGGATCTGTCATGGTTTGGGGCTGCTTTTCTACATCTGATAGTGGAGGGTCTAACTGTATCACACGAATCATGAATCCGTCTATCCATTTTCTTAGTCACTTATCCTCACGAGGGTCGCAGGAGTGCTGGAGCCCATCCCAGATGTCAACGGGCAGGAGGCAGGGTAAATTAATTAATACGACTCTTCCAATTCTGATTCATTTTTTTAAACTGATTCATGGTATACAGTGAAGAAAATAAGTAATTGAACACCCTGCTCTATTGCAGCTTCTCCCACTTAGAAATCATGGAGGGGTCTGAAATTTTCATCGTAGGTGCATGTCCACTGTAAAAGAGAATCTAAAAAGAAAAATCCAGAAATCACAATGTATGATTTTTTAACAATTTATTTGTGTGAAACAGTTGCAAATAGGTATTTGAACACCTATCAGCTAGAATTCTGACGCTCAAAGACCTGTTAGTCCGCCTTTAAAAGTCCACCTCCACTCAATGTATTATCCTGAATCAGATGCACCTGTGTGAGGGCGTTAGCTGCATAAAGACACCTGTCCACCCCATACAATCAGTAAAACTCAAACTTGTAACATGGCCAAGACTAAAAAGCTGTCCAAAGACAGAGACAAAATTGTACAACTCCACACGGCTGGAAAGATTATTGTGGGGTCTCAGTGATCCTGAGAAAGGTGAGGAATCAGCCCAGAACTACGCAACAGGACTTGGTCAATGACCTGAAAAGCGCTATGACCACTGTTTCCAAGGTGACTGTTGGGAAAAACACTAAGATGTCATGGTTCGAAATGATGCATGGCACGTAGGTTCCCCTACTTAAAGCAGCACAGGTTAAGGCGCGTCTTAAGTTTGCCAATGACCACGTGGATAATACAAAGGAGTCATGGGAGAAGGTTTCGTGGTCAGATGGGACAAAAATTGAACTTTTTGGTCATAATTCCACTTACCATGTTTGGAGGAAGACGAATGATGAGTTCAATCCCAAGAACACCATCCCTACTGTGAAGCATGGGGGTAGTAGCATCATGCTTTGGGGTGTTTTTCTGGACATAAGACTGGACGACTGCACTGTATTAAGGAGAGGATGATCGCGGCCATGTATTGTGATATTTGGGGAACAACCTCTTTCCCTCAGTCAGAGCATTGAAGATGGGTCGTGGCTGGGTCTTTCAACATGACAATGACCTGAAGCACACAGCCAGGAAAACCAGGAGTGGCTCTGTAAGAAGCATATTTAGGTTCTGGCATGGCCTCGCCAGTCTGCAGACATAAACCCAATAGAAAATCTTTGGAGAGAGCTGCAACTCCATGTTTCTCAGCGACAGCCCAGAAACCTGTTTGATCTAGACAAGATCAGTGTGTGGAGGAGTGGGCCAAAATCCCTCCTGCAGTGTGTAAAAAGCTGTTGAACAACTACAGGAAACGTTTGACCTCTGTAATTGCAAACAACGGCTACTGTACCCAATATTAACATTGGTTTTCTCAGGTGTTCAAATACTTATTTGCAGCTGTATAACACAAATTGTTAAAAAAGAAAAATCATACATTGTGATTTCTGGATTTTTCTTTTTAGATTATCTGCATCATGCACAGACAATGTAAATTCCAGACCCCTCCATGATTTCTAAGTGGGAGAACTTGCAATATAGCAGGGTGTTCAAATACTTATTTTCTTCACTGTATTAATTATCTTCTGGTAAATAGAGCAGGTAATAACAACCAAAATTTCTTATATATATTGCACAAAATTAAAACACGGTCCATATTTTCACGATTGTTGCCTGAAAAAACCTGCACTTCATGAAAGACACACCCAAATTTTGATCAAACTTGGCTCACTAACCTAACCCGAATCCTAACCCTCTCAATTTAAAAATCAACCGTATTAAGTTTTTTTAAATCAATAAAATTTTTGTACTTTCACAACAAATAATTTTTCAAACGGTTGCAGATGTTTGAGCTACAATCCATGAACCTTTTAACAACATTCAGTAAATGTTTGGGAACCGAGGACACTAGATATTGAAGCTTTGTAAGTAGAATTCTTTCCCATTCCTGCTTAATGTACAGTCTGGAGTTTCCGTTGTCAGTTTCACACTTCATAACACACCCCAGAATTTCAACGGGAGACTGATCTGGACTGCAGGCAGGCCAGTGTCGTACCTGCACTCTTTTACTATGAAGCCATGCTGTTGTAACACATGCATGCTGGTGTAGCACTAGTGACCTCCACAGTGCAACAACGCATGCTGGGAGCGTGTAAATAGTCTTTAAAGTGCATGTTTTGTGTCAATTCTTTTGTGAGTAAATTTTTTGTTTTAATATTTGCTTAGTTTTGTTCTTCTGTTTGCTGTGAAGTTAATATTTTAGTTTCGATTTGACACAGTAAGTGTGTAAAACATCAGTAAGGACCTGCCTATACACCAAGTGTATGGCAATGTAAGCTTCTTCTGTTGACAGATGTGAAATGCAAATTGTTACTCATCGGCTCGTGAGCAGCATGACATGGTAACTTACGTATATGCTAAAACACTTGCTGGCATACATGCAAACAGTGTAACCACAGTGTGTTTATGTGTACTTTGGAAGACAAGTCGTACAACATTTGCAAACCATGGAACTCAGTGTGCACATAAGGTACACTACATTGTTAGGCGGAGTGTCAAATGTGGCACCTTGTCTATGCAGAAGAGAATTTAAGACCTTTACTGTTGTGAAAATGTGGTAAATTAAAAAAAAAACTTGGGAGAATAAAATTCACGAATAAGCGGGGCCGCGAACACTGAACCATGAATGAGCAAGGGCTCACTGTACCTATTTGTTTTGTTACATACTTTTGTGCAAATAATTTGGTATTTTTCCCCCTCATTATTGCTTGTTTAAAGTTATTCTGCACTGTTGTTAATTAAAAAAAAAAAAAAAAAAAAAAAAAAGTTTACAACGCTGGGGGCCGAGTTTCTACAGATACGGGGCAATGCACTCCCAGCCTAGCATATTCGGCTAGGCTAAAGCATAAATTTTAAGCAAAAAATAAATATATTTCTTAAATGATTTAATTATCTAAAGTATTTAAACTATACATGTATTTCTACTATTCAGTTTATTATCAGGAAATGCTAAAAAAAAAAAAAAAAAAAAGTCAAGCCTAAAAATATTTTTTAGGCTTGAACGCATTTCATTTTCCATTCATTCTAATGGGAAAACGTGCTTTGGCTTTCAAACATTTTGGTTTTCAACTAGCCTTCTGGAACAGATTGTGTTCGAGAACCAAGCCACCACTGTAACTACTATCAAAAGTATCCAAGGAACAAACAAGGAACGCACTCACAAGAACAAAGAATAAGAGACATTCAATTCATAAGAACGGTTCCTCATAAGTCACAGATGTGCAAGATGCAGTCTTCATTATTTGGAACAGTTCAGATTGCGTCAACGCCCCACATTACATTAATCTTGTCCCCACATTACATTAAGCTTGTACAGAGTGCACTTACTTGTTCGCAGCTCCATTATAGACCACTGCAAGGCCAATGGCAATTGTGCAAAGACGCAGTCGTGCAGGTCTACAGAAAATAATACTAAGAATAATACTGATTGGATCAGCAGGATATGAGGGTGTGTCCCAACAATGGGACAAGGCAGAAAATAGGTCCGCTGATCAAGAATTTAATGACTTATTTGCCAGAGGGGAAAAAACTGTTTGAACGCCTGCTAGTTTTGACTTGTATTGATCGGTAGCCCTTACGCGACGGAAGGTGCTGGAAGAGCTCGTGGCCAGGATGTGGAGGGTCCGAAAGGATCCTACGTGCTCTGGACCTAGTTCGAGTGGCATGCAAGTCTTCAATAGTGAGTAGAGTGGTGCCGACATTCCGTTAAATGGTTTTGATTGTCCGTTACACTCAGTTTTTCCTTTTTTGTGGCAGCCTCAAACCAGACTGTGATGGAGGTACACAATACTGATTCGATGACTGGTGTGTAGAACAGTCTCAGTAGCTCTTGTGGGAGGCCATGCTTCCTCAGAAGCTCCAATAAGTACATCCTTTGCTGGGCTTTTTTGATAGAGTTGATGTTTATCTCCCACTTCAGGTCCTGTGAGACTGTAATTCCCAAGAACTTGAACGTCTGACACAAGACAGTTGGACAGTGTCAGGGGCAGATGTAGTGAAAGATGTAGTGAAGTACACAATCATCTCCACAGTCTTGAGGGCAGAGGTAGGGAATCTATGGCTCGCGAGCCATATATGGCTTTTTTGATGGTTGCATATGGCGAGCAGAGCCCTCATCACAACATACTGTACGAGTCATTTCAAAGTTATCTTCAGGTACCTTCCATCATACTGAGTCTGCCTGGTCTTCCACAGCCGCCGACTTTGTCTTTGAGCGTAGATCTGTTTTCTTTTGAATTGCTAAATAAAGCTCTGTAGCAAAGCATTTCTTCATTGCACAGCAAATCTGTGATAACTATATTTACAATTATTCCAACAGTGCCTTTCTTCCTCCTGAGTAATCATTGCCACTTCCTGGTCCTTCACTCTTGCCTCTTCTACTCTTCCTTTCTCTCATTTTCTTCATCGATCAACTTCTCAAAGTATTCTTTCCATCCATTTAGCACACTACTGGCACCAGTCAACATTCCCATTGCTATCCTTACCCACCCTTACCTGCTGCACATCCTTCGCATCGCTATCCCTCTGTCTGGCCAACCTGTAGAGATCCTTTTCTCCTTCTTTCCTGTATTTTGGGGTTCCACCACCACTTCTACTTCTCCCCTTACCTCCCAGAAGACATTCATTGCAACTCAACACTTTTTCCCGTTTTACGGTAAGTGTATTGTTGTTGTACCGTATTTTATGGATGACAAGCCGCTACTTTTTTCGTGGGCTGTGAACACCGCGGAATATTTCATGATACCGCTAAAATGTTTTTTTTCTGCGTGTCGCTCGTGCTTGTGAGTTTAAGAAAAAAACTTGTTCACTCAAAATGGTGAAAACATGGCTCAGGTTTGGGCATGCAAAGATTCCTCCATTGTGTACAAGACTTCATTTTCACCGCGCATAGAAAGATCCACCTCAATTGCGCGTAAAAGAACCATCTACCTCAAATGTACTTTAGAAGAAGAACCTACCGCTAGTCTGTGTATAAGAAGACTGCACTAGTATTTGGTTCCTTCAAAGCAGGATGCAGCACGACACACATTAATTTTTTTTTAAAAAGTTTTATTTAATTAATATAAAATCTTACACAGAAATTGGCCAGATACGAAGGAGTTCCTTTTCTGAGGTCTGCCATTGGACCTGAAAAGCATGGAGCTGTCTGAAAGCATAAACCATCCATCCATCTATCCATTATCTAACGCTTTTCTGGGTCGGGTCCCCGGGGAAGTAGCTTCAGCAGGGATACCCAGACTTCCCTTTCCCGAGCCACTTCTTCCGGAGGGATCCCAAGGTGTTCCCAAGCCAGCCGAGAGATAGTCTCTCCAGCGTGTCCTGGATCGTCCTCGGGGTCTCTTTCAGGTGGGACATGCAAAAAACACCTCACCAGGAAGGCACCCAGGAGGCATCCGAATCAGATGCCCCAGCCACCTCATCTGGCTCCTCTCGATGCGGAGGAGTAGCTCGACACTGAGCCCCTCCCGGATGCCCGAGCTTCTCACCCTATCTCTAAGGGACAGCCTGGACAACCTCCAGAGGAAATTCTACAGGTGAGGGTAGGAATGTAGATCGACTGGTAAATTGAGACCTTCGCCTTTTGACTTAGCTGTTTTCACCACAACGGACCGATACAAAGTCCACATTTCACTGCAGACGCTGCACTGATCCATCTGTCGATCTCCCGTCCCATTCTTCCCTCATTCGTGAACAAGACCCCAAAATACTTGAACTCCTCCACTTGGGGAAAGATCTCATCCCCGACCTGAAGAGATCACAGTTTGATGAAGCCAACAGAACCACATCATCTGCAAAGAGCAGAGATGCGATGCTGAGGCCACCAAACCGGACACCCTCCACGCCTCGGCTGCGTCTAGAAATTCTGTCCATAAAATTTATGAACAAAATTGGTGACAAAGGGCAGCCTTGGCGGAGTCCAACTCTCACCGCAAATGAGTCAGATTTATTTCCGGCAATAGGGAACAAACTCTGATAGCGGTCATACAGGGCCTGAACAGCTCGTATCAGGGGATTCGGTACCCCATACTCCTGAAGAACCCACACAGGACTCCCCAAGGGACACGGTCGAATGCCTTCTCCAAGTCCACAAAACACATGTGGACTGGTTGGGCGAACTCCCATGCACGCTCAAGGATCCTGCCGAGGGTGTGGAGCTGGCCCACTGTTCCACGGCCAAGACGAAAACCACATTGCTCCTCCAGAATCCGAGACTCGGCTTCCCAACGGACCCTCCTCTCCAGTACCCCTGAGTAGACCATACCAGCGAGGCTGAGGAGTGTGATCCCTCTATAGTTGGAGCACACCCTCCAGTCACCCGTCTTGAAAAAGGGAACCACAACCCCAGTCTGCCAATCCAGAGGCACTGTCCTCGATGTACAAGCGATCTATATCTTTCTAAAGCATGTAGAGGGTAAAACTTTTCAACTTCAAGTTAATGCGGTAGCACGGGAGAAAATGACCATTCGCATTTAGACAGGGTTCATACTCAGTCTGACTAAAAAAAATTAAGGGCTTTTTAGGGGCATTCTTAGGGGCTGACACAAAAAATTTAGGGCAGACACGATAAATTTAGGGCCATCGTGGGAAATCAAGAGTAGGGAAAAAAAAGACTCACCCAATGGTGCTATCAACCGTTCTTGGTTCATCAAATGTTCCAGTACCTCAGTACCTGTGACAGTGATCACCTGTCGCCCCTTGTGGTAGTTCTCATTGATATGACCATTGTCAATGTCTTCACATAGTCTACAGAGAAACAGATTCTAACTACAATTGCAACTATATACACAAATGTCTTCTACTGATGTCCGTCTCAGCACCCCTACTCTAGCTCCTTGAGCCTACTCAGTGCCTCCTCTATTTGTTGCTGCAGAGGTGCCAACGTTGCTCTCTTGTCCTTTGCTCTGCCTCTGAGTGCATTGACCTCGGTGATAAACCTCAGATTCCTCTTTTCTTCTGCCCCCTCACACAGCCTGTCAGCCTTCTCAATAAGCGTAGATATGTCTCTATTCTGGCTTTGAGGCAGTAGAGATGAAAAGTAGGCAGCGATGCCAAATGTAGCCAGGTACGAAGTCTTCCTTTCCCCACAGTGGTAGTTTTTAGCAATGTCACTGTCTGGGAACATGACTGCAAACACTTTCGAATTATTTTCACAAGATTTGTAACGGTAATGGCTGCAGATCACTTTTAAAGTCCACACGATCTCTGCCTTTAATGAGTCCGTCTTCGTGTATTGAACTACGTTCATAAAGCCTGACTTCTGACTGGTTGAAGTCGATGGCTGGACAACTGTAGTTGCGCATGCACTGCTAGTACCACTGCCTGAAGTTGATGCTTCACTATCTTGATATTTTAGGAACAGATTCATACCAACGGAAGATGAGGGAGTCTTCGCCAAATCAGCGTGTCTCCTGTTTTTCCGGTGCAACTCCAGCGCTTTGATGCCAATCTTTTGGATCTCGACGAACCCAGCTCCCAAACTCCTTACTTTCAACCCAAGCTTCTTGGAAAAATGCACTTCCCCGTGATACAAGTTGGATTGCTGAAAGAACTACGCTACGTCGTAACGAAGACAAAGTGAAATGCTTACTCACGCAAACAAACAATGGAATATCAACAAGATGGCGACTAGTTGTCAACACGGTGACTTCCGTTGACAATTTCCGGCTGTTTTGGACGCCAGACGGATCGCTATCTTTTTTTAAATAAAAGATCAAATTTTTTTTAAGGAGAATTTTGGCGTAGAGGTCCTCCCATTTATTTTTTTTAATTTAAGGCCTTTTAGGGGATTGGCCGGTTTTCGCGGATTTTTAAGGACTTTTAGAGCCCCTAAATACACCTTCGAAAATTTTGGGTTTTTTAGGGACTTTTCGGGCCGCGTGCGAACCCTATTAGATATATGGACAGACTAGTCTAACATTAGAACTTAGATCAAGTCAAAGTAAATCACAATCTCATTTATTATAGTTAGATAGTACCGAGTTTCTTTTGGCTTGTCCTGTTAGGGGTCGCCACAGCATGACATCTCAGATGAACGCTCATATTTGTTTGGCACATCTTTTACACCGGATGCCCTTCCTGACGCAACTCCACTTGGGGAATAGAGGCCCCAGCGAGATATGAACTCACAATCGGTTTGCCAGACCAATGCTCTAACCACTGAGCTATGGGGCCTCTGAGCTATGGTTAGATACTGAAACATTATCTGTTTTTTTTTCTCCCAGAAATGTTTTCAGTGTAACTGAATTTCCTTTGACATGGCTCATGATGTTGATGACTCTCAACGTAAATGCGCTCAGAGTACGTGAAGCAGCTCGGAACGTGTGCATTTGGCATCGCTTCGGAACATGCTCAGTACAGTTAACTTGCATTTCCTATTTCCGGGCGAATACTGACTGTTTCGGATCAGGCTTTTTTGTTACCAACGTTTATGGAATAAACCCGTAAACTAATGTCAAAACCAACGTTCCCTCTAATTGTTACGTGTCTGAGCAAAAACACTACGGCTGTGAGCGCCCCCTTTGACCACCGTGCGCAACATCAGACGTATGCACTGTGGTCAGATCACTGTCATCCATTGAAGTTACATGGCTCATTCAAAGATTCAGATTACAGCATTTACATCAGAACATTTCTAAGAACAATTTTGTTTTTGCAAACTTACAATGAAAATGTCAAACAAAAAAATACATTGCTAACTAAACCAAGCCAACTATGAACTATAAATTTCAAAGGTCGCTTGCAACTTTGTTTCACTTTTTTAACCCAATTATATCCCTGTCTGTTTTTCTTGGTGTAAAAAAACTGAATTATTGCTTCAAGAGTATCTTGAGCAATGCATGTTGAAAGCTGAATGATGCTCCCAAACAGTTTGAAGGTTAATGTTATGTTGCCTCCTATATTTAAAATACAGAATTTGTTTTTTGTGCACTGTATTGTCTGTGCTTTCATCCTCGATCAGGCTGTGCCTAGGTGGAATTTTAACTTCATACACCATCACATCCTGTACTTTCTACTTTGGCTTCAGTCCAGACCTTTTTTTACTGAAAAGAATTCATCCAGTTTCACCACTTTTTCTTCTATTATCAACACAGCCCGATATTCATTAAAGCAAGAGCACTTTTTTTTTACTCTTACCATTATTATTGAGAGTAAACACAAGCAGCATGTCTCACTCTCTGCTCTATGTTGCCGAGACTGTTTGGGTGGACGGTGTTTGTAATTGTGAGTGTACCCCTTTACGAGCCGAAAGCGGGGCGGAGTCAGGTAAACTAGCAGGACACCTGTGCTTCTGTCTTTTAAAAAAAAAAGAGTCAAGCTGTGGTTCACTGCGCTGGATTGTTTTCATGTGCGCTGAGGATGTCTAAGTATTTCTACTCGTAACAAATTTTACGTGCGTGATTTTTCGTGCTCGACTGAGCGGATTTGCGAGTGTGAAATGCCCGTCCAATCACAGTGAATGTAGCAGGGTGCTCAAATACTTATTTTCTTCACTGTATATATTTGTGGCATATGGTCAGGCACAGTTCGCTAATGAGAGTAAAAAAACGGTGCACACTTTTGTCCAGGAAAATACAGTACTTGAGATTAACTAGTAATACTAATACTAGTAGTTATTTGTTTTGTGAAAGTATTTTTTTATTTATTTATTTATTTATTTTTAAACAAAAATAGGTACAGTGAACCCTTGCTCATTCGCGGTTCACTGTTTGCAGCCCCGCTTATTTGTGGATTTTGGTCTCAAAAGACTTTTTTTTAAATTTTTATTTACCATATTTTCACAATTGTCTTAAGGTCTTAAATTCTCTTCAAATACTGTGTGACTTGTCCTACAAACAAACACACTTAAACACACTGGTTACCCTGTTTGCATGTACGCCAACAAGTGTTTTAGCATATACGTAACTTACCATATGATGCTGCAGTGAGTAACAATTGCATTTCACATCTGGAAACAGAAGCAGCTTACATTGCCATACACTGCCTGTGTAGGCAGGTCATTACTGATGATGTTGTACACACTCACCATGTCACATCAAAACTAAAATATTAACTTCACAGCAAACAGAATAACATAACTAAGCAAACATCAAAACAAAAAAATGACTCCCAAATAATCGACACAAAACATGCACTTTAAAGACTATTTAAATGCTCCCAGCAAGCATTGTGGCACTATGGAGGTCACTAGTGCTACACCAGCATAGCTTCATAGTAAAAGAGTGCGGGTACTACACTGGCCTGCCTGCAGTCCAGATCAGCCTACCGTCGAAAGTCAGGGGTGTGTTAAAAGTGTAAAATTGACAACGGAAACCCCGGACTGTACATCAAGCAGGAATGGGAAAGAATTCCTCTTACAAAGCTTGAACAACTAGTGTCCTCAGTTCCCAAACACTTGTTGAATGTGTTAAAAAGTTCAAAGATTGTACTTCGAACTTCTACAACCGTTTGAGAAAATTGTGTAGTTGTTGTGAAAGTACAAACATTGTATTGATTTTAAAAACTTTGAAGTTGATTTTTAAATTGAGCGGGTTAGGATTCGGTTTAGGTTAGTGAATCAGGTTTGCGCAAAATTTGGGTGTGTGTTCCACTAAGTACAGTTTATTTTTTCAGGCAACAATGATGAAATGTGTGTTATAATTTTGTGCAATATAATCAAGAAATATGGTTGTTTTTCCTGTTTTATTTTCCAGATGAGAATTAATACACCATGAAACAGTATCAAAAATGTAAACATAATTGAAAGAATCATATTAATTCCCATCTCTATTTCAAAACAAAACCAGAGATTTAAATGATTTTTCTTAATTTTATTTTGCATCTCAAAAACTTTTGCGAACACAGGTATTAACTCTTATGTGGAAATGTACCCTATGGGTGTCTGTGAAAGAATTTATGACTATTTTAGTTATTGTTCGAATTGTTTTATCATGCATTTGTTAGTCTTGCTCTGAATTGTACTCCGTGAGCTGCGTGCGAGACTTAAAAGTGTGACCCAGTGACACCTGGGAGGCGATGGCCCCCTTGCGACCTCAAGCAGATTCTCCCGTACATTGGGAAGTGATGTCTCCATTGTGACCTCACCGCGTTTTCCTGCTGACCTTAAACAGATACTCCTCAACACGGGGAGGCAATGTTTCCCTTCCACCACATGCGGATACTCCCAAACGCCATAAACATGTCTTTGAACAATGCCCTGTTTTCTTTTGTGGGTTTATCAGGACACTTTCCAACCTTGAAGAAACATGTACCTAGTGTTTATGTTGGGGTGGGTATAGTCATCTGTACTAAGTAACCATGTAACCTGAGAACGCAATAAAAAGAGCAACAATATTTAGCTGACTTAGAACATGGTTTGGTGGTGCAGCTGGTCAGCCAAACCCATTTTCCTCATGAGCCGATTAAAGACCTCTTCATTGTCCCTAATTAATTGCATATTCAGTCCTGCGGTTGGGTGTCGAACCTGACAGTGTTAAACTCATGTTTGTTGCAGGCCACGTTGTACTTATGGTTTCCCTCAGGGTGCCATTATGACTGAAATCATAAATATCTTTCATCACATCATCATATTTACATGTGAAATTTCTAACTAGTATTGGAATCAGAAACCGATTTTTTTTTAACCATTGTTCATGTTTTGCAACAAAAAATACTTATATCTTATATAATATCTTAACATTATCATTTATGACACATAGCAATTTTACATTTTCGTAAACATTTTCACAAGAATCATGGAAGTTGACACAGATGATTTGCTTCACAGGCCACATAAAATTATGTGACGGGACAATTCTGGCTACTGAACCTTGATTTGACAGCTGTTGTATAGAGTCCTGCTCACCATTATTGGTATGCTTTTTTTTTCCATTAACTGTATACTATCTTCAGAAATAAATTGAAATATGCCAAACATCATCAGGATCTTTTTAATTAGAGGTCCAAAGTATATATTTTTTTCATGTTGGACATTGTATATTCCAAGAACAAAAAAGAAAACAGTATCTTCGTCTTTCTTCTTTTCCTTTCGGCTTGTCCCGTTAGGGGTCGCCACAGCGTGTCATCTTTTTCCATCTTAGCCTATCTTCTGCAGCTTCCTCTCTAATCCCAAATGCCCTCATGTCTTCCCTCACCACATCCATAAACCTTCTCTTTGGTCTTCCTCTCGCTCTTTTGCCTTGCAGCTCCAACCTCAGCACCCTACCACCAATATACTCACTCTCTCGCCTCTGAACATGTCAAAACCATTGAAGTCTGCTCTCTCGAATCTTATCTCTAAAACATCCAACTTTGGCTGTCCCTCTAATGAGCTCATTTCTAATTCTATCCAACCTGCTCACTCCGAGCGAGAACCTCAACATCTTCATTTCTGCTACCTCCAGTTCTGCTTCCTGTTGTTTCTTAAGTGCCACCGTCTCTAATCCGTACATCATGGCCGGCCTCGCCACTGTTTTGTAAACTTTGCCCTTCATCCGAGCAGACTCTTCTGTCACATAACACACCAGCCACCTTCCGCCAGCTGTTCCAACCTGCTTGGACCCGTTTCTTCACTTCCTTACCACTCACCATTGCTCTGGATTGTTGACCCTAAATATTTGAAGTCCTCCACCCTCGCTATCTCTTCTGCCTGTAGCCTCACTTTTCCCCCTCCACCTCTCATTCACGCACATATATTCTGTTTTACTTTGGCTAATCTTCATTCCTCTCCTTTCCAGTGCATGTCTCCATCTTTCTAATTGTTCCTCTGCATGCTCCCTGCTTTCACTGCATATCACAATATCATCTGCGAACATCATGGTCCAAGGGGATTCCAGTCTAACCTCATCTGTCAGCCTATCCATTACCACTGCTAACAGGAAGGGGCTCAGAGCTGATCCCTGATGCAGTCCCACCTCCACCTTAAATTCCTCAGTCACACCTAAGGCACACCTCACCATTGTTCTCCTGCCATCATACATGTCCTGTACTATTTTAACATACTTCTCTGCCACACCAGACTTATGCATGCAGTACCACAGTTCCTCTCTTGGTACTCTGTCATAGACTTTCTCTAGATCCACAAAGACACAATCTAGCTCCTTCTGACCTTCTCTGTACTTTTCCACTAGCATCCTCAAGGAGAGTAATGCATCTGTGTTACTCATTCTAGGCATGAAGCCATACTGTTGCTTGCAGATCCCTACTTCTGTCATGAGTCTAGCCTCCACTACTCTTTCCCATAACTTCATTGTGTGGCTCATCAACTTTATTCCTCTATAATTCCCACAGCTCTGAACATCGCCTTTCTTCTTAAAAATGGGAACTACAACACTTTTCCTCCATTCTTCAGGCATCTTTTCGCCCGCTAGTATTCTGTTGAATAAGTTGGTCAAAAACTCCACAGCCATCTCTCCAAATTGCTTCCATACCTCTACCGGTATGTCATCAGGACCAACTGCCTTTCCATTTTTCATCCTTTGTAGTGCCTTTCTGACTTCGCCCTTAGTAATCATTCCCACTTCCTGGTCCTTCACACTTGCCTCTTCAACTCTTCCTTCTCTCTCATTTTCTTCATTCATCAACTTCTCAAAGTATTATTTCCATCTATTGAGTACACTACTGGCACCAGTCAACACATTTCAGTCTCTATCCTTAATCACCCTTACCTGCTGCACATCCTTCCCATCTCTATCCCTCTGTCTGGCCAACCTGTAGAGATCCTTTTCTCCTTCTTTCGTGTCCAACCTGGTGTACATGTCTTCATATGCCTCTTGTTTAGCCTTTGCCACCTCTACCTTTGCCCTACGTCGCATCTCGATGTACTCCTTTCGCCTCTCCTCAGTGTCCCACTTCTTCTTTGCTAATCTCTTTCCTTGTATGACTCCCTGTATTTTGGGGTTCCAACACCAAGTCTCCTTCTCCCATTTCCTACCAGAAGACACACCAAGTTCTCTCCTGCCTCTCTGATTACCTTGGCTGTTGTCGTCCAGTCTTCCAGGAGCTTCTGCTGTCCATCGAGAGCATGTCTCATCTCTTTCCGAAAGGCCGCACAACATACTTCCTTTCTCAACTTCTCTGCTCTACCTTTGTCTTCTTCATCTTCCTACCCACCACCAGTCATCCTACACACCACCATCCTATGGTGTCGAGTTACACTCTCCCCTACCACTACTTTACAGTCAGTAATCTCCTTCAGATTACATCGTCTGCACAAAATATAATCCACCTGCATGCTTCTACCTCCACTCTTGTCGGTCACTATATGTTCCTCCCTCTTCTGAAAATAAGTGTTCACTACAGCAATCTCCATCCTTTTTGCAAAGTCCACCACCATCTGTCCCTCAAAATTACTTTCCTGGATGCCGTACTTACCCATCACTTCTTCATTGCCCCTGTTTCTTTTACCAATATGTCCATTACAATCTGCACCAATCACAACTCTCTCGCTGTCTGGGATGCTCAGAACTACTTCATCTAGTTCCTTCCAGAATTTCTCTTTCAACTCTAGGTCACATCCTACCTGTGGGGCATAGCCGCTAACCACATTATACATAACACCATCAATTTCAAATTTTAGTCTCATCACTCGATCTGATACTCTTTCCACCTCCAAGACATTCTTAGTATACACAACAAAATTGGTCCCCATGTTTAATATTTTGTTTTACACCATTTGGCAGCGATGGCAGCCTCCAAATGTTTCTTGAATCCCTCTATAAGCTTTTTTAAATTTTTTACGTGGTATTTCCTCCCTCTCGTCCTTTGCTGTTTTTTTCAAACTCTTGAAAATTTGAGGGGTTCTTTTCCATGGTGACAGGATTCAGCTCCCCCCAAAGATTTTCAATTGCTTGAGATCAGGACCGATAGCTGGGCATTATAAAAGTCTATTTTTTCACTTTTCAACCATTGCTGTTCTTTTGGGGTTGTTTTGGGTCTTGGTCTGCTGGAATGATCCATGACCTTCACCTGAAACCAGATTTTCTTACATGAGGTAAGACATTTAGCTCTAAAATCTGTTAATAATGTTCTGATGTGGCGGCACAGTGGGTCAGCTCGAAAAGTGTTGGCCTCATTGTTCTGAGGTACCGGGTTCAATCCCGGACCCACCTGTTTAGAGTTTGCATGTTCTCCCTGTGCCTGTGTGGTTTTCCTCCCACATCCCAAAAACATGCAACATTAATTGGAAACTCTAAAGTGCCCCTAGGTGTGATTGTGAGTGTGGCTGTTTGTCTCTATGTGCCCTGCGATTGGCTGCCAATCAGTTCAGGGTCTACCCTGCCTCCTGCCCGTTGAAAATTGGGAGAGGCTCCAGCACTCCTCGCTACCCTTTTGAGGACAACCGGCTAAGAAAATGGACGGATGGATGAATGGAGACATCTCAATTTTAGAACCACTTTTTGTTTTTCTTGTTTATATTTAGCAGAACCAATCTCAATAAGGCTTACTTGTGGTTCATCACCACGTATTCAAGAATTTTGGAGTGTTATTTATTTATTTCCAACCAAACCATGTTCGGGGTTTAAGAATATTGTCGGCAGGCTGAACTCCCCCAATGAAGTCAAACGCTACTGATTTAATTATTATTTTTTGCATGGCACCACTATTAAAAGCGTAACATTGTCATTTTAGTAACATTAAGCAATGTGTTTGTTTTTTTTTTTTTGTATATTCCTAATATACAACAACTGCTGCGGGTTGATGTGATTTTGTATTTATGGATTAAAATATAGTATGCTGTACTGTACTGTATTCAGTTTTGTCTGCATCTACAAGAAAAAGAAGTAACAGAAGTAAAAAGTCTTAAACTCATGGTTCATGCCAAATAGCTGATTCAGATCTGCATTTTTGATTCAACTTCCTGATACAATTTGATTGTTCTTCTATCTTTTTTGTCATGGCCTGTGTTATTTTAAATTAGCATCATATACACATACATTCAGGACAAAGTGTCATGAATAAACAGAATATAACAATGGACAAAGACAAACAACAAAACAAAAACAGGACGTTTTTTTTTTATTAATAACTTCATGTTTAAGCATGTTGTGTCTGTCCGTTGGTTTTAAGCGGAATCCCTTTTATCAAGACAGTCACGGTCTAAAGCCGTTTTTTTAATATTGTTAAAATAAAAAAATGAATAAAAAAATGAAATATTGTTTAATCATTTGAGACGCTGTCTCACTTGACCCTCAATCACACGGCATGTGAGGATGTTAGCAAACTTACCAAGTCCAGTTCAGATAACCATAGGCATAATTTAAATGGGAAGTACTGATCTATCAAGTTTCACTTCGACGGTCTATTTGTGTATTTCGGTGTGATTGAGGTGTGTCGTTCTTGTTTAGGGAATATGAGTTCAATTCATTTACTCACCCGCGCTCCAGAATGATTCTCGGCGATCGGTTTGGTTAATGAAGACCACAACACGACTAATACAAAAAACGTAACAATGAGAAGTAAACAACGGAAGATAAATCCGACTTTTAGTCTCATTTTGGAAGATCTTTCTATGGAGTGTTGAAGTGAACACCTTAACACAAGTTGCTATTCGTTGTTCATGTGTACAGGCAGGTACTGTGTATGTCTCATTTCTATAATTATAACCTCGATCCTCCCTCCTCTGTTATACGTGCACTCTGTGAAACGGGAAAACGTACCATTGCCAAGAGAAATGAGAGGTAATGGAAATGGCGAATAAAGATGACGTATTTCCATTGCCAGATTTACGTCCCGACATGGCGGCCATATTGGAGAGGTGTAGGTTCCTTTCAAAGGCAATTCTTTCATTTAAATTAAAGTTGAACTAAATTCATTGTTGTGTTTTGCTTTTAAATACATGACATATGTTTGAAGGTATGTGCTGAGAACATATGTTAAGACTGAGAACACTATAGTACTGAATTGTTGCGATTGTTGAGGTTAAGTGAAGCCTGATGAAGCATTGATGCTTTCCAAACAATTGTTTCGAAAAAGAGTCAAAGCTTCAAGCCTTCGGTGGCGGTGCCAACTGGTGGACGACTTCAGGCATTCTATAGAACAAAGTTGAAGCAATGTCACTCTTTCCCATCAATTTTAGCTCCGTAAATGCTGTTCGTTCAACTCAGAAAATGGATAGATCATCATCCATGCATCCAGATAGAGCAGTACTTCCCATTAAAATTATGCCTATGGTTATCCGAACTCAACCTGATAAGTTTGCTAACATCCTCACATGCCGTGTGACTGTGGGTCATGTGAGACAGCATCTCAAGTGATGAAACAATATTTTATCAATTTTTTAAAAAACGGCTTTAGACCAAGACTGTCTTGATTAAAGTGGGATTCCGCTTAAAACCAACGGACAGACACAACATGCTGATAGCCTCTTGTCCTCACAAGGGTCGTGGGAGTGCTGGAGCCTGCCCCAATTATCATGGCAAGAAGCAGGGTATATACCCTGAGCTGGTTGCCTGCCAGTTGCAGTGCACAAAGAAACTGAGACAAATCACACTCAAAATCAAACCTAAGGACAATTTACAGTTACAGTTACAGTTTCCAATTAATGGATGTTTTTGGGAGGAAAGGTCCCCTTAGAAACCCCACACACGCACACAGAGAACATGCATACTCCACATAGGAGTACACCATCCCGGTCCTCAGAACTGTAACGCCAATGCTCTAACCAGTTGTTCCACCACTATTATGGACTTGTCACAGTTAAATCGTATTATGATGCAAGTGTATCTGGAAATGTAGACATCAACTAATCCCTGCTAATTCGGCGAGCTGAACAAATAATATGTAGTTAAAGGGCAAGTGTTTTATGTCCATAAGATGACGTTGTAGCGCCGGAGAAAAGGAGTCGGAGGCGGAGTGTCGGACACAGGAACAGAACTTGCTTTATTGTTCGACATCAAAAACACTACTCGCCTAACGGCGGGAACTTTGTTAACCTTTACTCCGGAAGCGCAACAACAAAAACAGTCCGTGCGGAACCCCGCACCCCAACTCAAGGTCCCACGGGTGAAATATGTAAACACCACACAAGCCCCCCCAGAATTCACCCATAGTCAAAATCCTCGTGCCGTGGAGGGATGACGACCCGACCCCGGCGGGTGTGCACTGTAGGGGCCGAGGGGGGCGGGGCCGCACTGTCCATTGAGTCATGGGACAAGGGCCCAGGCGGGGTCAAGGGCACCCCGGCAGGCGCAGGGGCACAGGGCAAAGGGGACGACCCCAGCGCGGGGGGAGGGCCAACCCCAAAGGCTGGGCAATGTCCAGGTGCGCGGGTTTGACTCTGTCCACGGAAACAGTCTCGGGTCTTCCGCCAATGTCCACGAGCAGGCTCTTATCCCCGTGCCCCAGGACCCTGAACGGCCCGTCGTATTGGGGGCGGAGAGGTCCACGGTGGGCGTCATGACGAACAAACACAAAATCCGCAGAGCGCAGGTGACGGGGCAGCCGGGCAGCTGGGGTGCCATGTTGCGACGTGGGAACCGGCGCGAACCCTTTTGCGGCCTCCAGCAGGGAGGACCGTTGCCTGGCTGCGGACCAGGGCGCTGTGGCGTCTGGGATGAATTCGCCGGGGACCCGCAGTGGCTGGCCGTAGACGAGTTCGGCGGATGAGGAGAACAGGTCCTCCTTGGGGGCGCACCTGAGGCCGAGCATGACCCACGGGAGCTTATCCAACCAGTTGCCGTCCATCAAGCCAGCACGCAGGTGGAACCGCTCGCAAAGACCGTTCGCCTGGGGGTGATAGGCGGTAGTGCGGTGCAGCTTGACCCCCAAATTCTCAGCGACTGCGTTCCAGAGTTCAGAGGTAAACTGAGGGCCACGATCTGAGGAAAGGTCGCACGGTGTCCCAAAGCGCGCAACCCACGTGCCGATGAACGCCCGGGCCACGTCTGACGACGTTGTCGAGGAGAGGGGAACGGCTTCGGGCCAGCGGGTTGTCCTGTCCACCATGGTGAGCAAGTAGGTGAATCCATGCGAGGGAGGAAGTGGACCTTCCAAGTCGACGTTGACGTGGTCAAACCTCCTCTTGGGGACAGCGAAAGGCTCCAAGGGGGCTTTTGTGTGGCGATGCACCTTAGCCCGCAGACAGGCCACGCATGAGTCGACCCAGGCCTGCACATCCTTCTTGAGACCGCGCCACACGAACTTCTGGGCCACCAGCCTCACGGACGGTTTCCTTCCGGGGTGGGAGAGGTTGTGGACCGCCTCAAAAACAACTCTTCGCCAGTTTGCAGGGACCAGCGGCCAAGGCTGATCAGCCGAGAGGTCGCACAGCAACCTGACGCCCGAGTCACCAACCGCGACTTCCTCCAGGTGCAAACCCGTGTCAGAAGTCTTGAGGGCCTGCACTCCGTGGTCCGAGGCCTGGTCTGCGCTCATGCGGGAGTAGTCGAGACCCAGATGCACAGTGCCGACGATCGCCCTGGAGAGGCAGTCCGCAACCGCATTGGATCTGCCGGCGATGTGTTGGATGTCCGTAGTGTACGCCGAGATGAACGACAGTTGGCGTTGCTGGTGGGCGGACCACGGCTCGGCCACCTTGGACGTGGCGAAAGTGAGGGGTTTATGGTCCACATATGCCGTGAACTCACGGCCTTCCAATAGGGAGCGGAAGTGGCGGATCGCCAGCCAGAGGCCGAGGAGCTCTCTATCGAACGTGCTGTATTTGCGCTCCCTGGGGACCAGCTGAGGGCTGAAAAAGGCAAGCGGTTGCCAGGCGCCGCCGACCCACTGTTCGAATACGGCTCCAACAGCGTAGTCCGATGCATCGGTAGTGAGAGCGACAGCGGCCCCGTGGGTCGGGTGGGCCAGCATAGTGGCACGACTCAGCGCGGCCTTCGTAGCCTCGAAGGCTTCCATCCTCTCGGCCGTCCATTCAATGTCCCGGTTGGGGGCCTTGTCTTTAAGAGCCTCATAGAGCGGGCGCATGATGTGAGCCGCCCGGCGGATGAACCGGTGGTAGAAAGTCACCATCCCCAGGAACTCCTGGAGGCCCCGAGCCGAGCGAGGTCGGGGAAAAGCGGAGACGGCCTCCACCTTTGCCGGAAGGGGGCGGGGCCGTTCTTGTCTATGAGGTGCCCAAGGAACTGGAAAGAGGGCACCCCGAAAACACACTTCGCCGGGTTGATGATCAGGCCATGCTGCTCAAGTCTTGCGAAGAGGTCGCAGAGGTGCATCAGATGTTCATCCTCCGAGGAGCTGGCGACGAGGATGTCATCCAAATAGACAAACACAAATGGCAAGTCCCTGAGCACAGAATCCATTAAACACTGGAAAGATTGTGCCGCGTTTTTAAGACCAAACGGCATCCTCAGAAACTCGAACAGTCCAAACGTAATGATTACAGCTGTCTTGGGAACGTCTGAGGGGTGCACGGGAACCTGGTGATACCCGCGCACCAGGTCGACCTTGGAGAACAGGATTTTGCCCGCCAGGTGGGCTGAGAAGTCCTGAATGTGTGGAACAGGGTAGCGGTCGGGCGTAGTGGCATCGTTAAGGCGGCGGTAGTCACCACACGGTCGCCACCCACCACTCGGTTTAGGAACGATGTGTAGTGGCGAGGCCCATGGGCTATCCGAGCGGCGAACGATGCCCAGACGCTCCATGTTGGCAAACTCGGACTTAGCGATTGCTAGCTTCTCGGGGTCAAGCCGTCGGGCCCTCGCGTGAATCGGGGGCCCTTGGTCTCAATGTGGTGCTCGACCCCATGTTTAGTCGTGGCAGAGGAGAAAGTGGGCCGTGTCAAGCCAGGGACCTCACCAAGGAGGAGTTGGTACTTGGTGCCGTCCAAGAGCGAACTGGAGACCACCATAAGTCGCCTCATTGCGGACGCAGGCGACCGTGGAAAATGTCAGTGCATCCACCAGACGGCCCCTCTTAACATCCACCAGCAGCCCGTGGGCACAAAAAAAATCAGCGCCGAGGAGAGGGAATGAGACATTGGCAGTGACAAAGTCCCATGTGAAGCACTGACTCCCGAAACACAAGTCCACAGTCCTCATGCCATAAGAGCGGATAGGGGAGCCATTAGCAGACAGTAGGGGTGGCCCATGAGTCCCGCCAGCGGCATCCTCCGCAGTGGCCGTCAGGACGCTCCTCTGGCCGCCGGTGTCGCAAAGGAATTTACGCCCGGAAAGGTTGTCCTTGACAAACAGCAGCCGGCTCTTCGCGCCCATGCTCACAGCCGCTGTAAAGCGTGGGCTTTGGCGTTTCCCGACGCGTCGTAGTTGCAAGGGGCGCAGCACCTCTTCGCTTTCGCACCGAAAAGGGCATGGAAGTAGCACAAGCCTGTGCTAGCACGGCCGTCGGTGGCAATGGGGCCCCTGCTGGATGCCAACCCCCGCGCCCGGAGGCGAGTAACTGCGCGTCGCGGCCAGCGTCTCAGGGGAGAAGCGCTGGGTTGCCAGGAAGAAACGGTCGGCCTCCTCGGCCAGGGCCCGGGGCTCAGTGACAGTACTGTTAGCGAGCGCCGTCTGAACATGCGGTGGCATATGCCTGATGTTGGAATTTTATTTCTAAATCATCATAAACTTAAGTTAGTAATCTGACTCCAATTTGTGACCTTACCCAACTGCCACTCATCCAACGATACGCGCGCTCGTTCTCCAATAGAAAGGTATCAGGAAGCCGGCATTTTCACACACGAGTGGATTTATTCCTTCAACAAACACCTGGGTCTTGGGTCCCTCTCATTACAACACTGTACGTCTCTGTTCCCTGCAGCCGACTTACTCTACATCCGAGTTGCCCAGAACAATTTTAAAGTACAATCTACTAATTCACTATTGGTTCTGTGTCTCCTGCAGGTATCCCTTGGCGCTCTCTCATTGGTCTCCTTTGGTCCGCCGGATGTTGGCCCTGCAGAATCGCGTGCTGGCTCCTCCTGGTGGTGGTTTCCTGACAGTAGTTTTTCCACCAACTGCCTCTGAGTCCTCTCGTCTCCGCACCCTCCTTGCAGTTAGCACCATCTGTTCGAAAACATTCCCTTCTTGCACATTCTTGCACCACATACTGTTTCATTCCACTAGTCACACACTCAGCACTTTACAGTCTCACACTTTCATACACAGGATGCAGCAACATCTAATGAACTACTTTAAGCTCAAACTCTTATATTCCTTTACTGAGAAACAGTTCCATGAAAATGAAATTGGGCTCTTCCTTGCCCAGCAGGTTTAGCATCATTTCCATGAGTTCGCAAGGTTTGCTGTCCCCCAGTCCATTAATAGCCAACAGACGTCGGGCACGCTCTGGCCGTGAAAGCTCAAAAACCTTGAGAAGGTGAGCCTTGATCCCAGCATACTTATCTCGGGGCCGGGGGAGAGGTGATGAAGTTCACTGCTCTGGCCGCCGTTGAGCTCCCGAGTGCTGAGACAACATGGTAGTAACGCGTGGAATCATCTGAGATCCCACGGAGGGCGAACTGAGCCTCTGTCTGTGCGAACCACGCTGCCGCGGACGTCTCCCAAAACTCCGGCAATTTGAGGATGGCGGTTGCCATGTTCGTTTCAGTCTCGAAAACGCCGGGACTGACGTCGGGGTCACCAGTGTAGCACCGGAGAAAAGGAGTCGGAGGCACTACTCGCCTAATGGTAGGAACTCTGTTAACCTTTACTCCGGAAGCGCAACAACAAAAACAGTCCGTGCGGAACCCCGCATCCCAACTCGAGGTCCCGCGGGTGAACACCACAACGTACGTGGGGAGAAGACGCAAAGTCCACACAGGCAGGGGTGTGATTTGAACCCCAGACCTCAGAGGCCAACACTCTGTTAGTTGTGCCACTGTGCCGAGGATGAAAGTCCATATTGTTTTGAAACATAAAACCTTTTCGCATGAGCAGAGGTCCAAGGACATGACTATAAAAAAAAGTCTATTGGTGACTTCACACTGCACGCAGACTTGTCTGGAAAAAAGGACCAGAAGTGGTGAGTTCAATCTAAAATATTCATTAAAATGAGTCTTGATTTCCTTTTCTTCATGTTTCTCTTTGATGGAAATTACTGGCAGTACACTTTCACAACACTACATACAGGTTTTATTTTCCACATTCCATTACAGATACACACCCAGCTCTTCTCACAAACAAAGGTCACGTTCAAAAATACACTTCATGCATGTACACTTCACTCTGGAATGTCTGGATATGTTGTTGGAGTGTGCCCTTTGGTTATTCAGCGCACCACACTCTCGGAGTGCTGGAGTAGATTCCTGCTGCTCTAAGAAGACAGAGTCAGGCCAGACGAGATGTTTATAGGTAGAACTGACACATTCAATATGGGTAACACACTATGTATGTCTGCCAATGGCCAGCATGCCTATTTGTAAATTCATATGTATTGCCAGATTTGTGTTTTGCATACATACCAAATATTAGTTCAATTAGTTCTACCTTCAACTTCATCAGGTTTTATCCTGTTATGGGTTGTAGTTCTCCTGGTCAGGCTGGCTTAAGACGGCGCTAGGGATCGCAACCGGTTACAAATAACCAGTTATAACCAGGGTTGACGATCAAGAAGACGGGAGTGCAGGAACGGGGCATGAGTTGCAATGATCTGGCGAAGACCAGTCGTCCCCTGGGTCCTATAAATACAGGGGTTACTCAACGAGGATGAGGTGCAGGTGTGCGCCTCCGAATCAGCGCTGGTGCGCTGGGACCCGCCCCGACCATGACAACGACATTCATGGCATCTTAAAGCAACACCATTTCTTTTCTTTTACTTTTGCCATTATTATCGAGAGTAAACATTAAGCAGGATGTCTAGCTCTTTACTCCACTTTGCCCAGAGTGTGTTGCTAACTAAAGCAGCGGTGGTGCGCGCTGTCATTAAAAAACATATTGATGGGCTGGGTAAATACTGTAACATTTGTAATTATGAGTGTACCACTTTAAGAACGGAGAGGGGTGGTGTCAACTAGGCAGCATTTCTCGTTGTTAGAGAAAGTTCAGTGTGCTCCGAAATGCCCGCCCCCAAAAAAAAAAAAAAACACGTCAAAACTGCCTGTGTTAAAGACTGACATGCAGCCCCACCCTCTTCTGCGAGGTACTCGCCTGCAGTATTGAAAGTTTGACAGTCACACAAGGCACAGTTTTGCTACAATATGTTGATTATTTGTTTATTGCCACTCTCACCAAAGAACAAAGTGAGATTGATGCAGTTGCTTTGTTAAAACACCTCTCAATCGAAGCCCACAAAGCATCCTTATCAAAACTGCAGTTTGTATCACAAAAAGGTAAGTTTCTAGGACACATCCTCACTCAAGTAATAATGCTTTCTCCAGCTAGAGTGCAGGCTAGGGATCGCAACCGGTTACAAATAACCGGTTATAACCGGTTTTCGTTTTTTTTAAAACTGAAACACTTTCGAAATTGGTTAAAATTTCCAATCATTTCTTCCGGTTCCGGTACTCCACATTGCGCTATTTTTTCAAAATCATTTCCACTTTTTTCAAGTTTCGCTGTTAGAGTAAAGTTGGACTCAAAAGAACATTCAGTTAAATCAAAGAAACATCAAACATGGGATCGAGGAAACGCTCGGTATACTTTCATGCCCTTTCTGAAAGTCCGAAAGAAGAATGTTAACATTAAAACATTTTTACAAAAAAAGTAACAAAAATTTAACTTGCACGAGTGCATTGTTGAAAGACATGAAGACATACACCAGGTTGGACACGAAAGAAGGAGAAAAGGATCTCTACAGGTTGGCCAGACAGAGGGGTAGAGATGGGAAGGATGTGCAGCAGGTAAGGGTGATTAAGGATAAAGATTGAAATGTGTTGACTGGTGCCAGTAGTGTGCTAAATAGATGGAAAGAATACTTTGAGAAGTTGATGAATGAAGAAAATGAGAGAGAAGGAAGAGTTGAAGGGGCGAGTATGAAGGACCAGGAAGTGGCAATGATTACTGAGGGGGAAGTCAGAAAGGCACGACAAAGGATGAAAAATGGAAAGGCAGTTGGTCCTGATGACATACCGGTAGAGGTATGGAAGCAATTTGGAGAGATGGCAGTGTAGTTTTTGACCAACTTATTCAACAGAATACTAGCGGGCGAAAAGATGCCTGAAGAATGGAGGAAAAGTGTTGTAGTTCCCATTTTTAAGAACAAAGGGGATGTTCAGAGCTGTGGGAACTATAGAGGAATAAAGTTGATGAGCCACACAATGAAGTTATGGGAAAGAGTAGTGGAGGCTAGACTCAGGACAGAAGTAAGTATCTGCGAGCAACAGTATGGTTTCATGCCAAGAAAGAGTACCACAGATGCATTATTTGCCTTGAGGATGCTAGTGGAAAAGTACAGAGAAGGTCAGAAGGAGCTTCATTGTGTCTGTGGATCTAGAGAAAGCCTATGACAGAGTAGCAAGAGAGGAACTGTGGTACTGCATGTGTCAGTCTGGTGCGGCAGAGAAGTATGTCAAAATAGTACAGGACATGTATGATGGCAGGTGTGACAGAGGAATTTAAGGTGGAGGTGGGACTGCATGAGGGATCAGCTCTGAGCCCCTTCCTGTTTGCAGTGGTAATGGATAGGCTGACAGATGAGGTTAGACTGGAATCCCCTTGGACCATGATGTTCGCAGATGATATTGTGATATGCAGTGAAAGCAGGGAGCATGCAGAGGAACAATTAGAAAGATGGAGACATGCACTGGAAAGGAGAGGAATGAAGATTAGCCAAAGTAAAACAGAATATATGTGCGTGAATGAGAAAAGTGGAGGGGGAAGAGTGAGGCTGCAGGGAGAAGAGATAGCGAGGGTGGACGACTTCAAATATTTAGGGTCAACAATCCAGAGCAACAGTGAGTGTGGTAAGGAAGGAGAGAAACGGGTCCAAGCACGTTGGAACAGCTGGCGGAAGGTGTCTGGTGTGTTATGTGACAGAAGACTCTCTGCTAGGATGAAGGGCAAAGTTTACAAAACAGTGGTGAGACCAGGCATGATGTACGGATTAGAGACGGTGTCACTTAAGAAACAACAGGAAGCAGAACTGGAGGTGGCAGAAATGAAGATGTTGAGGTTCTCGCTCGGAGTGAGCAGGTTGGATAGGATTAGAAATGAGCTCATTAGAGGGATAGCTAAAGTTGGATGTTTTGCTGACAAGGTTCGAGAGAGCAGACTTCGATGGTTTGGACATGTTCAGAGGCGAGAGAGTGAGTATATTGGTGGTAGGGTGCTGAGGATGGAGCTGCCAGGCAAAAGGGTGAGAGGAAAACCAAAGAGAAGGTTTATGGATGTGGTGAGGGAAGACATGAGCGCAGTTGGGGTTAGAGAGGAAGATGCAGGAGATACGCTAAGATGGCAAAAGATGACACGCTGTGGCGACCCCTAACGGGACAAGCCGAAAGGAAAAGAGAAGAAGAAGAGTGTGTCGTTGAAAGCCACATTCAACAAGCTTGTTTGTCAATCTTGTATACAAACTACCCCTTTACTGCGGAGTAAATTAGCAATCGATGGTGTAGCGCCGGAGAAAAGGAGTCGGAGGTGGAGTGTCGGACACAGGAACAAAATTTGTTTTATTGGCAGACATCAAAACAATACTCGCATAATGGGCGGAACTCTGTGAACTCTTCACTCCAGAAGAGCAACAACAAAAACAGTCCGTGCGGAACCCCCCACCCCAACTCGTGGTCCCGCGGGTGAATTATGTAAACACCACAATGGTACCGGTTTTAAAACCGGTTAATCGTTTTTTTGCTACAGCTGTTCAGTTAAAACCGGTTATGAAAGTAAGCGTTTTTTTGCGATCCCTAGTGCAGGCTATTGTTGACACACCCAAACCACTCAAAAAGAAACAGGTGCAGTTGTTTTTCCTTTTTTCCTTAGATCCTTCATTCTACCCCCCCCCCCCCATTCTCTCACAGGCTTCGCTCGCTTTCTATTCCCACTGAAGATGTTGTATGATGACGTTGTGGGACGACTTTCGAGAGAATTTGGATGGGCCCGGATGGTAAGCCTTCTCTCTCCCGACATCTTTTCTTTCGTCATGCAAAATGACGCATGGGTTGCTGCACAAAGTGGTTGATTCCACCTGCTGGATCCCAAAAAGGCTAAAAGTGCTTCCAAATAGGACCCGATTCCTTCCGGGGGATCCCTAAAAGAATAAACGTGCATAGTCACAACCTCTCGGGCGCCGGAGAGGAAGCTTTCGCTGGGGCACAACTCTGAGGTAGTACAGTATTGTAACTACATAATCAAAAAATGTTATTGCTTGAAAAAAAAAAAACATTATCACAAACACAACACTTAAGATACAAATCATATATGAGCCGGTCAACAGCCTGGACGACACAACGTGCACAACAAGGAAATAGGTTGGACAAGGAAAGTTGCCACTCATGCTCTCATTGGTCGATGTCACACCGGCAACCAATTTATTATCTTTTTTGTTTCATTGTTCCACACTTTTAGTTGGGGACCTGCCTTGTATCAATCCACTTTGTATCAATACGCATCACATGATATAGTACCAACTGTAAGCCAATGTGGCTTTTTTTATCATGGGTTAAAGTGATTTAAAAAAAATGTGATGCACTGAATCTGCAGTATGTGAATTGCGAAGTAGAGAGGGATTACTCTATATGAGGATGCGTGTGCACCCGAGGCAAAGTCTGTCTCTGTTTGAGCTCCTGTTTGCAGGCCCTCTGAATGTTGGACTGCATCCTCCAGGCTTGCTGATGGATACACACCTTTACAAGGGCAACATGATCAGGTATTGCAGATCTTTGTCTAACCGGCTCTCTCTTTTCAGTAAACAGGTTCATGCCGCACTACCGAGGGTGGCAGAAGTACCCCTGCATGACGTCAAACCCGGTGACATCATGCTGAGAAAGAACTTCTGGTGGAAAACGTGGAGGCATCAGCATTGGCTGGGCCCTTTTCTCCTTCTTTTTCTTTGTGACCAACACTGCGATGAAGGTTGCATAAAAGGCTACGTGGGTTCACGCATCACCCAAACTAATGTTTCATTGGCACCCAGTCCACAACAACCAATTTTCACTCATACTCTCCAGCAGCAATGTTCAACATGTGGCCGTCTCATGCTCATGCTTTGGTGACACCCAACCCGGGGCCGTTGCCAGGCTCTCCAGCAGCGGCCACCACCTCTTGCTCCCGTTTTTGCCGCACCAACACCCTTGCTTCACCAGCAACACCCAGAATGTGCAGTTCCCTATGTGCTCATGTCTCATCCATGCCCAGCACTCAGCACTCAGCATTCGCTTCATGTTCATGTTTCGATGGCACCCAGCCCACAGCGCTCCTTTGCTCGTCCACTCTAATGGCGGTGTTCAAACCGTGAGTCTCTTGCTCATGCTCTGTTGACGCCCGCAGGTGGTCCTAAGTCATATGTTGCTGCCTGAGAGTGAGGCAGCGGCCACGTGACTTACAGCCGCCCCCTTTCACTTCTGGTTCGATGGCTCAAGACCAGAAACCAGTCCTTTGTTCACGCTGTAGTGGTGTTGCTTTGCCCCGTGGCCGCTGCTGCCCACATATGCTCCCATTCCTGCTTCTGATCTGGTGAACCCTGCGCTGCGTCTGCCTCTTCCCCCTGCTTCAGCAGTACTGGACCAGCAGCCACTTTTTGCTCCTGCCTTGGCGGTGCCTGGCCCCCAGCCGCCTCTCAACCATGCCTCGGTGGTGTCCGAGCAGCAGCAGCCTCCACCTCTCACCCCATGCCTCGGTGGTGCCTGTCCAGCAGCAGCAGCCGCCACCTCTTACCCACGGCTCGGCGTTGCCCTAGCAGCAGCAGTAGGCACCGCCTCTCATGATAGCCTTAGCGGTATTCAACCAACAGCAGCAGCACCACTCTCCCTCCAATGTTCTCCATCGGGCAGCCAGCTCGAAAGCCTGCTCTCACCACTCCTGTACCTCTTTTACATCAATGACCTAACTACCAACCTCAACAACATGGAAGTTAGCTTGTTTGCAGATGACATCGCTGTTTGGAGCCAAGCTTGGACCTCCACCAGGCAGAATGTTCACTGCAACAGTGAGACATGGAGTCTTCTTCTTTTTGTTTCGGCTTGTCCCATCAGGGGTCGCCACAGCATGTCATCTTTTTCCATCTTAGCCTATCTTCTGCATCTTCCTCTCTAACCCCAATTAGCCTCATGTCTTCCCTCACCACATCCATAAACCTTCTCTTTGGTCTTCCTCTCACTTTTTTGCCTGGCAGCTCTATCCTCTGCACCATTCCACCAATATAATCACTCTCTCGACTCTGAAGATGTCCAAACCATCGAAGTCTGCTCTCTCGAATACCTCCAACTTTGACTATCCCTCTAATGAGCTCATTTCTAAACTTTGCCCTTCATCCTAGCAGAGACTCTTCTGTCACATAACACACCAGACACCTTCCGCCAGCTGTTCCAACCTGCTTGGACCCGTTTCTTCACTTCCTTACCACACTCACCATTGCTCTGGATTGTTCACCCTAAATATTTGAAGTACTCTACCCTCGCTATCAGCTGGCACCCATCTCTTTAGCTAAACGGCCAACTGTTGAAGTGCAATCCCTACCCTAAGTTCCTTGGCATGACGTATGACCGCCAACTGACCTTTAACCACCATGCAGCAACCAGAAGCTGCGACGCCAGGCTGGAGCCCTGTGATGCCTTGCGACAACCAAGTGGGGCTACGAGAAGTGGACTCTACGCTCAACTTACATCGCAATGCATCGGGCACAGGTCGAATACCCAGCAGCATCTTGGCTCCCATGGATCTCCTAACCACGATGGAGAAGCTAGAAATGTGTCAGCGCTTTGCAGGTCGAGCCATCAAGAGCCAACTCAAAACCACACTGGCAGAGGCCATCCTGGCAGAGGCTATCCTGGTGGAGGTGGACATTGCGCCATTGCAATTGAAAAGTCAAAACGGTTTGAAATTGCGCAGAAAGAAGTGAAACAACTAATCAAAAAGACCGCCTGGGGCCAGAAGGATAGTGAGACCTGGAAATCCATTGTTGGAGCATCCAATCCCCCCCATGAGCCAGAACTTCTCCCACCCTGATTGGAGACAGGTGGACTCGTCTTCGAGACCACCACCAGCAAGGCAGGAGATGTGAAAGCTGACAAGAAGTGGGTCCTTCAACGACTGAACATGGTCCTATACACAGACGGAGCAGCAATGAGTAGTACCACATCAGGCAGTGATGGAATCGTCGCCACCACTGGCCATCCAAGTGACCCCTAAGTCCATTGCTCCTTCGCCATTCCAACAGGCTGATGGTGTTCATCCTTCCAGACGGAGATCAAAGCAATAGTCAAGGTGTTGCAGTTCATTTGGGCTGACGACACCATCCTGAAAACCTGAGTGGTCAGTGTCAGCCTTTTCTGCCTCCTTCACATCCAGACAATATACCCGCCGACCACCTTCAAGAACAACGGTGAACGAAATATCCTCATACTCCTGTCAGAGTTTATGGAGCGGGGGTGCTAGGTGACCTTCACCTGGTGCCCTAATCATTGCGGTATTGTTGGTAACAAACTAGCAGATGCCCAGGCAAAAGCTGGATTGGTCACGGACCAGACTGAAGTTGACCACCATTACGACACGGTAAAAGCAATGATCTGTAGGGCGACAAGGGGCATCCCGGCATCCCATGAATGAACGCAGCGAATCTACGATGACCAAGGCAGCTAATCGACCGTCAAGCAGAAATGACCTACTGACGCAAAGACCAAATGACATTTTTTGACAGTTGGCTCCGGTGTGGTCAACACCCTACCCTGAAGTACTGTTTGGTATGATGTTCGCAGATGATATTGTGATCTGCAGTGAAAGCAGGGAGCAGGCGGGGGAACAATTCGAAAGATGGAGGCACAGGAAAGGAGAGGAATGAAGATTAGCCGAAGTAAAACAGAATATATGTGCGTGATTGAGAGCGGTAGAGGGGGAAGAGTGAGGCTACAGTGAGAAGAGATAGAGAGGATGGACGACTTCAAATACTTGGGGTCAACAATACAGAACAATGGTGAGTATAGTAAGGAAGTGAAGAAACGGGCCCAAGCGGGATGGAACAGTTGGCAGAAGGTGTCCGATGTTCTCTGTAACAGAAGAATATCCACTAGGATGAAGGGCAAAGTGTCATGATCCTGCCGTTCCAGCCCGGGCTGTGTGGGTGCCCCTGCAGCCACGCTAATTGGGAGGCACACCCCTGCGCCTCATGTGGGCTGATTATCCCCTGTATATATAGGACCCCGATGACGACTGGTTCTCCGCCAGATCGTTGAGGTTCATGTCCCGTTCCAGCACTCTCGTATCCCTGATCGTCAACCCTTGTGTACCGACCTTCGCCTGTTCTCCGACCGACCCCGTAAACCAGACTCCTTTGACACTTCTGCCTGCTTTGATCGTTCTCCCGTGTACCGACTCCTGCCTGCCCGCTCATCTGCTCTCTTCGCCCGACGTCCCAACTACCGCTGCTGCACCTGACTGCCTGCCCGATCCCCGACCATTGAATAATAAACGTTTTGCCAGATTTACATCTGCGTCTCCCGTGTCCCCCTGCATTTGGGTCCACCCTCCGTTCCGATGGGTCGCGACAGAACGATCTGGCCAAAACAGGACCCAGCAGGAAAGACCCGGCGTCGCCGGGACCGACGCCAGGTAGACCGACTGCTGGAGGACCAAACCTGTCCGATCCGGGTAGGCTCCATGACGTCCTCCGCTTCCGTGTCATATGCTCCACCGGCGAGCTATGAATACGTCCCGACCACGACTCGTCCAGCACCGCATATTCTTTTGGACTCGGATTTTTCGGACTATAAGGAGGACCTTGATTTATATGACCAGCTGCCTGAGTACGACTCAGATTATTTTGATTATGAATCTCTTCGCCTGATCTTTCATCCCAGTCAGTTTGCTTCACCTCCCCGCGTTTCCAGCAACCGAGCGTCTTCGCCCGGTAGGTCCGAGTACACCAACCCGCTTGTGGGAACCCGCTTGGCCATCTACCCGAAACCTCCGCGTGGCAGAAAGTGGAGACGCCCAGGCCGGGCCCTCCCTTGTGCCTCCCGCTGCGCGGCAACAAAGACTCCGTCCTTGTCCTCCCACTCCTCACCGGCAACGGCAGACCCGCAGCTGGTGGCGAAGTTTCCAGCCCAGAGGGAGGAGGGGCCGCCAGATCACGAGGTGTTCTGCCGTGAAATGTGGGCAGAGATAGAGCGGCAGAGCGCCGAATTGGCGGCTCTTACGGCTCAGGTCCAGCAAGGATTAGAGAACCAACCGAGCTACGCTGACATCGCGACTGCGATGGACTCGTCACTGACTTTTGCTCACGCGGCAGTGGCAACGGATCCACTATCGAGCAAGGCTCATGTCGCTGTCGCAATGGATTTGCTGCCGAGACACTCCCACGTTGAAGTTTCGACGGACTCATTACGGATTTTTGCTCACGCGGCAGTGGCAACTGATCGGCGACCAACCCAAGCGCATGTTCCAGTGGGAACGGATCCCCCACCTCGCCACGCCCACGTTGCAATTTCGACGGACTCGTTACTTGACTTATACTCATGCGGTGGTGGTCACTGATCCGCTGCCGAGCAGAGCTCACGTGGCAGGGGAGACCGATCCGCCGCCGCCTCACCTTGGTGTCCAGGAGGTGGCGATGTCTCCCCAGCCGCTTCTCGTCCGTGCCCAGGAGTACTGGTGGCGACCGGTCCGTGTCTGCTCCACGCTCCTGCTTCGTCGGCGACCGGTCCGCGGTCGCCCCCCCCCCCCGTTCCTGCTCCGACGGCGATGGTTGCGCCGCCGCCTTCTCACGTTACTGTCCAGGAGGAGGTGGTGATGCCGCCGCCTTCTCACGTTGCTGTCCAGGAGGAGGTGGCGATGCCGCCGTCTTCTCACGTTGCTGTCAAGGAGGAGGTGGCGATGCCGATGCCGCCGCCTTCTCACGTTGCTGTCCAGGAGGAGGTGGCGATGCCGCTGCCACCGCCTTCTCATGTTGCTGTCCAGGAGGAGGTGGCGATGCCGCTGCCGCCGCCTTCTCACGTTGCTGTCCAGGAGGACCAGCGGCGACCGGTCCACGGCCGTCCCACACGGGGAGTTCTGTTGAGCCACCCCGGAGCTGGAGAGACTTTGGGATGGTTGTGGTCCTTCTCTCCATCATCCTCTTCGCTCCTGATGGATCCCAGCCGCTTCATGATCTGGCCTCGTTGGTGACCAATCCAAGGCTGCCTCCTGACCAAGCCTAGATGCTTTTGACATGTACAGAAGCGAGAGAGTGAGTATATTGGTAGAGGGGTGCTGAGGATGGAGCTGCCTGGCGAAAGAGCGATAGGAAGACCAAAGAAAAGGTTGATGGATGTTGTGAGGGTGGACATGAGAACAATGGATTTTAGAGAAGAAGATGCACAAGATAGGCTTAGACGGAAAAAGATGACACGCTATGGCAACCCCAAACGGGACAAGCCGAAAGGAAAAGAAGACGTCTTAGGGAATCCTGGGACTTTGGTGACATCATTGGAAACTTACCCATAAGAAGTTATCCAGCGAGAAATCGCTTGCATGAGTGTTTGGATTACGAGAGACACTGCAAAGATTTCTCTCAGAAAATAAGTCGCCACCGGCAGCACATTCATTCTTCGACCTCGTCCACGATCACCTGTCTTTGCTATTAAAACAGTTCGAGTGCTACTTCCCAACCAAAGAGGATCAATAAACTGCTAAGGGATGGATCCGTGACCCATTTATCAACAAACCAGGTGAATCCAGCATGTTTGTGCAACAAGAAGAGCAACTGCCTTAGATCGTAAATGACGGTGGGTTTTATATGTATTTTCGAGACAACAACTCTGCCCATGTTCTGGTTTAAAGTCATGGCAGAATACCCAGAGATAGCCACCAAAGCACTGAAAACCTTGTTGCCATTTCAAACATCTTACCTGTGTGAAATGCAGTTTTTTGGAGTAACAGCAACCAAAACAAAACAACGGAATAAACTGGAAGCAACACATTTCGGGTGTCATTGTCTCCCATTATCTGCAGATGAGACCATCTCATTGCAGAGAAACAAGCTCAGGTGTTAGGGTTATGGTGAGTTAAAATTTTCATGCACTTTAAATTCATTTTTGTGGTGTATGTATCTTATTTTGAAGGCATATTTAAATGTTATTTCACTCTGTTGGCGACCAGTCAGAGTGCTCTGGTCGCCAACAGAGTGAAATGAGGCAGAGGGGAGAGGAGATGGTTCAAACTGAAAACTTTATTTAATCTGTTGAAAAATGGAGTTTAATAATCCATCCATCCATTTTCTTTACCACTTATCCTCACGACGGTCACGCGGAGTGCTGGAGTCTATCACAGCTTTCAAGAGGCAGGAGGCATAGTACACCCTGAACTGGTTGCCAGCCAATTGCAGGGCACATGGAGAGAAACAGCCGCACTCAGAATCACACCTAGGAGCAATTTAGTTTGCTCAATTAATTTGCATGTTTTTTGGCATGTGGGAGGCAGGCACATGGAGAACATGCAAACTCCACTGGGTCCTCAGAACTGTGAGTCCAGGACTTTACCAGCTGAGCCACCGTTCCACCGGAGTGTTTAATAATTAAAAAAAAAAAATTGAACTGTTGTGTAGATATGTATAGATGAAAGAGAAAGAAATGTGGAATTGCTTGTTCTTGTTCATTATTTTTACATGTGTATTTTTGTCTCTTATTTTATTTCATTATTATTATTTATGATTATGTTTATTATATTTGATTGTCAATACAAACGATATTCAATATAAAAAATCTAACATACCCCCTGACTCCCAGTCCGCGGTAAAAATTGTATTGCATCGTATTGATCGGTCCGCGGTGATAAAAAGGTTGGGGGTCACTGCATTAAAGGTATTAGACAAGATATCGAAATCAGTGTGCATTTGCATTTACAGCGCAGCAAGAGAAAAGATGAGAGAGAGCTCAGGATGATAATGGTAATGGTTTTCGGAAAAAAGCTCCTCCTTTGTCTGTTGGTCTTTGCTTTTGCACATCTCCATCAGCTTCCAAATAGCAGGAGCTCAAACAGTTGATAACCTGGGTGTGTATTGTCCTTAATAATGTTCTGAGCACTGCTGAGGCACCGAAAGGAATCCATGGACGGGAAAGGGCAGCCAACGATCTTCAGTGCTGATTTTATTGCCTTCTGAAGCCTTACTCTGTTTGCCTCAATGTAACTCCCAAACCAGATGGATACATAGTACATCACCAGGCTATTGCTGGATGAGCAATAGAAGGCCATTTGCAACTTTGTGTCCAGGTTATTCTTCATGAGAACTCTTAGGAAGTGGAGAGGCAATTGAGCCTTCTTAATTTGTGATGTTGTCTCTCCAGGAGAGGTCTTCAGAAATCAGGACTCCCAGCATCCTGAATGTGTGGACTCTCTCCACACACTCGCTGTTGATGAAGAGCGGAGCCAGTTCAGTTTTGTTCTTCCTGAAGTCCACAATGGATTTCTTTGTTTTTGTAGTATTCAGTGCCAGACGATCTTTCCTCAAGTGGAGGACTTCAAATATCATGTGGTCTTGTTCATGAGTGAAGGAAGAATAGAACCGGAAATCGACAGGTGGATTAGTGCAGCATCTGCTGTAATGAGTTCATTGTATCGGTCCGTTGTGATGAAGAAGGAGCTAAGCCAAAAAGCAAAGGTTATATTTACTGGTCAATCTATGTTCCTACCCTCACCTATGCTCATGAGCTGTGGGTCATGACCGAAAGAATAAGATCCCTGATACAAGCGACAAAAATGAGTTTCTTCCGCAGAGAGTACGACATCTCCCTTAGAGATAGGATGACAATGATCTTAACCTGTTGCAGGTCACTGGATTCCTGCCTGGTCTCCTAAAAATTAGTTAGAAAAATGGATAGAAAAAACACGTCAGAAATAACTAGGAGTATTTAATATACATTTGTTTTATATATTTTTTCTTCATCTTTCAAATGTAAATCTAAATTTGTAGATTTCTAGAGTTTTTTTTTTAACAATGCTCAATATGGCTCACAACTGCTGATGAGTGATACCTGCTACAATGATATATTGACGTTGACATTGATGATCTATTCAACCACCAATAGGTAAACTCAGGATCAATGAAAAGATAAAAAAGATTCTGAAAAAAATTGAACGATTAATGCTATGCAACATGAACTCAACAATGTTCATGCCTCACAAATAGGTAGCTTACAATTGTGTGTGAATACAAAGGTGATGCCTTACAGCCCAATACTATATGCTGAAGTTCAGGAAGAAAAAGAACATAAACCAGTTAAAATAAATACTGTAGTTTAATTGGCTGTTATTTTCCAAATATATATTTTAGATTGTTGCATGAAATAGTATTTTGCCAGTTGACAGTCCACAACGGGTGGATAATTTAGGTTTGACTTTAAATTCATGAATACAATAAGGACTCAAAAAAGACAAGATTTTTTTTATTTCAAAAGTAAGGAACTCAACTTGCATCTAAATGTTTTTGTTACATGCAGAAATATATGTTTTTGTTCACTGGACCAGGTCCTTGACTTCATAAATGTAACACATACTCTTTGATACAAAATGGTTAAAAAACAACATGTGCAGTCTTATCCTCACTTGAGATGTCCAAAGGGTTTCCTGGGTCCAGTGTTGTTGTTTTTCTGTAGGGGACGGTACAATTTTATGTTGCTCACCTTTGGTTTGGACTGGGCAAGTCAAAGAAGGCTATTTTATAAAACTGTAGACAAATGAACCCAGGACGACAGCCAATAATACACAGCAACAGAAGATCATCATTTGTTTCTTCAGACCATGAAAGAGAAGATATAAACAAAAGTTATGTCAGTGTAATAAGAAAGATTTAAAACATGTAAATGTACTATGTCAAAAAATACAGTAATATCTTGACTTTGTTGTGTTGTTTTTTTATGTTTTTAATAGAGATAAACAGCACAGGTTGACTGAGGACTCAAAATTGCCCATAGGTATGAATGTGAGTGTGAATGCTGTTTATATACCCCCGATTCTAGCCACTGACCCCACTAAGGATAAGTACGGTATTGAAAAGTTGATAGTTGGATGGATGGATGGATGGATGGATGGATGGATGGATGAATAGCACTTGTGTAAAATGTAAGCACACAAAAACAAGACAATACGATTTTATGACTATAAGTGAGTTGAAAGTAACACTTGCACATGCACGCACACACCAGACACACACTCATGAAGTAGTGTATTGATGCTACCTTAGTCTAGAACAGGGGTCGAGAACCTTTTAGGCTGAGAGAGCCATAAACGGAAAATATTTTAAAAGGTAATTAAAAAAGAGCCATCCAATATTTTCAAAACTGAATACAAGTGTATTCATGGATTTTATGTAACCCAAACACTTTAAGAGTACAATAAGTCTCTAATTTCATTGAAATAACATTATGCCGTTGCTAACCAATGATGACAAAAGTACTTTTTACCATTAATGCGACTTCTTTGCTGATGGCTTAGTTGTCTGTTTCATACGTCATTAAACTCAACTTCATGCGGCCTTTGAGACTTCCATCCATTATTCATGAACGTAAGTTGGTCTTAATGTTTTTTTTTTTATGTGAGAAAGACTTTTCATATGCCTTGGTATAACCAAATATTGTCAGTACAGCAATTCTTACTTCCCGCAGTGTGTGGTTTGTGCCGTTCCAAGTTTTCACAATCAGCTGGTCAGAAAATTGAATTTTTTTCATTTGTCCAGACTTATGTGCGCCTGCCAACAATGGTTGCCGACAGAGGCATGTCTTTATGTAAAAAATGTCCGGTAGTGGGCAGTGCATAAGCACGCTGTCATTATAAACCACATTGATAGGCTGTGTAAGGACTATAACATTTGTAATTATGAGTGTACCCCTTTAAGAGCGGAGGAGGGGGCAGTGCAAGGTAAACTACGAAGAGGAGTGTGTGGCCGACATTGGAGGCTGTGTAGCAGCTCGTTGTTAGAGAAACTTACGTGTGGTGCCAAAATGTTCAAAAGAAAAAAAAAAGATGCTGACGTCTTTTTTTTGCTTTCTTGGCCACGCGGTTACGCGATCAACCACAACTTCCTCGCGGCCGACCAGGGACACATTGAGCACTCCTCCTGTATACAGTATGTTGTTATGAGGGCTCTGCGAGCCATGCGCAACCACCAAAAGAGCCAGGTGTGGCTCGCAAGCCATAGTTTCCCGACCCCTGGTCTAGAGATTGGTGTCTCCCCCTCCTGAGAGCGAAACAATTCCAGCTGCAACTGATGCTACAGCTCTGACTCTTGGTTTCTTTTTCAGGGATTCCAATTATATTCCAAAACGGTATTTGTACTTTGGTCCTCTGTTCATTTCAAGTTTTTATGATGGTCAAAGATTGACATAACATAAACTGCCAAAAAGTGGCTTTTTTTCTAGTTGCAAGTCATGGTTGAAGATTTTAAGTTATGGGTCTGGAAAAGAAAAATCATTCATTTGTTCTACAATTAACCTCTCATGCAGAGTTGGCTCGTGCCATTTTTGTGGGTCTTATTTTTGTCACGTGGAGTTTATGAAGCTGTTATTTTTTTTGACTGAATTGTTTGCCCATGCATCTCATGACAGCAAATTATTACCATCACTAAAATCTGCACAATTCACCCAGATGTTTGCTTGGCACCATTTTATGCTTCAAGCTAGTGTCCCCCCTGGATTTGTCAGGGGTGTGGCCAGGCCACTGCCCTATGCTCAGCTACCTCCAGCAGCAGCTGCTCACCTGCGGCTTATTGTCGCGAATTATGCCATGTATTTAAAGCCCCACTGTCATGTGTGAAAGAATTAATTACTATGTTAGTTATCATGATAAAAGCATATCATTACTTCTATAGTTACTGTTAGAATTGTTTTATCATGCGTTTGTTTCTGTTAGTCTTCGTCTGAATTATTTTCTTTTCGAGCTGTGTGCGTGACTTAGAATGTGACCCAGTGACACCTGGGACGCGATGCCCCCCTGCCGATCTCAGGCAGATACTCCCGAACACTGGGAAGCGATGTGTCCATTCTGACCTCAGAGTGTTTCCCTTCTGACCTTAAACAGATACTCCTCAACATTGGGATGAGATACCCCTCTTTCTACTACAAGAGGATACCCCCCCAAATGCCGTAAACATGTGCTTAAACAATGCCCTGCTTTTGTGCTTTTGTGGGTTTATCAGGACATTCTTGGAGCCTTGAAGAAACATGTACATTAGTGTTTATGTGCTGATGGTGTAGCCATCTGTTTCAGCATTTTTACTAAGTGAGCTTGAAACCATGTAAACTTTTGACCTCAGAAAGCAATAAAAAAAGAGCAGACGGGGACTACCACTTTGGCAGTCTGAGGGAGAGCACTCACGCAGTGGGTCTCCCAGCCTGTCCCTCGCAAGCTCAGAAAGACAATCTTGGTTGGTTTGAGTTTACTCACTACAGCCCTCCAGGCTTGTCTTAGCTGTTTTTCTAGGAACATCTCTGACATCATGAAATGCATGATTTTTAGTATGTTATTAATGGAAAAAAAGGCAGCCAGAATGGACCCATCTGTTTTTTCATCACAAAACATGATTTTGACATATATGGCTTTTTGTAACTCCCGCCATGAAAATCCTCTCGAGGGATTGGTTTTGGAGAAGCTCGTGCGGGCTCATGTGTTTATACTAGTTTTACCTGCTGGAAGGTAGCTTTTTGATCCTATGTGTTAGTCAAAATGCCGACTCGTATTGCTGGATATTATTTGAAAACTTGGGAGAATGGATTTACTCTACATATTTTTCAAAAAGACCCGGTTAGTCATAAAAAATGGATTGCACAGGTGCAAAGGAAAAGCGCTTTGTGGGTCCTAAATGACAGGTAGGTGTGTATAGAGCTATTAAAAAAAAACAATAGTTGGGGGGGAACAGATGTAATTCTCTCAGAACGTAACAAAAGATCCGCGTATGTAAATCAGGTGTGCTAAATGTGTCAACGTTAACCGTCGGCGCCCAGGTGGCTCATACATACTGTCTGTTGTTAGTTAGAAGTGATCTGCATATCATCTAAATATGGCTCAAAACGATAGGGTAATATTGCCCCAGTCACTTCACTCCATTGTGAGATGTTCTCTTCTTTGAAAAGAGCTTCCGTGTCCCATAGCAACTGCCACTCTGTGTTTTCAATGGTGAATATCCCAGTGTAAGATCAGCTAATGACGTCGCAGACTACGTGGCTACCACTTGGATGTCGGATGAGACTTACGCAACTTTACACATGGATCACACACTCTCCGCTCATATTTATTTTTTCATATAGACTGTATTTTTCATGACAATATGTATTTTAGAATGTTTATAGGCATGACAACGGGCTGTTAGCCTTGTGTGTTATATTGCCAGTTGTCAGTTTGTTGCATGAGGCTGCATTAGTCTGCGTGAATATACAAGCCTCTTGTTGTGTATTCGCCTTGTTGTCACGGCCAGCACTCCTGTGTGACCATAGCTAAGTCAAATCTTGTTTTTGCCAAGAAGTTATTCAACCTCGTTTTCATGTTTTTGGACCTTGACTTTTACCCCATGCTTTTGTGCCTTTGCCTTTTTTGGACTGCTTACCTGTGTATGCCTCGGAGTCCTGCATTTGACTCCTACCCCTTGTCACATGATTGTGACGGAACAAACTGTCCAGAACAGGACACAACAGGAAAAATATGGTGTCGCCGGTCACACCACCTCCAAGCACATTCAGTGTGCCGACCAAGCATCCCCTCTCCCAGTGGGCTCTGTCTTTTTGTTCTCTCCTTCCTCGTCCTCTGCGCCACCCATATGTCAAAAAATTATTGTTGGCTTTGCAGTTTATTTTTTCTTCTCCCCTATCAGTTGTATTTATCCTCAGTTTGGTCATACAGTGGTGATTCAAATTGTTGTCTTTTAACACCTGTGTACTACAAGTTAAGCAGACAGGTTTATTGTTAACTTCTTTCAAGAAGTAATTGGCAGTCCATGTTTTGTTGAAAACACAGCATTCATTATCAACTTTTCTTTTTTTTTGTTGTGATTTGACATCTTGAGGGTAGCCTAGCTAGCATCATTTGTTGCTGATTACCTACACTCACCGCTCACACGTGCATCCATAAGAAAGTAAATACAAACATAATGCTTAAAAAAAGCAGCAACACAGCTGTACTGGATGCACGATATACATGTATAGTTTTTTATTTTCTAATTTATGATTGGCCTCATGCGGCCTGGACAGGGTCACCCATTGGGCCGGATGTGGCCCTCGGGCCGTAATCCCCCGGTCTGGAATAGACTACTCCTGAGCTGAGTATTTGGGCTCTTCAGAAGAAACAATTGAATAAAAAAATTATGCGACCGAAAGTTCTCTTCCTCGCTAGCCACTCTGAAGCCACAAACCCAAGAGCAACACATTCCACGGCTTCTTAATAGCACAATACACTGCAATACACAGTACAGTACACATTCTTGGGAGCCATGCAGAGAGCTAATTTACAGCAACCATACAAGATTATTAAATTATGTGTAGTCCAGTGCATGTAAAGGCCATGAGAGAAAAAGCTGAACTGAGTGTGGACGATGAAAAGCATAGTTTGACAAACATCCAAGCAATATTTGTCCAAAATTGTTTGAAAACTGAGGTGCCCCCATTTCTTTGTCCATTTTTATTAACCTCACACATGTGTCTGAATCACGCCGAGTCACACAAAGGGGAAAAAAATCAATTGATGTCAGGCTGGTAAATTTAAAAACACGGAAGTTGGACCATTTGTAAATCAAGGTACCACTGTGTAGAACAATGTTTAGTGTACCATGATACAGTAGTACACTATTTTAAATAGTAGTCTACATTTTTTGTAGAATAACTTTAAATGCTTGTTTTCATAATATTGTCAATGCAAGTGATATTAAAAAAAACACTACATTTGTCTGCAACCATCTGAAATAGTATTTATACATGTTATGATTGTCTGCTTTCATCAATGTAAGATGTCAATTAGCTATAACATATGTTATATGCTATAACTCGATGAAAATCAACCCACGCTCACCCTGCGTGCTTCCTGTTGAAACTTGGCAGCTTTCTTGGTGTCAGCCACAGCTCTTTCTACAAACCCCACCGATTGGTCCATGTTACTTTCAATTCTGTCAATCATGCCACCCTGAGAAATGGCAAGCCAAGAAAGGAATAGAGTGAATACAAACACATTCTGTAATCAGTAGTTCTCAACTGTTGTCACCCTGAGACTTGCATTTTCCTCATGTTATCATGTAACAACCCAATTAATGGAATTTAAGAAGAAAAATGAAAATGCATTCTTAAAGAATAATCTTTGAAAACATACAGTAATCTACAGTATATCATATTGGAACTACATTATTACATTCTTTTATGTTCAAAGTACCTTTCACAGACTAATGATGAACATGACCCTTAGAATGTACGTACAATAAATAATCAAATTAAATATCAAAACTGCCCATAATGCAGACACAGAATTTAAATATCGGAACTGATTTTTTCTTTTTAGGAAAGTCCCTGAACCAAAGTAATAACTTTTAACACAAGTACATGTCAAAATAATGTTTAATTTTGAAATAAAAGGCAAGTCCAACCCGGGATGCACGTTAAATATTTCACCACACAGTGGGAGTGCTCCTCCTACTACTCCAGTTTAACCAGAATTTGTCTGTTTATGTGGAATGAGCCCACAGTCCATCAATGTACCCATATTATATAATATACCTAGATTACCAATATTGTCTATGTGCATCACAACACAGACAAATAAAACAACAAAGACTATTAACTTAATTGTCGACTATTTTGATCATCAACGTAGTCGTGCCGAGAGGACTAATCTTGGCAGCCCTACTGACCTGCCCATTATTGGTCCACAACTTCCCCAATGACCCACCAGTTGAAAATCACTCTTCTAGATGACAGATAATCATGATGCATACAAAACATTTTTTAAGACATTCATTTACGATAGTCAAGACAGTATGGTTGATTACCTTTGATGGGCCATGATAAAATTATTTAACTGAAACATAGACCAAGTGATGATTTTCGTTTAAGCTTTTCCTCGTCACTTTCCTCACTGTGTTGTGTTTCTGCCAATGATTGTAATGGTATAAAAATAAATTTAGTTTAGGCTTTATAGATTCCTTTGGAAATCATTAGTATATGGATGTTTGATTATTAATACCAAGAGAGGAACTGTGGTACTAAATGCTTATGTCTGGTCTGGTGGAGAAACATGTTAGAATAGTACAGGACAGGTATGAGGGCAGCAGAACAGTACTGAGGTGTGCCGTAGGTGTGACAGAAGAATTTATGGTGGAAGTGGGACTGCATCAGGGAACAGCTCTGACAAGACAAGCCAAAAGAGAAGAAGAATACAGCAAATGCATTCGTACAAAATTCTAAACAATGTTTTTTCTTAACAAGAGCTTTATTTATTTATATAAAATGCTAATTTGTTTTTATCTTATCTTTATCTATTTTGTTTGACACATACCTGGTTCTCAACTAGCATAGCGATATCAACAAACATGTCATGGAGCTCCTTGATGCTACTCTCCAACCTAATGATGTCTTTGTGACGAGCCTCAATCTCGTTCACGGCCTGCTGGTTTAACTTTGAATCCATAATCTGTGGAAACAGTTCAAATTGTTATCAAAACTGAAAAAAGACAGTTTATTCTATTTGAGAGCACTATAATGCAAGAGCTACCTGTCTCAAGCGAGTGCCAAGGCCTGGCAAGGGTTGTTTGTTAACTGTTAACAAAAGTGACAATAACATTCCTGACCATGCACAGCAACCTCCATCAATTTCTACTTTTCCACTTCAGGGTATCAACACCGTTTAACTCCCTTGAGTTGTGGCATTTTTCCAGTACAGTTGGAAACAGAAACTAATGTACAGTGAAGAAAATAAGTACTTGAACACTCTGCTATATTGCAAGTTCTCCCACTTGGAAATCATGGAGGAGTCTGAAATTTTCATCATAGGTGCATGTCCACTGTGAGAGAGATAATATAAATAGAAAAATCCAGTAATCACAATGAATGATTTTTTAACTATTTATTTGTGTGATACAGCTGCAAATAAGTATTTGAACACCTGTCTATCAGCTAGAATTCTAAACCTCAAAGACCTGTTAGTCCGCCTTTAAAAGTCTACCTCCACTCCATGTATTATCCTGAATCAGATGCACCTGTGTGAGGTCGTTAGCTGCATAAAGACACCTGTCCACCCCATACATTCAGTAAGACTCAAACTTGTAACATGGCCAAGACTAAAGAGCTTTCCAAAGAGACTAGAGAAAAAATTGTACATCTCCACATGGCTGGAAAGGGCGACGGAGAAATTGCCAAGCAGCTTGGTGAAAAAAGGTCCACTGTTGGAGCAATCATTGGAAAATGGAAGAAGCTAAACATGACGGTCAATCTCAATCGGAGTAGAGCCCCATGCAAGCTATCACCTCGTGGGGTCTCAATGATCCTTAGAAAGGTGAGGAATCAGCCCAGGACTACACGAAAGCACTTGGTCAATGACCTGAAAAGACCTGGGATCACCATTTCCAAGGTCCAAGGACGTCATGGTTTTAAAGCACGCATGGCATGGCAGGACTTGGTCAATGACCTGAAAAGAGCTGGGACCACCGTTACATAATTCCACTAACCGTGTTTGGAAGAAGACCAATGATGAGTTCCATCCCAAGAACACCATCCCTACTGTGAAGCATGGGGGTGGTAGCATCATGCTTTGGGGGTGTTTTCTGCACATGGGACAGGACGACTGCACTGTAGGAGAGGATGACCACGGCCATGTATTGTGAGATTTTGGGGAACAACCTCTTTCCCTCAGTCAGAGCATTGAAGATGGGTCGTGGCTGGGTCTTTCAACATAACAATGATCCGAAGCACACAGCCAGGAAAACCAAGGAGTGGCTCCGTAAGAAGCATATCAAGGTTCTGGCGCGGCCTAGCCAGTCTCCAGATCTAAACCCAATAGAAAATCTTTGGAGGGAGCTGAAACTCCGTGTTTCTCAGCGAAAGCCCAGAAACCTGTTTGATCTAGACAAGATCTGCGTGGAGGAGTGGGCCAAAATCCCTCCTGCAGTGTGTGCAAACCTGGTGAACAACTACAGGAAACGTTGACCTGTGTAATTGCAAACAAAGGCTACTATACCAAATATTAACATTGGTTTTCTCAGGTGTTCAAATACTTATTTGCAGCTGTATCACACAAATAAATCGTTAAAAAAAATCATACAATGTGATTTCTGGATTTTTCTTTTGCGATTATCTCTTTCACAGTGGACATGCACTTACGATGAAAATTTCAGACCCCTCCATGAATTCTAACTGGGAGAACCTAGAATATAACAGGGTGTTCAAATATTTATTTTCTTCACTGTATATCATTAAATGCATCAGTCAGATGCCAGACACGCTAACAAAAATTAACAAAACAAGCAAAAACTAAAAAAACAACAAAAATTAGGATCTTTAGTATTTCAAGACAGGCAACTGTTGAGAATTATCATTTTATCTAGGTCAGTGGCTTTCCAATTGGTGTGTCCCGTCATGACAGGGGGGCTGCAAATTGTTTATTTCAGCCCGCCCGCTTGAAGCCCCCCCCCACCTCCCACCCATGCTTTCAAATTTTCAGCTCAATCACCCACCCCTGTTTGTAAATTTTTTTGTGCTAACACCCCCCACACTCCACACTCCCATCAGACAAAATTTCATGCTGCGGATGGGTGGAGTGTTAAAGGTTCCTCTTCAAAAAGGGGGCGTGTCCAAAAACAGTTTTAAAACTATTGAGCTAGGGTTTGGTTCTGGAGTGGTGGAACGGTGGACAAATGATTAGCAGATCTGCCTCACAGTTCTGAGGATCGAGGTGTAAATGCTTTTGCGCAGTTTGTACGTTATCTATGTGCCTGTGTAGGTTTTCCCGAGGCACGTAGAAAAACTCTGACATCCCAAAAACACACATGAAATGTCATGTCATTATCCAAGCTGCTTATCCTCACAAGGGTTGCGGGAAAGCTGGAGCCTATCCCAGCGAGCTTCGGGCAAAAGGCAGACTACACCCTGAACTGGTCTCCAGTCAGTCACAGGGTAGATATCGACACCATCACTGAGCGTGAATCGATCCCACGCTGCCCGCACCAAAGGCAGGCATGTGTACCCCTACACCATCAGTGACTCCACACTTTACATGAAGACTCTAAATTTCTCATAGGTGTGAATGTGAATCCAACTTACTACCAGCAATGTGGACCAAACTCTGAGACCAGTTATACAGGGACTGAACAGCGTGTATAAGGGGGTTTGGTACCCCATACTCCCAAACGATCTTCAATAGGACTTTGCGAGGGACACAATCAAACACCGTCTTCAAGTCCACGAAACATAAATGTTGGGCGAACTTCCATGAACCCTCGAGGACCCTGCCGATGGTATAGAGCTGGTCCATTGTTCCACGGCTAGGACGAAAACCCTACCTCACCAGGGAGACCAAGGAGTGTGGTCCCCTGTAGTTAGAACACACCCCAGTCTGACAATCCAGAGGCGCTGTCCCTGATGGCCGCGCGATGTTGCAGAAGGCATGTCAACCAGGAAAGCCCCACAACATCCAGAGCCTTTAGGACCTCCAGGTGGATCTCATCCACCCCCAGGACCTTGCCACAGATGAGCTTTTTAACCACCTGGGTGACCTCAACCCCAGTGAAAGGAGAGCACACCTCAGAGAACCCAGACTCTGTTTCCTCATGGGGATGAGTGTCGGTGGAATTGAGGAGGTCTTCCAAGTATTCTCCACACCAACTCACAACATCCCAAATCAAATTCAGCAGCACCTCACCATCACTATTCACAGTCTTGATGGTGCACTGCTTCCCCTCCCTGAGACGCCGGATGATGGACCAGAATGAAATCTTTCTCCATGGCCTCACTTGAACTCCTCCCATGCCCAAGTTTTTGCTTCAGAAACCACCAATGCTGCATTCGGCTTGGCCAGCCGGTACCCATCAGCTGCCTCATGAGTCCCAACTCCAAACATGCCTGATAGCACTCCTTCTTCAGCTTGACGGCATCCTTCACCGTTGTTGTCTACCAACTGGTTCAGGGATTGCTGCCACATGATTTACTGACCACCTTACGAGCACAGTTCTGGTTTGCCGCCTCAGCAATGGAGGTGTGGAAAATGGTCACTCAGTGTCGCCCGCAGCTCCCAAAATATTGTAAACACAAAGTTCTTTTGGAAGTGGGATTTGAAATTCTTTATGACAGAGGAATCCGCCAGACATTCCGTATGTTTGGGCCTCCCATGTCAGACCAGCATCTTCCTTCACCAACGGAGCCAACTCACCCACAGTGATCAATTGACAGCTCAATCCCTTTTCACCTGAGTGTCCAAGGCAGTGTCCAAGTTACCCTTTTGGGCTGAGCAGGCACCATCGAGCACCAACTCCAGGCCTGGCTTTAGAGGGGGGCCCCGGTGACCTGTGTCTGGGCAAGGGAAACCTAGATCCTATATTTGTATTCGTCATAGGAGTTTTTATCAAGCTGCACTTTGTCTGGTCCCTCACCTACGAGCAGAAATGTCACAAAAAGAGGCTGTTGGATGTTGATAAAAATTCAGCTACTGTGGGTTGAAGACAAAGAAGAGGAGGAAAACAGATTCATCGGCAGAAGAAGAAAAGGAATGTCCCTCGGCTAAGCGGCTCAGAAAATGGATGGATGATTAAAAATAGGGAAGGGAAAACCAAAATCTATATCTGAGTCAGAATCGGGCAGGGTGTCATATAACTCAAGGTGCTCCTCAAAATTTGAAAAATCAGAGTAATTAAACTTATGCCAGTGAACATGTCGGACATGGAGGATAATCATCACATATGGGGGACAGGGGTGCAAGTGACAAGGAAGGAGAGGATAAAAAGACAAAGCCCACTTTGAGAGACGATACTTGGTCAGCAGGCTGAGTGAACTTGGAGGCATACCGGTGGCGCAACCAACGGCGGTGCGTTTTTCCTGCTGTGTCCTTTTCAGGCCACTTTGTCCTGTCACGAGCATGGGACAAGGGGTCGGACCCAAATGCAGGACTCTGAGGCAATGAATGTTAAGGGTGGTTTTATTCCAGGCAGAGGTCATACACAGATAAGCAGTCCAAAAAAGGCAAAGGCACAAAAACACGTGGCAAAAGGCAAAGTCCAAAAACATGAAAATGAGGTCAGATACCTACTAGGCAAAAACAAGGCTTAAGTAAACTTGGCTGTGGTGCCACAGGAACGCTGGCCATGACAACGAGTCAAATACACAAGAAGAAGCTTGTATACTCATGCAGATCAAACAATGAACTGGTAATACAACACGTAAGGCTTGAATACATGGCATAATTAGCGAGAATTAGGCGCAGGTGAAGAGCTGCTGGTGGAGGCAGCTGTGCTGACATTATCACACCTAGGGTCAATTTAGAGTCACCAATTAATGTGTGTTTTTGGTTGTGGGAGTAAACCAGCGTGCCCGGATAAAACCCATTCAGGCACGGCGATAACATGCAAATTCCACATAGGGGGGGGGGGGGGGGGGGGCTGTAATTAGAACCCCAGTCCTCAGAACAGTGAAGCCAAGACTCTTCAGCTGCACCACCATTCCGGCTGAAAGATTTTAGATAAAAATGAAACACATATTTTGCGTTTGTGCCTGTTTTGCCACGTTTGGCTTTCAGTGCACAATAAACAACTAGTGCCATCTGTTTCTACACATGCTCGAAGTAAATTCTTATTGTTCTATGTGTGTTTGAAGTAATGTCTTCTTCTTTTACACATTGGAGGCATCAATCTGCACAGCCCCAAACCCGAGAGCATTAAAGTGAACGGACATGTTTTAACCATTACATTAGAAGTTTTTGTTGTACGCTTAAACTTCACAAAAAATATATATTTTCGTTAAATATGCTGCAGGGTTCATAGCGCTGGGAAAAAAGTAATGGCTTTTTTCCCAAAAATATGGTACAACAAAACACAGCTACAACTAAAAACTTCAAGGAAAAAAAGAAACAAACACTAATTATAAAAGAAATAAAGAAAATCAGGTCCATGAAAATGGAAAAGAGGACATTTGGGGCCTCTGGGTTAGGATAAATATGTATTGCCATTTCATATCTTCAGTCCGAGGGGAAGAACGTTAGGGTTTCGTTTGAAGCTAATGATTTCCCCCAAATTATTTGGTACTTCTCTTGTTCCCCTTTAGCAAGAATTGCATTGTGTGACAGCATAAAGGTCAGTTGTTTTTTGGGAGTGGTCTTCCTCACAACCTCTGGAGCATTGAGGAAGATTTGTTCGAAGCAAGAATAATAATGGAGAAAAATAAAACCAAAAACAAAAGAAGCAGAGGCAACATTGTTGTCCAGTTTGAATAGCTCGCTCCAACTATGCCAACCAATCGTGGCCGGGAAAGACAATCAGAGCTGTATGGCTAACTTCTATGATTGAAAAATGCTGCCGGGTTGGCTTCCAGTGGGCGCTCGTGGACGTGGTGATGCCAAATGTGTCCATGGACGACACAGGAAGAAGGGGTTGGAAGTGGGAGGTGTATGGCCAAGGCCGTTCGGCTGGCGGGCTGCCAGCAGGACCAGAGTAGATATTCAAACACAACTAGATGTAAATTAGTTGACAACCACTAAAAGAATCTCCTTGGAGACCATCTCCCAGCAGCACCCGGGATCTGACAGTTTACGTAGTTGTTGTGAGTCTGTGTCACCTCAGTTTGCAGGGTGGATTTCCACTACTACCCCCTTTTTGACAGCTGGATCCAGCTTGATTGGAGGTCCATGCGGCGATTACTTAGAAGGTGGCACAGGTTGGTAGATACACACACTAATACTTAAATACTAAGAGTTCTGGTCACCATTCATCAAGATGCTAAGTCTACATTCCTCATTCCTTTGCCTGGGTTGGGTGCCTTCTGACAACAACGAGACTATTTCCTTAAGTTTGAAAATAAACTTCTGATGTCAATCAAGTTATAGATGTTGTTGTTGTTTATCATTCTTCTACTTAGTTACAGTTCTTTTCCCACACATTCGAGATCGGTTAGTGTGTGTGGGGTCCGGGCTCTGTGCTGTGGGTTCGGGTGGTGCAGTCCCCCTCGCCGATGGTTGCCCAGCCCGGTGGGCCTCACCTTCGAGCAATGCCTCTTAATCACTCATCTAGCACACACTCACAATTCACTCTACATACCTTTCTCACTACAGTGGTACCTCTACTTACGAATGTCTTTAGTAACGATAAATTCAGGTTAGTAAATGCCTCTTCAAAAAAATAGTCTGTAGTTAAAAGGGAAATTCAGAATACGAAAAGGAAAAAAAAGGCGCTGGATTCCACAAATTCCACTAAATTTCCCATGATGAACATCTTTTATCTTGGTTTGTGTGGCGTGATAGAGCTGCTCTCCCATTGACAATCATCGTAGCATCTTCATGGCATCCCAGTGACTAGGAGGGACGTCAGTCTTTACCCATGATGCCCCCTCCTATATCTTGGTTTGTGTGGTGCGATAGAGCTGCTCTCCCATTGGCTCTCACAGTTGTATCCTCCTGACATCCCATTGACTAGGAGGGACGTCACTCTTTACCCATAATGCAGTTCCTGTATCTTGGTTTAAGTGGCGTGATAGAGCTGCTCTCCCATTGGCTATCACCGTTGCATCTTCCTGGCATCCCTTTGAGTAGAAGGGATGGCAACTCCAAAATTCGAAGGTAACCTGCTCTCAAGACGACTGATACCAGATACCTTGATGCTTTTTGATTCTCTTGGACACTTCACTGTCACCAAATCACGCTAGCGCTGTCACACGCTGTCACAAGCTAATGCACAAAGTACAACTTGTTCGTTTGTTTCTTGCTAGTTTATTCATATTATATCATATCACCAATGGCCCAAAGAAACCTTAGTGGAATTCCTTTCCAACAAGTGTGTGTGTGTGTGTGTGTGGGGGGGGTGTTCTCCCGTCGTTGGACTGGGCGGGGACTGTCTACACTTCTGGTCCTTCTAAATACACAAGTTGTTTCTGTACCCCCCACTTATCGTTTTAATTTATAGACTTATATAATTTACTAAATTAATCCTAACATATTTCATCTTAATCGACAGATTCATGACCTTCTTCTGCATGCTTTTTTCCTGTTCTGCTCCTGTCTTCACAGGTCCTGTCACCTGCCGCCAGCATTCCTCTTCTGCTTAATGTCTTTAGTGTGGTCGAAGTTGCCAACTTTTCTTTTGACCTTTCTGTGGCTCACCTTGGCACTGCGCAACTTTACCTCTAGTTTCACCTTGACTTTGCCCCTGGTCATTTACATTCTCGTGTGCCTTTCTTACCTCTGTGGGGCACACTTTTCATCCTCTCTGTCCCCCACAAGAGAAAAGGGGTCACACAAGACTTTGCCTATGAAGCACCATGCCAAAGGATGCTCAACACAGTGAGACCAAACCAGGCAAGCCACTCCAACCTCCGTGACAGCAGCTTTGAACCACCAAGTCCGCTGATACAGATGCAGGTGAAATGGAATGCGCTGCTCAGCTGCAAACCGCTAACATAATGAAAGAAATAAAATGCATCCACACCACCCCACCGGTGATGTGTGTAGCCTTGCTATTATCCCTGACATCTTGCCATGTCACCCCCCTCAACCCTACACATTGCAGAGGAGGTCAAGCAGTTGTCATTCGCCTAGCAAGTCTAAACTAGAAACATAGTTTGGGGATGTAATCCTGGAGATAATAAACACATCTGTCTCAATACCAACCAAGACCCAAATCAATGACAGAACAGAGTGTGAAAGAGTGATAGGAAGATTTGCCATCAAGGCAGTGAGGCCCAAGTGGTGGAATCAGTTCACAAAGGAGAGCACAGCTGAGTACAGTGTAAATGACGGGATGAATAGTGTCCAATTTTTTCTCACATGCATTATTCTGAGAAAGCTACCTTAAAAGCAATGTGGTTTGGCACAGGCGGATGAGACATGAAGGCACTGGTTGGGAACACAGGTAAGCCAGAGGTGACACCAGAGGCAGACAGGCGAAAATTGTACACCCCGGTGTTTAGTTTTTGTCCAGGAGAGAGTAGGGGAGGTCCAAGATCCAAACATTCTAATCCAATTTCCAATTCTAATGATCACCAAACAAGACTGGGTGGCAGACAGAGGCAGCAGTTAGAATAACAAGCAGGGTCAGCGAACAGGTTGGTTCAAACGGGCATTGGCACTGACGTAAATGTCAGAGTTGGTAAAATAGATCAGGAAATGGTTGAAAACAATGAGGTTGTAATGAGGCATGTAGAGATGAGGGACAAGAAGTGGGCCACATGAACTGGCAGTTCAAAATAAAAAGGTGAACAGGAAATGAACAGAACATTTAAAAAAATCAGTCATTTTGAACTGTTTTGGGTTTGAGGCTGCAAAGTGCACCTGAGAAATCTCTACAAACCCATCTTCTATTGCTTTTACAAGGTCAGATTGCAGCGGAAGTAGCTTTAGCAGAGAGACTTCCTCCTCCCCAGCAGATACGAAAAGATACTTGAACTCTTCCATTTGTGGCAGGATCTCATCCTTGAACTGGAGATGGCACGCAACCCTTTTTGTGACTGAGAACCATGGTCTCAGATTTGGAGGTGCTGATTCTCCTCCCAGCTGCTTCACACTTGACTGTGAACCGCTCCAATGAGGGGGGGAGATCATAGCTTGATGAAGACAACAGAACGGCACCATCTCCAAAAAGCAGAGATGCAATCCCACCATCAACTTGGAGCCCTTATATGCCTCAGCTGCACCTAGAAATTATGGCTATAAAAGTTATAAACAGAATTGTTGACAAACGGCAGCCTTGAGATAGTCCAACTCTCACCAGAAATTAGTCCAACTTACTCCCGGCAATGCGCACCAGCCTCACCCAAAGCCCGTATCAGGGGGTTCAGTACCCCATACGAAGGAGGCACCCTCACACAAACCTCCCTGAGGGACACGGTCGAAAGCCTTCGCCAACTCCACAAAACAAAAGTAGACTAGCTGGACGATGATCCTGGTGATCAATGATCCTACATCAGGTATAAAGCTGGTGCTCTGTTCCACAGCCAGGACAAAAAAACCCCGATGAACTCTCCCCTCCGGAACCCCTGAATAGACCTTGCCAGGGAGGCTGAGGAGTGTGATTTCCTTGTAGAACACACCCTCCAACCCCCCTCTTAAAAAGGGGGACCAGTCTGCCAATCAAGAATTCCTGTCTCCAATGTTCATGTGATGTTACAAAGGCATGAGGACAGCCCTACAACATCCAGAGCCTATAAGGAGCCTATAGGAACTCTGGGCGAATCTCATCCACCCCTGGGGCCTTGCCACCAATGAGTTTCAGTAGGTGACCCCAACCTCAGAGATTTGAGAGCCGAGTCAATGTAAGCAGCACCCGATCCTCACTATACACAGAGTTGACGGGCCACTGCTTTCCCCTCCTGAGATGGCGGATAGTGGACCAGAACTTCCTCAAGGCCATATGGGAGTCTTTTTTCCAGGGTCTCACCAAACACCCTCCATGCCTGGGTTTTTGCTTCAGCGACCACCAAGCTGCATTTTGCTTGCCCAGACGGTACCTATAAGTTGCCTTTGCCATAAGTCAAAAATACCAGATAACAATAATGCTCCCTCTTCAGCTTGACGACATGTCTCTAGTTTCGAGGATTTGCTGCCACCTTACGGCCATAGCTCCGATTTGCTGCCTCAGCAATGGAGGCGTGGACCATCCACTCGTCCACATGGACTCAATGTCCCCTGCCTCTCCTGGAACATTAACAAGTTCTTTCGGAGGTGGGAATTGAAACTCCGTCTGACAGGGAATTCTGACAAGATGATCCCAGCAGACCCTCACAATACATTTGGCCGTGCCACATCAGACAAGGCATTTTCCCCCACCATCAGTGCCAACTCACCACATGGTTGTGATCAGTTGACAGCTCCGCCCCTCTCTTCACCCCAGTGTCCAAGGCATGTGGTCGCAACTACATTGACATTAGCACAAAGTCAATAACCAAACTGCAACTTGGGGTGTCCTGGTGCCAAATGCACATGTGGACACCCTTATGCCTGAACATGGTGTTTGTTATGGACAATCCATCATGAGCACAAAAATCCAGTCACAGAACACTGCTCAGGTTCTGAAAAGGGGATGTTCTTCCCAATCACACCCTTGCAGGTATCATTGTCATAGCCCATGTGCGTATTGAAGTCCCTAAGCAGAACAATGGAGTCCCAAGCACGAGAGCTCTCCGGCCCTCCCCTTAAGAACTCCAAAAAGGGTGGGTACTCTCTACTTTTGTTTGATGTGTAGGCACAAACAACAGTCAGGACCCATCCTCCCACCCGAAAGTGCAGGGAGGTTAGCCTCTCATCAACCAGGGTTAACCTCAACGTACAGGCATCAAGCTAGGGGTGGGGGCAATAAAAATACCCACACCTTCTCGGCTCCTCTCACTGTGGGCAACTCCAAATTCGAAGGTAACCCCCTCTCAAGACGACTGATACCAGAGCTCAAGCAGTGTGTGGAGGGAAGCCTGACTACATCCAGTCAAAAATTCTCAACCTCAAATGCCAGCTCGAGCTCTTTCCCTGCCAGACAGGTGACATTCCACATCCCTAGAGCCAGATTCTGTTGCAGGCCCGGCCAACAGGCACTCTCCTTAGAGCCCCACCTCCAGGTCTGGCTCCAGAGGGATGCCCCAGTGACCCATGTCCGGGCAAGGGAAACCTCACTCCATTAGTTTTACTCATCATTGATGTTTATGGAGCAGTGCTTTGTTTCTTCATGGAGCATTTTGCCGTGGGTGACCCCACCAGCGGTCACTCTGCAAAATTTCTCATGCAAAGTTGTAACATTCAGCAGAAACACAACCAATTTACATTTAAAACCACCACAGGCATTTGCATTAGAAGTACTTGGCGAAAAGGTCAGGTGAAATCCTACTTAATATGATGCTCAGGCCCTTTAGTAAACAGAGCACAATTGCACCATCTTTAACACTCTAACTCTGTTTGGGAAGAGCATCTATAGACACCAGATGATAACTATTATAAAACACTAGATTAGCTGGCTCACATAACGATAACGCTGACCATGTCCGTTGGCAAAGAACCGATTACAATGGGTTTCAAGAAGCCCATGAAGAGTCTAGGTCATTGGTTTGATGCCTCCCTCAGTGACAAACAGCAAGTAGAGGAGCTCAAGAAGGAGGTAACCAGTAGCCTGGACAATATTGACAGCAATCTGCTTTATGGTAAACTGAGTGTCTGATCTTCTCCTGTGGCCATTGTGTGGCCTCGATGAAGTCCGCTGTCAAAAGTAGAAAAGGTTGAAAGATTGGTTAACTCATATGGAGGGAAATGGCTTGACCTTTGCACCTGCCCATTTCCAGTCTGGTAGAGGAGTATAAATGTACCAAAGTCAGAGTGGAAATAATGTTATTGGATTCAAATGATTCTGCCTCCATCTTGGCCACTGCGATTTAGTAGACCCTACGTGCTCCGATAGCGCAGACAAGTGCAGCACTCAGACACAAGGACATCTTGGGCCAAGTGCAGGTGGTTAAGAGTGGTCTTGTCCTCTTCAACTCAGAGGCGCACACTGGTTGTCCTGGAGCGCCATCAGGAAGAGGAAGTGGGAAATTATGCACAAGCTTTGATGCAGGTAAAGTAAGAGCAGTGGATGACATGAGGAGTGAAAAGACCTAGGGGAGCTTTACCATCAGGGCTGCCTAAATTTTCTTGACTTTTACTGCAAACCTAATGCAGTACAGTATATTGAAAATCCCATATCTATATGCAGCAACAGGGAAGGACATTCTTGTGGAATGCAAGACCAGCCTCACCCAAAGCCATAATACCGAGCAGCACAACCAACTACTAAAGTGTCTTGCAGCAGCGTTGGTAAGTTGACAGACAAGCCTGAATGCCCTGCTTGCCCTGTCACCGGGTTCGCAGCCAACATCATTCTCATTTGGAGAGGGTCAAGGCAGCCTCACCATGATATGTCCAAACATTGGACAACTGATCAGCAGTGGACTTGAACCTTTTACGGTCCACTGCGGTCTTATAGGATCATGCTTGATGTAGCAGCATATGCCAGGCTTGGACCCAGGTCTGCCTGCTGTGTCTCATCAAGGCCAATGCAGAAGGAACCAAAGAATCTGAGACTATGATAGGGAAAAGAGAGGGTTGGTAACCATGCACTATATGGAATGGTGAAAAACCAGTAGACACTAAGGGGAGTAGTTGTGAGAATACTCAACCCAAACTAGTTTCTGACTCCAGGTGTGTGGATCCTGGGAGTTGAGACATCGGAGCCCCGTCTCCGGGCCCCGGTTTAGTCTTTTGGTCTGCCCATTGAGTTCCACATGGAAACCCAATGACGGACTGACAGGCTCCTATTACCAAACAGAATTCTTTCCAGAACTGCAAGACAAACACGGGACCCCTATTAGATATAGATATATTGGTGGTGCTCAAACATCAGCAGCAGCAGTTTCCCGACCATGCCTCGGTAGCCCTCGACCAGCGTCAGCAGCCGCCAGCTCTCAACCAAGCCGCAGCGGGGTTTTGTCCTCAGCTGTCACCTGCTCCTGTTTGGTTCCTGCGTTGCCATTGGACCCCTTTGTGAATGTCCGCCTGACTCGCCCTGTAAGGACCCTGGTGACCTCCTGAACTACTCAGCCAAGCTCCTAGTTTTGGGTGGCCTGGACGGCCACCAGACAGACTGGGATGGGGTTTGTGCCCTCCTCCGGGCCCCCTTCCGGTCCCCCCTGGTCATTTGTTGTTGTTTTGCCGCGTCTGGGATCCGCACCTCGGGAGGGGGCTCTGTCAGGGGCATGGCTCGGCCACTGCCCTGGGCCAAACACCACACTAATTAGGCTTGGCATATATGCCTTGAGTTTGTCATTCTCAGTTGCCAGTTCGTTGTGTTTGAAACTACAGTAGTCTATGTGAGTATCCGAACCTCTTGTTATGTATTAGCCTTGTTGTCATGGCCAGCTTTCCTGTACCACTACAGTTAAGTCAAGTCTTGTTTTGTGCGTAAAAGTAATTCGAGCACATTTTCATGTTTTTGGACCTTGCCGGTTGCCTTTTGTTTTTGTGCCTCTGGCTTTTTCGGACTGCTTACCTGTGCATGACCTTTGCCTGGAATAAACCCTCCCTCAACATCATGTCACTGCCTCTGAGTCTGGCGTTTGGGTCCAGCCCCAGGTCGTATGATTGTGACAACTACATTCCTTTCATTTTTACTTTTGCATGTGTCATATCCAGTCAGCCATCTGCTTCATAAGAGAAACATTTTTGTTATTTGAGGGTTGTAAATTATTCACAACAACCAGAATACAGTGGTGTCTTCAGAAACAAGTGACTCGACATACGAGTTTTCCAAAATACGAGACACCGTTCAACTCAGTTTTAGCCTTAACTTGGGAGCACAGACTTGAGATTTGAACTTTGTACTTGTAGTGCCAGTGAGCTCAATTCGACACACTTTACAATAAGCAGCAATGTGGCAAATTGTGAACAGGTTACCAAAAAAGTGGTCTTGAACGACACGGCAAGTTGAAGTTTACTGTAAAACTGGTTAAGGAGAAACAGACTTTTACAAATCGGTATTTAAAACATCAATTTCCAAGCCGCTTAACCTCACAAGGATCATGGGAGTGCTGGAGTCTATCCCAGCTGTCAACAGGCAGGAGACAGGGCACACCCTGAACTGGTGGTTGCTAGCCAAACGCGGGCCACATGGAGACAGACAACAGTCGCACTCACAATCACACCTTGGGTCAATTTAGAGTCTACAATATAATACAGGGGATCCCCCAAAAATGTATACATACTTTAACCCTAGAGAACCCAAAACATCCAAGTTCTCTTTTAAAATTTTATGTACTAACAATGAATTAGCTATGATTAATCAATAAGCATCAAAGGAACGCAAAAACATTTGGAAAAATTTACCAATTTATTTCCGGTTTTGGAAGAGGGATCCCTCTGAAATATGGATAGGGGAATCCCACTAGCAGTCACTGTTAGGTGGACACATGTGAGACGTTGGGCTTTAAGGGTACAAAGAGTAACTGTGATGCGTTGTGTTAATAAAGTGGGCCCTTAATTACACTGGGTCATATGTGACCCCATGGGTTCTCTAGGGTTAATTAATGATATTTGAAAATTCTTTTATATGTTGAAAAATATTCTAATTATAATAAACATCAACTTTACAATTACTGGCTATTTTTTGGGCCAGCGTTGGCACAGATTACAATTATCTAAATCATAATCAGAATTAAACTCATATCTGAAGGCACTGCTCTACATCTACAACATATAAGTCAGCCCATAAGTACAACATATAGTCACCCCAGCAGTGAAGACAGCAGAGTTGCCTCCCTCTAGCATCTCTTCCAGTTCCTCATCAGTTGTCACTTTGCCGGCTATAATTGGGTATCAAGAACAATAAAATAAAAGTTTAAAAAATACAGCAGCCTGGACCCTATTCTGAACAGAAACAAGAAAAATGGATATATCTGCTTTTGCTTCTGAACTCTTCATATACAGTGAACAAAATAAGTATTTGAACACCCTGCTATATTCCAAGTTCTCCCACTTAGAAATTAAGGAGGGGTCTGAAATTTTCATCGTAGGTGCATGTCCACTGTGAGAGAGATAATCGAAAAAGAAAAATCCCGAAATCACAATGTATGATTTTTTTAATGATTTATTTGTGTGATACAGCTGCAAATGAGAATGTGAACACCTCTCTATCAACTAGAATTCTGACCCTCAAAGACCTCTTAGTCCGCCTTTAAAAGTCCACCTCCACTCCATGTTTTATCCTGAATCAGATGCACCTTTGTGAGGTCCTTAGCTGCATAAAGACACCTGTCCACCCCATACAATCAGTAAGACTCAAACTTGCAACATGGCCAAGACCAAAGAGCTGTCCAAAGACACCAGAGACAAAATTGTACAACTCCACATGGCTGGAAAGGGCTATGGAGAAATTGCCAAGCATTTTGGTGAAAAAGGGTCCACTGTTGGAGCATTCATTAGAAAATGGAAGAAGCTGAACATAACCGTCAATCTCAATCGGAGTGGAGCCCCATGCAAGGTATCACCTTGTGGGGTCTCAATGATCCTTAGAAAGGTGAAGGATCAGCCCAGGACTACATGACAGGACTTGGTCAATGACCTGAAAAGAGCTGGGACCACCGTTTCCAAGGTGAGTGTTGGTAATACACTAAGACGTCATGGTTTGAAATCATGCATGGCACGGAAGGTTCCCCTGCTTAAACTAGCACATATCAAGGCCCATCTTACGTTTGCCAATGACCATTTGGATGATACAGAGGAGTCATGGGAGAATATTTTGTGGTCAGATGAGACCAAAATGGAACATTTTGGTTATAACCTAACCGTGTTTGGAGGAAGACGAATGATGAGTTCCATCCCAAGAACACCATCCCTACTGTGAAGCATGGGGGTGGTAGCATCATGCTTTTGGGGTGTTTTTCTGCACATGGGACAGGACGACTGCACTGTATTAAGGAGAGGATGACCACGGCCATGTATTGTGAGATTTTGGGAAACAACCTCTGTCCCTCAGTAAGAGCATTGAAGATGGGTCATGGCTGTGTCTTTCAAAATGACAATGACCTGAAGCACACAGCCAGGAAAACCAAGGAGTGGCTCCGTAAGAAGCATAGGTTCCGGCGCAGCCTAGTCAGTCTCCAAATCTAAACCCAATGGAAAATCTTTGGAGGGAGTTGAAACTCCATGTTTCTCAGCGACAGCCCAGAAACCTGTTTGATCTAGACAAGATCAATCTGTGGAGGAGTGGGCCAAAATCCTGCCTGCAGTGTGTGCAAACCCGGTGTACATTTACAGGAAACGTTGACCTCTCTAATTGCAAACCAAGGTTACTGTACCAAATATTAACATTGGTTTTCTCAGGTGTTCAAATTGTTATTTGCAGCTGTATTACACAAACAAATTGTGAAAAAAAATCATACATTATGATTTTTGGATTTTTCTTTTTAGATTATCTCTCTCACAGTGGACATGAACCTACGATCAAAATTCCAGACCCCTCCATGATTTCTAAGTGGGAGAACTTTCAATATAGCAGGGTCTTCAAATACTTATTTTCTTCACTGTATATATAATATTTTATGTATTTATTTATTTATTTATTTATTTATTTATGGGGGGGGGGGTTGATTATGACAAAAATTGTTGAAACTAGCATTCTCATGCGTTATGCATCCTGATGCTTTATGAGCCTTATCTTTAACGTACCTAGACAGAGAAAGTCACTTACTGATCTCGAGCTGTCGGGCAATCCGTCCTTTACTCTTGTCTCTGAAGTCAACTTGTGCTTCATTGTATTTTGCCATTACCTCTACAAATTTCTTCGCCAGGATAGCATGCTGGGAAATTTAAATAATTCCATGATTAGATAATAACCATGAGCATTTTAATGAGTGAGAAATCAAGACTTGATGGGCCATATTATCCCATTTGTGCTTAGAGTCTTTTTATGCACTTGACTTGCATGCTGTCAAGGTGCCCTGATTCACCAGTAATGACTTTTGTCACCTCCCCTGTCCATTCTGGGTGAGTATGTGCCCAACCGGCCATGAAGCAGGACTCAGTGAAGTCTTCGAAAGTCTTCAAATCTGGCAAGTGGAGTTTCCCTGAGTTTCCCTAATATCTTGACACTTTCAACATGAAATTAAACGAAATAACAGATCCAGAGGTTTGCCATCGTCAGCGAGACGTAAGCACCACCCGTCTAACAGGCTTCTTTGAAGGAGCATGTGTTTTTGTATTCCCTCTCAGATTACTAATGTTATGTTTTAACTATGCTGATTAATGAGCACAAGTTTGTATAGCCAGCTATCATGCCATCAACAGGAAAGTGAGTCATATGTCAGTCTTGCCCACCATACGAGCGCCATAAAAGCACAGCCAATGATGACATAGATGAACGAAAAAACGTTTTGAAAAACCAAATGATTCCAAATCTAACACACCATTGCACCTTTAAAAATACTAGAGTCGTGCAGTGTTGTATGTGCCACTTTAAGACAAGCTCCAAGCAGTCATGGAGCTTGCTTGGAGCAAAAATGCCCCTCTCAAGTGGTGTTGGTGCTGTATCTGTCTTCGCCAATTGATAAAATATAACCTGCGGAAATTCATCTATCAATCGGTGTCACAACGTAGGAACACATTTAGGGGGGCTGGGCAGTCAATGAGCCTATTTGGGTGTGGTGGCAACCCAACATTAAGCAGTGCCAACCATCAGAGGGTCAGAGCATGGGAGTAAACCACCTTCTTAGGGTCCTAAACTTACTCAAACCTCTGGAATACGGATGAAGAATAGCCCTTAAAGTCTATAGCAGAATGAGCGTTCTACCAGATATGAGAAGAACTTACCCATACTGAATTTGTTGTTATGTTATTTAATCCAATGTGCGTAAATGACAGGAGTAAAGGCACAACACCACGCTTTTCTGACTTAAACATGCGGGAAAATATGCCCTGATATCAATATATTGTCTGAGACAACACTGACAAACTCAAGTAAAGGTCACTATGGGCCTGATTTTTTACTAAGATCCTAAATAGCTAAATTGATTGTCTGCTGTTGTGCTGTTGCCCATGATCTATTTAAATTGAAATCTTCTACTAAGATTCAAATCAGTGGGTGTTTAATCTTTAATCTTCATTGATCAATTATTCTTGAGAAATTGCCCATGCTGGTGGAAATGGGTCCGAAAGTGATGGAGACCACCTCAAGAGTTTTGCTCTTTAGGTCGCTCTTTTCATGATTGATGTTTTGGGAGAGCATCGCAGGCAGAAAATGAAGTTTGAAGTCATGGAATTGGAAGTGTTAGGATGAAGAAAAGAAGTGTATTATGTATTGAGTTATTGAAAAGAAATTCATCCATCCATTTTCTTATCCACTTATCCTCACAAGGGTCGCGAGAATGCTGGAGCCTATCCCAACTGTCAACGGGCAGGAGGCGAGGTAGACCCTGAACTGGTTGACAGCCAATCGCAACGCACATAGAGACAAACAGCCTCACTCACAATCATACCTAGGGGCAATTTTGAGTGCCCAATTATTGTTGCATGTTTTGGGGATGTGGGAGGAAACAAGAGTGCAAAGAGAAAACCCACGCAGGCACGGAGATAACATGCAAACTCCACTACATTACTCTGATATAGAAGCCATCACATCAATCCATGTTTCGTTTTATTTAACGCATCTTGAATGTGTGAAAAATATAATGAAATGCATTTGTTCCTCCTGTGTAAATTTGAGATACAAATTTGAGTACACCACAAAAAAATGGTCTGGGAAAGACCCACATCATTTTATCCAGTGCACAAAAATTTGTCAAACAAAATGCTAAGTGGAAAGGGAAGCTTGTCAAACGTGTTCTTGTGATCGGCTCCAATTCGGCTCAAATATCATTCAGAAACCCCCAAATTTCTTACTGAATAGACAATGTCATGCTATTTTTTTTTTTTTAATTCTGGTATTTCAAAAATCTTGACACAAGCAAATTTCCTTTCATTGTACTTGTGTCACTATGGTGGGGCATTTTTTTCATCTGGCTCTCTATTGCTATTTAAAGAAGCAAAATCAGACATCTCAAATTCAATTGTCAATCAAGTTTGACAAGAAAAAGAGATTTCATGTTTTTGTGTGAGGAATCAGTGCATCTCTTTCCCCAAATGTACCTGTGAATTATTGAACCAAACAAACTTACTTGTGCCATTAATTAAAAGAGGAAAGACAAAGAAAATGGATCAAGAAAATATACTGTCATATGTGACATAAATCATGGAAACACATCAAACTGTTCTGCAATCACATCATTTGGTGCATCATTCCAATGTTTGAAAATCATAGTAGCAGTAATGGGTTACACATACAGAGAGTGATGCAGCACTGATTTTTATTGTTCAATTTCATTAGATCATGTTGCTTTTCTTTAGAAATTTGATTTTTCTAACCTGTGATTTTCTTATCCTGAGGTCAGCAGAGGCCCTCTCATCTTTGTTTGTCTCAAGTTGGTTTTCGATGCCTGTTTGAATATTGGGGCATACTTTCCATGAGTACTCAGACAAACAAGCAAGCAAAAAGACATTTTCAAAATTTTTCATCAATCAACATGAAGATCACCACATTTCTGGTAGAATTACTGTTGTGTACATAGAGATGATGGTAAAAATTCTACACAACTCTGTTCAAATGCTAGGTATAAAATAAATCAAACCACAATAAATAATTTCAAAACTTTTTCTACTTCCGTCACCAATAGCTCGTGGAACTTTTTCTTCTTTTTCTTTCGGCTTGTCCCATTAGGCAATTAGGCAGCATGCCGTATTTTTCCATCTAAACCTATCTCGTGCATCCTCCTCTCTAACACCCACTGTTCTCATATTCTCCCTCACAACATCCATCAACCTTTTCTTTGGTCTTCCTCTTGTTCTTTTGCCTGGCAGCTCCATCCTCAGCATCCTTCAACTAATATACTCACTCTCTCGCCTCTGAACATGTCCAAACCATCTAAGTCTGCTCTCTCTAACCTTGTCTCCAACACATCCAACTTTGGCTGTCCCTCGAATGAGCTCATTTCTAATCCTATCCAAGCGAGTACCTCAGCATCTTCATTTCTGCTACCTCCAGTTCTGCTTCCTGTTGTTTCATCGGAGCCACCGTCTCTAATCTGTACATCATGGCCGGCCTCACCACTGTTTTATAAACTTTGCCCCTCATACTAGTGGATACTCATATGTCACATAGAACATCAGACACCTTCCGCCAACTGTTCTTTTAAATAAGTTGGTCAAAAACAATACATTGCCCAAAAAGCAAATTCTGCATTTTAAATATAGGAGGCAACATAACATTAACCCTAAAACGATTTGGGAGCATCATTCAGCTTTCAACATGCACTGCGAAAGATATTCAGGAACCAGTAATTCAGTTTTACACCAATAAAAACAAAAGATATTCTGGAACCGATAATTCCGTTTTACATCAATAAAAACAGACCGGAAATATTTTTTGTGGGTTAAAAAAAATGAAACAAAGTTGGAAGCAATATTTCACATTTATAGATAATAGTTGGCTTGGTATGTATTTGTAATGTATTTTTTTGTTTGTTGACATTTTCAGTGTAAGCTTGCAAAAACATAAAATTGTTCTTCAAAATGTTCTAATCTGAACCTTTTAATAAGCCTTCTTATTTCAGTGGATGACATTGATCTGACCATAGTGTTTGATGTTTCTCACAGTCATCAAAAGGAGCACTCATGGCCTTTGTGTGTTTGTTAAGTTACGTAAAAAATGAGAGGGAACATTGGTCCAGACAAGGGAAACCTATTTCCATTTTTTTTAAATCTTCATAAGGATTTTAGGATATGTGCTTTGTCTGGTCTATCACGTAGGACCTGTTTGTCATGGGTGACCCTGCCAGGGGCACGAAGCCCCAGCCAATTTAGCTTTAGGATTATTACGACACACTAACCTCTCCACCAGAATAAGGTGATGGCTCAAAGAGAGGTTTATGTTTGTAGTGTGTGTGTGTGTGTATGTGTGTGTGTGTATATATATATACACACACACACATACACACACACACACACAAACACACAGCCTTGTGAAAGTATTCGGCCCCCCTGAACTTTTCAACCTTTTGCCACATTTCAGGATTCAAACATAAAGATATAAAATTGTCATTTTTTTGTCAAGAATCAACAGCAAGTGGGACACAATCATGAAGTTTAACGAAATTGATTGGATATTTTGAACTTTTTTAGCAAATAAAAACCTGAAAAGTGGGCCGTGCAATATTATTCAGCCCTCTTGCATTAATACTTTGTAGCGCCACCTTTTTCTACAATTACAGCTGCAAGTCGCTTGGGGTATGTCTCTTTAAGTTATGCACATCGAGAGCCTGAAATTCTTGCCCATTCTTCCTTGCAAAACAGCTCGAGCTCAGTGAGTTGGATGGAGAGCGTTTCTGAACAGCAGTCTTCAGCTCTGCCCACAGATTCTCGATTGGATTCAGGTTTGGACTTTGACTTGGCCGTTCTAACACCTTGATACATTTATTTGTGAACCATTCGATTGCAGATTTTGCTTTATGTTTTGGATCATTGTACTGTTGGAAGATAAATCTCAGTCCCAACCTCAAGTATTTTGCAGACTCCAACAGGTTTCCTTCCAGAATGGTCCTATTTGGCTCCATCCATCTTCCCATCAATTTGAACCATCTTCCTATCCCTGCTGAAGAAAAGCAGCCCCAAACAATGAGGTTGCCACCACTATGTTTCACAATGGGGACGGTGTGTTCAGGGTAATGACCTGTGTTGCTTTTATGCCAAGCATATTGTTTTTCATTGTGGCCATAAAGTTCAATTTTGGTTTCATCTGACCAGAGGACCTTCTTCCACATGTTTGGTGTGTGTCCCAGGTGCCTTGTGGGAAACTTTAAATGAGACTTTTTATGGATATCTTTGAGAAATGGCTTTCTTCTTGCCACTCTTCCGTAAAGGCCAGATTTGTGCAGTGTATGACTGATTGTTGTCCTATGGACAGACCCTCCCACCTCATCTGTAGATCTCTGCAGTTCATCCAGAGTGATCATGGGCCTCTTGGCTGCATTTCAAATCACTCTTCTCCTTGTTTGAGATGAAAGTTTAGAGGGACGGCTGGGTCTTGGTAGAATTGCAGTGGTGTGATACTCCTTCCATTTCAATATGATTGCTTGCACAGTGTTCCCTGATATGTTTCAAGCTTGGGAAATCTTTTTATATACAAATCCGGCTTTAAGCTTCTCCACAACAGTATCTCAGACCTGCCTGGTGTGTTCCTTAGTCTTCATGATGCTCTCTGCACTTTAAACAAAACCCAGAGACTATCACAGAGCAGGTCCATTTATACGGAGACTTGATTACACACAGGTGGATTCTATTTATCATCATTGGAACATTGGATCATTCAGAGATCCTCACTGAACTTCTGGAGTGAGTTTGCTGTACTGAAAGTAAAGAGGCCGAATAATATTGCATGCCCCACTTTTCAGGTTTTGATTTGGTAAAAAAGTATAAAATATCCAATAAATTACGTTCCACTTCACGATCGTGTCCCACTTCTTGTTGATTCTTGACAAAAAATGAAAATTTTATATCTTTATGATATTTGTTTTGAAGCCTGTAATGGGGCGAAAGGTTGAAAATTTCAAGGGGGCCGAATACTTTCACAAGGCACTGTATATATATATATATATCCACCCATTTTCTTAGCCACTTATCCTCACAAGGGTCGCAGGGAGTGCTGGAGCCTATCCCAGCTATCAACGGCCAGGAAGCAGCGCACACCCTGAACTGGTTGCCAGCCAAATGCAGAGCACATCAAGACAAACAGCCACACTCACAATTTTTGGGATGCGGGAGGAAACCGGAGTGCTCGGAAAAAACCTACGCAAGCCAGGAAAACCAAGGAGTGGCTCCATAAGAAGCATATCAAGGTTCTGGCATGACCAAGCCATTCTCCAGACCTAAACAATAGAACATTTTTGGACGGAGCTGAAACTCCAGTCCAGAAACATGTCTGAGCTAGAGAAGATTTGTGTGGAGGAGTGGGCCAAAATCCCTCCTGCAGTGTGTGCAAACCTGGTGAACAACTACAGGAAACATTTGACCTCTGTAATTGCAAACAAAGGTTACTGTATCAAATATTAACATTGGTTTTCTCATGTGTTCAAATACTCATTTGCAGCTGTATCACACAAATAAGTCGTTAAAAATCATACATTGTGATTTCTGGCTTTTTCTTTTTAGATTATCTCTCTCTCACAGTGGACGATGAAAATTTCAGACCCCTCCATGATTTATACGTGGGAGAACTTGCAATATAGCATGGGGTTCGAATACTCATTTTCTTCACTGTATTTTCTTCACTGTATATGCGTGAATGAGACGTGAGTAAGAGGCCTGAGGTTTGCTGACCTCCACTTATTTTTTCGCTTGAATTCTGAACCCAACTACTTCCCAGTGATGAGTGTGTTTCTTTCAATGGAGTGGAGGTTCTAAACACATGGTTGCATGCACACAGACAGCCACACACACACACTAACTTATCTATATCTATCTATATATATATATATATATATATATATATATAATATATATATATATATATAAAATGATGAACAGTTTCCTGTATGTTTGTCAAATTCTGACATTGTAAAAGAACTTTCCCTGGGTGGCTTCAGATGCCGTTTCATTGTATCATTTTACTGATTTGTGGTGATATTTAACCTGATGGATAGTATTTTTTTCACAAAAATACCTCATTGCATTTATCAGCAGTTTGGAGTTCTGGAGCTATCTGATTCAGGGAGTGGGGAGTCGGGGGTGAGCTTGTCCATCACAGCAACCAGAGTGCGAGTATCGTTGAGGTTTTTACTGATGATTTCAGAAGTGTTGCTGTCCAGCCCTTGCTAACTCTTGTTTAAAATTACAAAGACGCTGCCTGTAGACATCATGGTCAATTTGAAGTTTAGTTTCTTTCTACTTTCGTTCTGCTTTCCTACACTTTGATTGAGGGATCTTGAACATCATTGTGCTCCTCCATGGTGTTTTACGTCACTTCAAGATGGTCTTGGTTTTAAAGGGAACGACAACATTCACGGCATTTGAGATTTTCAAGGTGAAAAAGTGCATCAACTGTCTCAGCATTCACAGTAAGTGGCAAAGTTACATTCTCTATAAATTAAGTGGTAGCACTCTCATTTATGTACATTTTCTTAGTAGAAATTCAAGTTTTCTGAACTTTTAGAAAAATCTGTAGTTAAAAAAAAAATAAGGTGGCATCGTAAGGCAGCTGCAGAGTTTTGACGTCACAGTTCTGAGGACTGGGGTTCAAATCCCAGCCCCACTTGTGTGGATTTTGCATGTTCTACCCGTGCCTGCATGATTTTTCTTCTGGCACTCTGGTTTCCTCCCACATCCCAAAAAGATGGATTAATTGGCAGCTCTAAATTACCCCTTGGTGTAATTCTTAGTGTGACTGTTGTCTGTCTCTATATGCCCTGTGATTGTCCGTCAACCAGTTCTGGTTGTACCCCACATCCTACCCAATGACAGCTGGGATAGGCTCCAGCACTCCTGCGACTCTCGTGAGGATAAGCGGCTCAGAAAATGGCTATATGAATGGTCAGAAGTAGCCATATCATTTATATGAAGTGATAGAATCTCAACATCCTTAGAGATGACCAGGTCTAATGTGACCTTGAGTGTGAGTTGGACTTTTAATAAGTTCAGAGAGGTCAAATGTGTTTTTTCTGGCAAAGAGTATCCTGTTATGACAACATAGTTGTAGGCAGTAAAAATAAGTGACAACAGTTTTGAAAAGTCTTCCATAATTTTTCTATGATATCTTGGAGGTGTATAAATTATAACAACAATAATCTCTGTGTCCTCCCACATCGCAAAGATATTCAAAGGAGCTCAAATCACCAAGTATAATTTATTTATACAGAAATAATGACTAAAAAATAACAGCTATACCACTGCCCTTTTTCCCTATTCGACACTCATTCATGAAATTAAAAAGACCTCCGAAGTCCTGCAAAGAATGCTGGAAATGTGTAAATTGCATTTAACGTGCATATTTTGTGTTAATTATTTATTTTTATTATCATTCTTTTATTATTTGTTTGATATGCTATTGTTTGCTGTGGTGTCATAATTTTTTTTCAATCTTACACCGTGAGTGTGACCAGCATTGTCAGTAATGACCTGCTTACACAGGCAGTGTGTGGTGCAATGTACTGTAAACTTCTTCTGCTGACAGATGTAAAATGCAATAGATCCTCACTTCTGTGTGAGCGCCATCATATTGTAACTTTTGTACAGTATATGTTTAAGTGTATTTTATTGGATAAGTCACACAGCATTTGCAAATGTTAAAGGTGCACCACATTGTAGGGCACCATGTTAGACATGGTGCCTCATCTATTTAGAAGAGAGTTTAAGACCTCTGTCATTGTGAAAACACGTTGCCTTAAAATAAAAATATTGGAGAGCAAAATCTGCAAAAATGCAGGGCCGCCGAAGTCTAATCGCTCTAACTTTCTCCAAAACATCTAACCTTCGCTGTCTCTTTCATGAGCTATTTTCTAATCTAATCCATCCTGGTCACTTTTAGACCAATTTTCAAAATCTTGATTTATGTAACCTCCAGCTGTTGTTCCTCTTGTTGCTTCAGTGCCACTGTCTTTAATGTGTACATTATGGCCACTGTTTTATAAACTTTGCCCTTCATCCTCACAGAAACTCTTCCGTCACATAACACACCTGACACCCTCCGCCAGCTGTTCCAATCTGTTTTGACTAGTTTTTTCGCTTCCTTACCACACTCACATTGCTCCAGATTGTTGATCCTAAGTTTTGAAATCATCTACTCTTGCTCTCTCTTCTCCCTGTCGTCTAACTCTCCCCGTTCCACACCTCTCATTCATTTGACTTGGCTCGTAATCGAACCCAGTGCTCTGTCTTAAAAGTCTGATGTGATACAAATAGGCAAATCGACATTTCTCTTGCATGACATCGTGCATTTATATATCACTAACCCGACTCTAAAGACATATATTTATCAATTTAAAATTCATTCACAAATATGCAGATTTGTAAAACGTCTTAGTTAGTATCCAAACATACATAATTACAAGGTAAAGTACTGACTCTTGAGTTTGTTTCTTGCATTGTTGGCAGATTTCTTAATCGCATTGGTGACTGCTTCAAGATCATCTTGTGTTTCTAAAAATATAAATAGGGTGGGAAAACAAAATGATCAATAACACTGAAAATTCAAAGTATTATCAGGAGTAAAGTACAAAGTACGATAAGTATTCGTAAGATTATTAGATATAGATAATGAATAAATAGATCAATGAGGTTGAAAGTGATTGTGAATTTTAGCCTCTGGATGTGTGAGCGTGTGTGCATTTGTGTAAAACCGAAGGCAGTTTACTTTGGTCAGATGTGGGGGCGGACAAGATGGTGGAGTACAGTTTTTTAATTTCTGTTACACTCTCATCAATCTTTTCAATACTGGAGCGGATATCCTCGGTCTAAAACAAATAGAACCACATACAGCTCATAAAAATTATATCTTAATCAAACTGACATTGAGTGAGAAATATGTTGAGATTATATTACCTGAGCAAAAAAATCTTCCATAAAAACCTCATTCTCCACTGGAACCTCAATATCATCCCCTCCAACATCACTAGTCTGTTCAAAGCACATATTAATAAAATAAAGAAGAGATAAGGATGCAAAAGAAAAAAAGGAAGTGAAGGAAAATGGATAAGAACTACACAGCATTTGCATCAGGTATCTACATCATGAGACAATACAGGATTTGGAGAAGGTATCAACTTAATTTGGGTAATCAAAATGTCTTTGAACAAACTTGATCAAACCACACATTGACAGGCCTTGAGTCATTCATTCGATGAGGTTTGCACTTCTGAACAGAAAGGATTGTGGAAAGCTTCAGCCCAAGACTAAATGAATTAGGTTATATTAACATTGAATTTCACCACGTCTTTTCTAACTAGTCATACGTTTGTGAAATTTTCTTCTAGCTCAAGTTTTTATTATTTATGATTATGAGTTTATTGTTTAAATGTGATATGCATTATGGATAATATAAATATTGATCGAAGGATACGTTTTCTTGCATTATAATCATTTTAATTTCAGACACCTCTAAGACTGCAATAACATTTAAAAGTGTCAATAAGATTTTAAAAAGGCTATGAGAACAACACAAAGGTTGTAATCACAAGGGGATAAGCCATAGGTTACAATAAATGAAATTCACCCTACCTCTTGGAGCTGAGCCAGTCTGTCCTTCATTGTGAAAAATCTGTAAGTATTACAAGGAGAAAAATGAAAGTATGAGGAGGGAAGAGACAAAGACAAGTCTTGCAAAAACTGCTGTCCCCTCTGTAACTGCAATTGGCAAATCTGAATAAAGTAACCAGAACGTAAACAACACTTAGAAATGCAAAAATAAAATGTAATTATTAAAACGAGGATTAAAAGCAGAAAATTCTGTGAATTTGAGTGGATATTTAAGTAACAAAGGAATAAATGCCAGAGAGGTAAAGGATTTGTTTGGGTCCCCCTCTTAAATGACACATCACAGTCAATCTACCCTGAGGTCTCACTAAACCTCTAAGAACAGATTAGGGCAGTGGCTCATGATGACAATCCTGTCCCTCCCCCACTTCTTCCAAATACAAACTGTAGTATTACTGGATGCCACATAGAATGTATGGTTTGAGCTCAGTGTGTGCGTGTGTACAGCATGTATTGTATAAGTGTGGACAGTATATATATATATACTGAATCCATGTAACTTCAATGGATGACACTGACCTGACAACAGTGCACGCGTCTGATGTTGCTCGCACTGGTCAAAGGGAGCGGTCACCCAGTGACGGAAATAAGTATTTGAACATCCTGCTATATTGAAAGTTCTCCCAATTAGAAATCATGGAGGGGTCTGAAATGTTCATTGCAGGTGCATGTCCATTGTGAGAGCAATAGTCTAAAAAGAAATATCCAGAAATCACAATGTATGAATTTTTAACAATTTATTTGTGTGATATAGCTGCAAATAAGTATTTGAACACCTGTTTACCAGCTACAATTCTGATCCTCAAAGACCTGTTAGTCCACCTTTAAAAGTCCACCTCCACTCCATGTATTATCCTGAATCAGATGCACCTGTGTGAGGTCGTTAGCTGCATAAAGACACCTGTCCACCCCATACATTCAGTAAGACTCAAACTTGTAACATGGCCAAGACTAAAGAGCTTTCCAAAGACACCAGAGACAAAATTGTACAACTCTACACAGCTGGAAAGGGCTATGGAGAAATTGCCAAACAGCTTAGTGAAAAAAGGTTCACTGTTGGAGCAATCATTACAAAATGGAAGAAGCTAACCATGACGGTCAATCTCAATCAGAGTGGAGCCCCATGCAAGATATAAACCTCGTGGTGTCTCAATGATCCTTACAAAGGTGAAGAATCAGCCCAGAACTAAACGACAGGACTTGGTCAATGACCTGAAAAGAACTGGGACCACCGTTTCCATGGTGACTGGTAATACATTAAGACATCATGGTTTGAAATCATGCATGGCACGGAAGGTTCCCCTGCATAAACCAGCACATGTCAAGGCCCGTCTTAAGTTTGCCAATGACCATTTGGATGTTACAGAGGAGTCATGGGAGAAAGTTTTGTGGTCAGATGAGACCAAAATGGAACTTTTTCGTCATAATTCCACTAACCGTGTCTGGAGGAAGACGAATGATGAGTTCCATCACAAGAACACCATTCCTACTGTGAAGGATGGGGGTGGTAGCATGATGCTTTGGGGGGTGTTTTTCTCCACATGGGACAGGACGACTGCACTGTTTTAAGGAGAGGATGACCACGGCTCTGTATTGTGAGATTTTTGAGAACAAGTTCTTTCCCTCAGTTAGGGCATTGAAGATTGGCCGTGGCTGGGTCTTCCAACATGATAATGACCCGAAGCACACAGCCCGGAAAACCAAGGAGTAGCTCCGTAAGAAGCATATCAAGGTTCTGGTGTGGCCGAGCCAGTCTGCAGACCTAAACCCAATAGAAAATTTTTGGAAGGAGCTGAAACTCACATTGTTTTTTTTAGGTGTTCGAATACTTATTTGCAGCTGTATCACACAGATAAATTGTGAAAAAATCATATATTGTGATTTCTGGACTTTTCTTTTTACATTATCTCTCTCACAGTGGTCATGGCAGTGTCAAATATTTATTTTCTTCACTGTATACACAGATGCAGTGTCCGAAGGGCTTGTAGACATGGCTGCAGGGCAAAGAAATTTTTTCAGAGACCACGACAGTGACAAAAGTGATACAACACAAATTCCTCCCCGAATTGGCAAAAACTGTAAAATTACCTCATGCAGTCTTACTCATTCATTCCAATGCCGACAGATTTGAAGCACACGGTAAAGACAGTGCTAACTTAGCAGCCTGGGAGGTGTGCTTTGGTTTCTTTTTTTGATCATACAGATCTGTAGTGCATCGGACGTAGACATTGCCAAACAGTTGTTCATCTTTCTGCCGCCCCTCACAAAGAGGAAAAGGATTGTAGACCCCATGGCATGTCTGCATCGATGCCATAGAAGTCCTGCGAGGCGTCCTGGTCGAGTAGAAATTAGTTGACCAAATTGCAGCAGGTTTTGAGTCAATTTTCTTATGGATAACCCCAAACAAAAACATATTGCATACACTACATATATTATAATGTTCAAAGGTTGACAAATTGTGCACGTGATGGGTTCGAGGCAGTACATAACCAGATAGCTGCTACCTCATTAGTGGCCTATCAAAATAGGCTGGTACTCGACTTCATATTAACAGAAAAAGGAAACGTGCTCCATGTTTGGGGAAAGCTGCTGCACATTTATTTCCGATAATATGGCCCCAGATGGGAACCTAACCGAAACACTTAACGGCCAAAGAGCATTATTTATTCATTTATGAATTTAAAAAAACAATCACGAATAACTGACTTGTTTCATGATCTACTGGAGAGATAGTTTGGAAAATGGAAAGGAATGATTAGCAGTTTGATCATCTCAATTGGCACTGTACTTGGGGTTTTTGTGTTTTTCAGTTGTTGTATTCCCTTTATTAGACTGCTGATCATCAGATCCATCGACTGAGCCATGGGTCATCTAAAGAAGCCTCCCATATATCAAGTGGTGGAGAGGATAGCTATCCTGGATGATCCAGAGGAGGAAACATCTGAGCTCCATTTGGAGCTGGTGGCTTTGGAACTGGATACAGATATCATCTTTGGGCCTGATGTTGACATGGGACTATTGCAGGGAAGGTTTATTGCCTAGGCTGCTCACTGTCTGTATGGGGAATCCAGGACTTCATGGACTTTTAGGGGGAGTTAGTCCCCACATTTCTGTCCAAAACACACCATTGGGGTTTTACAACTGTTGCACACATCCTAACAATGGCCAGAGTTTAAGTTCGGTGGAACAGTAGATGACTGGTTAGAGTGTCTGCCTCACAGTTCTGAGGAATGGAGTTGAAATCCCTATCCCGCCTGTGTGGAGTGTGCATGTTCTCCCCATGCCTGTATGGGTGTTTTTTGGGCACTACAGTTCCCTCCCACATCCCAAAAACATGCATTAAGTGGAGACTCTAAATGGCCCTGAGGTGTGATTGTGAGAGTGAATATTTCTATGTGCCTATGATTGGCTGGCTGAGGTAGGCTCCAACACTCCTGCAACCTTTGTAAGGATAAGTTGCTCAGACAATGGATATATGTATGTATGGATGGATGTATGTATGGATGGATGGATGAATGGATGGATAGTTCAGACACACACAATGTTTGTTAGGTGACCCGATTGGGCCACTTCAACAGGGGGAGTTGGTAGAAACTACGCGCTGCATGCACTTTTGTTTGATACGTACATTCCATTACAGATACACATCCATATATCCTTGTTAGACTATAATTGCATCACACTTTATCGTTTCGACACTGCAAATCCACACCACATCAATAAAAGATCCAGCGTGAAGTTCATTACGGGCAGGCTCTCAACACCCTGGAACCTTTGGTAAGTCGGAGTGGTGGATGTACTGACGCATCCATAGCAAAAGCAGGTGTGGGTATACTTATTGTCTCCCCCAGCTCAATGCCCGTACATTGGGTTTCACCTTGGTGGACAAGAGGGTAGCTCCCCTCCACCTTCAGGGTGGGGTTGGGTAGGTGGTAGGGGGCCGGTCCTGACTGTTTTTTGTTCCTGTGTACCAAACAGCAGTTCAGAGTACCCACAATTTTCTAGTCCTGAGAAGGACTTCTGGAGAGCGCGCCCTCTCGCCACTTCATCATTGTGCTGGAGGACTTCAAAGCTCACATAGGCAATGACATTGAGACCTGGAAGGACGTGATTGAGGAATGGCCCCCATGATCATAACCCGAGTGGTCTTCTGTGACTAGACTTCTGTGCTCATCACGGGTTGGGCATAAGGGTGTGCACATGTGCACTTGGCAACAGGAGACCCTAGGTCGCAGTTCGATGATCGACTTTATGGTCATGTCATTGGACTTGGGCCACATGTCTTGGACACTCAGGTGAAGAGTGGGGCAGAGCAGTCAATTGATCACCACCTGGTGGTGAGTTGGCTCCGATGTTGGAAGAAGTTGACAGTCAGACGTGGCAGGGCCAAACGTAATGTGAGGGTCTGCTGGGAATGGATGGCAGATTCCCCTGTTAGAAGGAGTTTCAACTCACAACTCCGAAAGAACTTCGCTCATGTTCCAGGGGAGGCGGGGGACATTGAGTCTGAGTGGATGGTCGGTGCCTGTCGTGGCGGCAACCCCCGAACACGTTGGTGGACACCAACAGTGAGAGATGCTGTCAAGCTGAAGGAGTGCAATCGGGTATTTATGGCCTGGAGGATTCTCAAGGCATCTGATAGATACCAGCTGGCCAAGCAGTGCTCGCTGAGGCAAAAACCCAGGTGTAGGAGGAGTTCAGTGAGGCCATCCAGAATGACTTCAAGATGGCTTTGATGAAATTCTGGTCCACCATCCGGCGTCACAGGTGGGTGGAGAGAATACTTCGAAGACCTCCTCAATTCTACTGACGCGCATTCCCATGTGGAAACAAAGTCTGGGTTCTCTGAGGTGGTCTCTGTCTCTGGTGAAAAGCTCCTCGGTAGAAGAGCCATGGGGGTGGATGAGTTTAGCCTGGAGTTGCTTAAGGCTCTGGATGTTGTGGGGCTGTTTTGGTTGACATGCCTCTGCAACATCGTGTGAACATCAGGGACAGTGCCTCTGATTTGGCACTGGCGTGATGGTCCCACTTTTTAAGAAAGGGGACCAGAGGGTGTGTTCCAACTACAGGGGAATAACACTCCTAGCCTCCCTGGTAAGGTCTATTCTGGGGTGCTGGAGAGCAGGGATCCGTAGGGAAGTCAAAACTGAGATTCAGGACGAGTAATGTGGTTTTTGTCCTGGCCATGGAACAGTGGACGAGCACTACTCCCTTGACAGGATCTTCGAGGATGCATGGGAGTTCACCCAACAAGTCTGCATGTGTTTCGTGGACTTGGAGAACGCGTTTGACCGTGCACCTCAGGGAGTTATGTGGGGGATTCTTTGGGAGTATGGGGTACCAAACCTCCTGATTCGAGCTGTTCACCTCCTGTACGACCAGTGTCAGAGTTTTTGCTGGCAGTGAGTCGGACGCGTTTCCAGGTCAGGACTGAAAGAACACGATGCCGGATACATGCGGCCGAAATGAGTTTCCCCCACAGGGTATCCAGGTTCTCCATTAGAGATAGGGTGAGTCGCTCGGTCATCTGGGAGGGGCTCAATGTGGCGCCACTGCTCCTCTGTATTAAGAAGGTTCAGATGTGGTACCTGGGGCATCTGATTTGGATGCTTCACGGACACCTTCATGGTGGGACGTTCTAAGCACGTCCCGCTGGAAAGAGATCCCAGGGATGACCCAGGACACTCTGGAGAGACGATGTCTCTCGGATGTCCTGGAAATAGCCCAGGATCTCTCCGGAAGAGCTGGATGAAGTGAGGAAAGGGAAGTCTGGGCATCCCTGCTAAAATGAACTGGGTGTAGAGTTCTCAGTAAGCTGTTGTGCATCCAGCATACCACACTGTAATGCAGTATGTGAGGACGCCAAGGTGGTTCTGTTGAAGGCCTGCAGCAGCTTAGCTTCCAAGTTGTTCTTCCTGAGCACTCTCAGGAAGTGGTGTCGCTCCTGGACCTTTTTCTCCACCGCAGTGGTATTTACAGTACAAGTGAGTTTGTCCGTGATACAGACTCCTAGAAATTTGAAGGAGTGGACCCTCTCCACACACTCACCATTGATGAACAGTGGGATTGGGTCGACGCCGCACTTCCGGAAGTCCAGGATGATTTCCTTCATCTTTGTGGTGTTCAGTGTAAGGATGTTTGCAGAACACCACTTTAACAATTTACCAATCTCGTCTCTGTAGGCAGACTCATCTCTTTCTGAGATGAGCCCAACCACAGCGTTGTCATCAGCAAACTTGATAATGGAGTTACTGGGATGGGCTGGTATGCAGTCATATGTGTACAGAGAGTATAGCAGAGGGCTCAATACACAGCCTTGGGGGGACCCGGTACTGAAGGTGATTGAGGAAGAGAGGTGTGGGCCAAGTCTGACAGACTGTGGACGGTTTGTGAGAAAGTCTTTAATCCAGCAGCAGATGGAAGGAGATAGTCCAAGGAGGGAGAGTTTGTCAACGAAAATATCTGGGATGATGGCATTAAAGGCTGAACTAAAGTCTATGAAAAGCATCCCGACGTAGTTCCCTTGGCATTCCAGGTGGCTCAGTGCAGTGTGGAGATCTATTGTGATCGCATCCTCGGTGGACCGGTTTCCTCTGTAGGCAAACTGGGAGGGGTCGAGTGGGGGAGGAAGTGAGCCCCTTTATGCAACCAGGCTCTCAGACTACTTCATGATCACAGTTGTGAGTGCAACAGACCTGTAATCATTTAGACTGTCAATGGCTGCTTTCTTTGGGATGGGGAAGATTGTTGCAGATTTCAGGCAGGAGGGAATGGTTGATTGTTGCAGGGATCTATTGAAGATTATCATGAAGGAAACATTTGTAGTTCTCGATTATCGGCAAAAGTTTATCGCACATTGCTGAATTCGCCGTAAATACCCAAGCACACAGTGGGAAGTCCCGAGAAGGGACGTGACATCAGAATGAGACACCAATGTGAGAACGACGAATTTTCCAATAATTCAAGCGATGAACATGATTCTGAAGGGTCCCTTGAAAATGGTGAATCATACAAGTGTCATGATCCTGCCGCTCCAGCCTGGGCTGTGCGGGTGTCCGCGCGGTTACTCTGATTGGGAGGTGCACACCTGCGCCTCATGCAGCCTGATTATGCTGTGTATTTATATCACCCCGATGACGACTGCTGGCGGCCAGTTCGTTGAGCTTCATGTCCCGTTCGAGTGCTCCGGTATCCCTGATCGACAACCCGTGTGTACCGACCTTCGCTTGTTCTTCGACCAACCTTGTAAGCCTGACTCCTTTGATACTTCTGCCTGCTTTGATCGTTCTCCTGTGTACCGAATCCTGCCGGTCTGCTCACCTGCTCTCTTCGTCCGACGTCCCAACTACCGCTGCTGCACCGGACTGCCGGCTCGATCCCTGACCTCGGCATATAATAAACGTTTCTCCTTGAATTACCTTGCATCGTCCGAGTCCTGCATTTTGGTCCTACTCCCGTTCCGATGGGACGTGACAGAACGAACTGGCCCCAGCAGGACCCAGCAGGAAAGACCCAGCGTCGCCGGGACCGACGCAAGGTAGACCGTCTGCCGGAGGACCAAGCCTGTCCCGATCCGGGTAGGCTCCTTGACGTCCCGCGCTTCCGTGTCTTACGCTCTGTCAGCGAGGTATGAATACGTCCCGAACACGACCTGTCCGGCTCCTCATATTCTTCTCGACTCTGACTTTTCGGAATATGAGGAGGACCGTGATTTGTATGACCGGCTGCCTGAGTACGACTCCGATGACTTTGATTTTGAATCCCTTTGCCCGGCTTTTCATCCCAGTCAGTTTGCTCCACCTCCCCGTGTTCCCAGCACCCGAACGTCTTCGCCTGGTGGATACAAATACACCAATCCGTTTGAGGGAACCCGCTTGGCCATCTACCCAGGACATCGTCCTCCCACTCCTCGCCGGCAACAGGGAAACCGGCAGACCCGGAGCTGGTGGTGAAGCTTCCAGCCCAGAGGGAGGAGGAGCCGCCAAATCGCGATGCGTTCTACCGTGAAATGCGAGTGGAGATAGAGCGGCAGAGCACCGAATTGGCGGCTCTCACGTCCCAGGTCCGGCATGGATTGGCGAACCAGCCGAGCTATGCTGACGCCGCAATGGCGACGGACTCGCTGCTGATGCAGGTTCACGTGGCAGTTGGAACTGACCCGCTCCCGAGTCACGCTCACGTGTCAGTTTCGACTGACTCTCTGCCTACTCTCGTTCCTGTTGCCGAGGAAACCGACCCACCCCCTCGCCAAGCGCATGCTGTAGTGGGAACGGACTCGCCACCTCGCCAAGCGCACGTAGCTGTGGAAACTGACCCGCCTCCTCGCCATTCCCACGTCGAGGTTTTGGCTGTTCCGAGCAGAGCTCACGCGGCAGTTGGAACTGACCCGCTCCCGAGACACGCCCACGTGTCAGTTTCGACTGACTCTCTGCCGACTCTCATTCACGTTGCCCTGGAAACGGATTCGTCACCGCGCCACGCCCATGTTGCTGTCTCAACGAATGCACCGCAAGCTCATGTGGCAGTGGGAACCGACCCGATGCCGCCTCACGTTGCTGTCCAGGAGGTGGCAACGTCTCCTCAGCCGCGTCCCGTCCGTGCTATGGAGTACTGTCGGCGACCGGCCCGCGGTCGCTCCACGTTCCTGCTTCGCCGGCGACCGGCCCGCGGTCGCTCCACATTCCTGCTTCGCCGGCGACCGGCCCGCGGTCGCTCCAGGTTCCTGCTCTGTCGGCGACCGGCCCGCGGTCGCCCCACGTTCCTGCTCCGTCGGCGACCGGCCCGCGGTCGCTCCCCGTTCCTGCTCTGTCAGCAACCGGCACGCCCATACGTTCCCGTCCAGGAGGAGGTGGCAACGGTTCCCCAGCAGCCTCACATTCCCGTCCAGGAGGTGGCGACTATTCTCCAGCTGCCTCACGTTCCTGTCCAGGAGTACCAGCGGAGACCGGTCCGGGGCCGTCCCACGCCCCTGTCTCGACGGCGACAGGAGCTGGAGGGTCCTCGGGATGGTTGTGACGGTGATTGTGGCGGTCATGGGTCTGGTCCTTCTCTCCATCATTCTCTTCGTTCCTGATGGCTCCCAGCCGCTTCAAGACCTGGCCTTGTTGGTGACCAATCCACGGCTGCCTACTGACCAAGCCTCGATGGCGACCAATCCCTGGTCGTCTTGCAACCACGGCGGGGGAGGTTCTCGTCCGGAGCAGTGGCCTGCCTCATTCCGGTTCCTGCTTCGCCGTTTGGTTCCTCACAGAGGTCGTCCGCCCGAATCGCCCCTTGGGGACCCTGGTGCTTGGCGTCCGGGTCGTCCTCCTGACCTGTCCACCCGGACACCTTGCGTTTGGTGGCCTGGATGACCACCAGACTGGGGTTCGGGGGGGGGGTGTGCCCTCCTCCAGACACCCCTTCCGCCCACCCCTACCTGTGTTAATTATTGTCCGTTTCTTTTGTTTAGGCACGTCTGGGAGCCATGCCTTTGAGGCGGGGTACTGTCATGATCCTGCCGCTCCAGCCTGGGCTGTGCGGATGTCCGCGCGGTTGCTCTGATTGGGAGGTGCACACCTGCGCCTCATGCAGCCTGATTATGCTGTGTATTTATATCACCCCGATGACGACTGCTGGTGGCCAGTTCGTTGAGCTTCATGTCCCGTTCGAGTGCTCCGGTATCCCTGATCCTGCATTTGGGTCCTACCCCCGTTCCGATGTTCCGTGACAACAAGCTCTTTAAAGGCATTAAAGGTGATCAATTTGAGCCAGAAAGAACACACATTCAAATGCTGGCGAAATAGCTAGCAATAAAGATGCCGAGCAAGCAGTCAGACCCAGGGTGGAGGACATGCTTCGTGTTGGAAACACTGGCTTGTAAGCGTTTGTGAAGTTGTTTTTTTCTTATTGAGCAATAAATTGATAAATAGAAATAGCTTCTCTATCCTGAATGAATATATGAAGTTTTCGGTCTTGTTTTAAAAATTATCCAAACGCCATGTATTTAGTCTCAGTTGGTATATTTTCACAAATAAGAATTTTAATGAAGGAAATCCGTTTAAAAAGTTGTTACATTAATTTGAGAGCAATAGCCATATCCCAGGGGTCGGGAACCTTTCAGGCTGAGAGAGCCATAAACGTCAAATATTTTCAACTGTAATTCCAAAAGAGCCATACAAATATTTTTAAACCTAAATATGTTTATTCGTGCATTTTATGCAAGACCAACACTTGAAGAGTACAATAAGTCTCTAAATTTTTTTAAATAACAATGAGCTTGCAAACCATTGATGATAAAACACTTCTTGCCATTATTGTGTGATTTCTGGTGCTGCACGGTTTAGCTGATGGGTTTGCAGTCTGTTTCATACGTCATTGGATTAAACTTGATGCAGCTGTTGAGACTTCCATCAGTTATTCGTGAACATAGGTTGGTCTTAATGTTTTTTTTAACAGTGAGACTTTTCACATGCATAGGTAGAACCAAACATGGTCAGAACAGCAATACTCACACGCTGCAGTGTGTGTATGGCGGGAAGCGCGTTCCAAGTTTTCACAATCAGCTGGTCCACAGGTTTAATTTTTTTCATTTCTCCCCATTTGTGTGTGCTCGCCCAAAATGCTTGCCGACAGAGGAATGTCTTTATGTAAAAAAAAAAAAAAAAAATAGAAATTCAACAAGTTCATTGGCAAGGTCAAGCAAGTCCGTTGTGGAAAACTCCCCATCTGTGAATGGCTCTCTGTTTCTCACAATTGCCAAAGCATCAGCAAAGCTATATGAATTGAAGTCACCTTGTTCAGTCAATCAAATCAATCAAAAGGCTTTAATGTCATGATATGACTGTGCATATATATACATGTATGAGCATTCATCATACGAATTCTACTACATGGAGGTTGTGAGGGAGGACATGAGGACAGTGGGTGTTAGAGGGCGTCGCCAGGACCGACTCAAGGTAGACCGACTCCTGGAGGACCAAGCCTGTCCAATCCGGGTAGGCTCCATGACGTCCTCTGCTTCCGTGTCATATGCTCCGCCGGCTAGCTATGAATACGTCCCGACCACGACCCGCACCTCATATTCTTTTGGACTCTGATTTTTCGGACTATGAGGAGGACCTTGATGTGTCCGGCTGCCTGACTACGACTCAGATTATTTTGATTACGAATCTCTTCGACCATCATTAATCCCAGCCAGTTTGTTTCACCTCCCCGCGTCTCCAGCTCCCGTGTCTTCGCCCAGTAGGTGCGAGTTCCCCAATCCATTTGTGGAAACCCGCTTGGCCATCTACCCGGGACCTCCACGTGGCAGCCAGAGGAGACGCTCCCTTGTGCCTCCCACTACGCGGCAACTAAGACACAGTCCTCGTCCTCTCACTCCTCGCCGGCAATGGTGAAACCGGCTGACCCAGAGTGGGTGGCGAAGCTTCCTGTCCAGAGGGAGGTGGGGCCGCCAAATCACGAGGTGTTCTGCCGCGAAATGTGGGCGGAGATAGAGCGGCAGACCGCCAAATTGGACGGATCCGCTACCAAGCAAGGCTCATGTCGCTGTCGCAACGGATCTGCTGCCCAGACACGCCCACATTGCAGTTTCGACAGACTCATTACGGACTTTTGCTCACGCGGCAGTGGCAACTGATCCGCTACCAAGACAAGCACACGTTGCAGTGGGAACGGATCCACCTCCTTGCCATTCCCACGTTGCAGTTTTGGCTGTTCCGAGCAGAGCTCACGTGGCAGTGGAGACCGATCCGCTGCCGCCTCACATTGTTGTCCAGGAGGTGGCGACGTCCCCGCAGCCGCTTCTCGTCCGTGCCCAGGAGTACCGGTGGCGACCGGTCTTCGGCCGCTCCACGCTCCTGCTTCGTCAGCGACCGGTCCGCGGTCACCCACCGTTCCTGCTCCGACGGCAACTGGCATGCCGATATGTTCTCGTCCAGGAGGAGGTGGCGATGGGTGTGCCGCCGCTTTCTCACGTTCCCGTCCAGGAGTAGGTGGCGATGGTGGCGCCGCTGCTGCCGGCTTCTCACGTTCCCGTCCAGGAGGAGGTGGCGATCATGCTGCCGCTGCCTTCTCACGTTCCCGTCCAGGAGGAGGGGGTGAGGAAGCCGCCACCGCCATCTCACCTTCCCGTCCAGGAGGAGGTGGCGATGGCGCCGCTTCACGTTGCTGTCCAAGAGGAGGTTGTGATGCCGCCTCACGTTCCTGTCCGTCGGCGACCGGCCCGCGGTCGCTCCCAATTCCTGCTCTGTCGGCAACCGGCACGCCCATACGTTCCCGTCCAGGAGGAGGTGGCAACGGTTCCCCAGCAGCCTCACATTCCCGTCCAGGAGGTGGCGACTATTCTCCAGCTGCCTCACGTTCCTGTCCAGGAGTACCAGCGGAGACCGGTCCGGGGCCGTCCCACGCCCCTGTCTCGACGGCGACAGGAGCTGGAGGGTCCTCGGGATGGTTGTGACGGTGATTGTGGCGGTCATGGGTCTGGTCCTTCTCTCCATCATTCTCTTCGTTCCTGATGGCTCCCAGCCGCTTCAAGACCTGGCCTTGTTGGTGACCAATCCACGGCTGCCTCCTGACCAAGCCTCGGTGGCGACCAATCCCTGGTCGTCTCGCAACCACGTCGTGGAAGGTCCTTGTCCGGAGCAGTGATGTGCCTTGGTCTGGTTCCTGCTTCGCCGTTTGGTTCCTCGCCGAGGTTGCCCACCCGAATCGCCCTGTGGGGATCCTGGTGCTTGGCGTCCAGGTCGTCTTCCTGACCTGTCCACCCGGACACCTCGCGTTTGGTGGCCTGGATGGCCACCAGACTCGGGTTGAGGGCGGGGGGGATGCAGACCCCTCCATGATTTCTAAGTGGGAGAACTTGCAATATTGCTGGGTGTTCAAATACTTATTTTCTTCACTGTACAATATTGTGCAAATTAATTAATGGCTCCTTAAGGGTTCCTACCTCGTGCTTCCAAGAAAAAAAGATTGCATCTCAGTCTTCTTGAGCAGCTTCAAATGCCTGTGTTGGAGGGATAGAAGTCCTCTTCTATGAAGTGTTAATGACAAACAACATCATATCTTGCAGCACCCATTCCTTCTTCGTCACTGCATCAATGCAGTTGATGCCATGCACCTATAATTTCCTACAATGCTTATTTGATGGTATTCTGGAGTAATATAAAATGAATGAATGAAAAATTATCTCAAGATTTAATTTCTGTAGCTTTCTGTAGCAATGTTGCATACATGAATCTATTAGGCCTATCCCCTAACAGTTATGCGTGACACTGGGGCTAATAATGAAGCTGGGGCTAACAATAAAAGGTAGTCATTAATATTATTACTTATTGCAGGATAAGTAATATTACTGAAGCTTCAAGTTCAAGCCTACAGCCTAATGAAGGTTAAACTGAAACACACTAACCGGTGAAAAGTTACTTCTTTGCGACCGCCTGCATGGTTTTGACAGCCAGCACCGCAACAAGAATTAACCACATTGACACCAAAAAAGCTAAACCTAACGTATTCCAACTAAATCTGATGTTATTATGTTTCACAATGTACAATTGTAAGGATGTCTAACTTTTGAGTGAAATAGTACCCAAAGCAATGTTTTGCCCTGACTGGAAGTCTACCTAATTTAGAGTGTCCAATTAACGTTGCATGTTTTTGGGACGTGGAAGGAAACCGGAGTGCCTGGAGAAAACCCACGCAGAAACGGGGAGAACATGCAAACGCCATAATAATATATTTTCCACATTCCTAATTATAATAATTAATTATGAGGTTAAACTGGAACAAACTTGCCGGTGAAAAGTTACTTCTTTACAACCGCCTGCACGGTTTTGACAGCCAACAGCACAAGAAGAATTAACCATATTGACACCAAAAAAAAGCTAAACCTAACGTATTCTAATTAAATTTGATGTTATTATGTTTCACAATGTACAATTGTAAGGATGTCAAAGGATGTCAACTTTCAAGTGAAATAGTACCCAAAGCAATGTTTTGCCCTGACCGGAAGTTGTAGCCGAATTACCACGTGAAAGAGGCCTGTGTGCAATTTAGTGTTTATTCTACGTCATTGGGAAGGAATAAATAAAACAGAGCAAAAATCAATTTCGAGCGCAAAGAGATGAAAGCGAGAGTGTAAATCAGAAAGCGGGAGGTGATTTCATTTTAAATCTGTTTGCCTCTCGTTTTTCTATGTGCCTAACAGTAACAGTTTTAAGGCCCACAATATTAGTTTTTTAACTTCTTCAATTTCAGTTTTTACACTTGTTTCTACAGAGTTTGAGCTCTTGTTTTAGCGCGACCTGACGCCATAATGGGGCGCATTTTAGGAGGCAGGAACTAGCGTGGATTCCTTATCCGGGTTTTCAAAACAGAAGACTTCTTATCCCTCTCATCACAGTAAAGTAAAGAGGTTGTAATCTGCAAATACATGAACCGGTCTGCCACTTAAATCGCGTACTATTTATTTTTTTTTGTGAATCACAAATTCACAAATAAAAACTCCATATAAGGAATTATATCATCTCGGGACAAGACGAATGAAATTTACATATGCAATAATATTTTATTGTGAAATACAGGGCAGGAGTGCATTGTCTTGAAAGTATTTTCTGGTGATTTTCTTTATACAGTACTGTATACGGCGTTTGATACGTTCATTTTATAGTGTTTCTACTGTCTTGTACCGCCTAAAAAATGAACACCGTTCTATCAAGAGCTAACTCCCTTTTCGCCTTCTCATTGAGCGTCATGGCGGCCTTAACCTTTGGCTGTTTCATCACAACAGCGTTTAAAGATCGAACTGTTCCTGTTGACGTCCGTGTCTCCAAAGTCATGCTGTAAGATCCTTTGAATACGTTTATTTTTGAGAGCCGCTGATACTCGGATGCCGATAGGGTTATGCAATATACTGTTGTGTTCTCAAATATATAAACTTCTAACCTTCGCGTCCCAATTGAGGGCTGTGGTTGAGAATGCTTTAGCTGTAATTTAAATAGAATTTGCAGCATCATGCTTTGCAGAATAGATATATATCCTAGACTGTTATTTCCAGTAAAATGGTTGGCCAGGCTCCGTGACTATCCGTTTTGTGCTCAGTAAGATGATGCATTTGTTACACGTACAAGAATGGGTATCAGAGCTCTTCCAAGTGTAACACATTTGTTTAGTTGCTTCCCGGTGGAGGTGGGAAACAATAACAATGTGTCAGCACGACTATCTTATCTGTTCTCTTTTACTCTCCTGTGACCACTCCTCTGTGGTGCCTCACGCATCTACATTTCACATCAAGACGCAATACCTGCCTTTGTTAACAATGTCTTTAGCTTCACTTAAGAAATACTATCCACCATACACTTTGGAACACATTGAAGCCACCATAATACCAATTTCCAAGAATAGAGTCAGTTTCCTTAACTATTATTATTGTCCAATGACTGTACGCCATGAGCTGAAGGTTGAACACGAAACCAGAAGTGACATAGATCCACAAGTTAGCATTTAGCGCCAAGACTGTTTTTGTCTGACGTCAGACAACTTGCGGTTTAGAGAACTGGCTCCATTTTTAATGGGTGAAATCGAGTCAAACTATAATCAAGCAGAAATCGGTTGAAAAAGGTGTATGAATGGATTTGCACTGCTATGTTATTTGTTACGCAAACGAAACTGGGTGCGTTGTAAAGCGTCTTTCTTTCAACTGCCATCTGTGATCAAGAACCAGTGCGAGGAAAATGTTATCAACCAAACGGCGAAAAGTGTGGCTGTCTCGTATCAGCAGCCGATCTAACAGCCAATTCCCTTATGTCAGAGTGTTCTAAGAGCATTTTGTTTTTGGTAGGTATGGATACCTTTTAGAATTTCACACCTACTTAGCAATAACTAAGTTTTGTGAAGGAGTAATATTTTTTTTTAGGGCCAAGGGCCTACATGATACTCTGTGTGAATGCAATGCTTGTCTCTCAAAATCTGTATTTTCTGTCAGCCCACTAAAGCAATAAAACTGAACTGAATTCCCCCCCCCCCCCCCCCCTTCCCCCAATACTATAATGAACCCGTCTTAATCTTTATTTCATTGTTTCACATATTCAATTTGCACTTGCTTTTCTCATCCCCTCAAAGTGATCGTTATATGCACATGTTTGCAAAAACAAAAATAAGAACAATCTACACCTCTTTTGTTGGTATAATCAACATAATTTAACACAATGCCGACTGTAATCATCAGGGTTCGTACGGGTCAGGGAATTTCAGGATTATCATTGGACGAAACGTTGCATTTTCCAGATCTTGGGAAAGTCCGGTAAAATGAAAAATATTTAGCTTGGGTCAGGAATGTCATGGGATTTCGTTGTTGCAGCTCAAAATATTGTTTGTATTAATGCCCTGACCGATGCAAGTTGGATTACATAATGGTACTGTAGGAACAAAGAAACGGAGTCGGAGGCGGAGTGTTGAACATAGGAGCAAACCTCGTTTTATTGCAGACATCGACAGAGTGAAACCATTACGGCGGGAACTCTTGAACACACACACCAGAAGTGTAACGAACAAGAACGTCCGTGTGGAACCTCGTAACGTAACTCGAGGTCCCGTGGGTGAATTATGTAGACCACCACACCAGCCCCCCCAGAATTCACCCATAGTCAAAATCCCTGTGCCGTGGAGGGACGATGGCCCGACCCCGGCGGGTGTGCACTGCAGGGGCCGAGTGGGGGGCGGGGGAGCACAGTCCATTGAGTCAAGGGGCCAGGGCCCTGACAGGGTCATAGGTACTCTGGCAAGTGCTGGGAGTCGGGGCAAAGGTGGCCGCCCCCAGCGTGGGATGAGGGCATCAGTCCTTCCTTGGGGACGCCCCCGAGGCCGAGCATGACCCACCAAGTCGATGTTGACGTGGTCCAACCTCCTTTCGGGGACAGCAAAGCACTCCACGGGGGCTTTTGCGTGGCGATGCACCTTAGTACCCTGACAGGCCACGCTCGAGTCGACCGAGGTCTGTACCCCGTGGTCTGAGGCCTGGTCCGCGTTCATATGGGAGTAGTCAAGACTCAGATGCACAGTGTCGACGACAGCTCTGGAGAGGCAGTCCGCGACCACATTGGATTTGCCGGCAATGTGTCGGATGTCCGCAGTGTTCTCCTAGATGAAAACAGTTGGGGTTGCTTGCGGACGAACCACGGCTCGGCCACCTTGGACATGGCGACAGTGAGGGGTTTGTGGTCCACATATGCCGTGAACTCACGGCCTTCCAGTAGGGAACGGAAGTGGTGGATTGCCAGCCAGAGGCCGAGGAGCTCCCTATCGAACGTGCTGTATTTGCGTTCTCTGGGGACCAGCTGAGGGCTGAAAAAGGCAAGCTGTTGCCAGGTGCCGCCGACCCACTGTTCGAATACAGCCCCAACGGCATAATCTGACGCGTCGGTAGTTAGAGCGACGGGCGCCCCGGGGGACGGGTGGGCCAGCATAGCAATGAACCGGTGATAGAAAGTCACCTTCCCCAGAAACTCTTGGAGACCCTGAGCCGAGCGAGATCGGGGAAAAGCGGAGACAGCCTCCACCTTTGATGGAAGGGGGGCGGCACCGTTTTTGTCGATGAGGTGGCAGAGGAACTTTTTGTGTGCAACGCAGAATATCGGCGAAGAGACTGCATCGGCAGTGCACAAATGCGCACGCACACAATTTAGAGGGAACATTGTCTGACATCTTTTTTTTTTTTTTTTTTTTTTTTTTTTTTTTGGCACGCCGTCCCGCAATCAACCAAGACTGCCTTGTGATTGACCAGTCGAGTGATCGACTCGGGATATCGTGGGTTAAAAAAAATGAAACAAAGTTGGATGCAACATTTCAAATTTACAGTTCATTCAAATTATGTATTGTGTATTTATGTATATGTATATATGTATTTTTTGTTTGTTGACAATTTCATTGTAAGTTTGCAAAAACAAAATTTTTCTTAGAAATGTTCTGATGGGGATGTAAATGCTGTAATCTGAATCTTTGAATGAGCCTTGTAGCTTCAATGGATGACACTGATCTGACCACAGTGCATACGTCTGATGTTGCTCATAGTGGTCAAAGGGGGCGCTCACGGGCTTAGTGTGTATGCTCGGACGTGTAAAAAAATAGAGGGAACATTCTGATGGGGATGTAAATGCTGTAATCTGAATCTTTGAATGAGCCTTTTAACTTCAATGGATGACACTGATCTGACCACAGTGCATACGTCTTATGTTGCTCACAGTGGTCGAAGGGGGCGGTCATGGCCTTAGTGTGTATGCTCAGACACGTAAAAAACTAGAGGGAACATTCTGATGGGGATGTAAATGCTGTAATCTGAATCTTTGAATGAGCCATTTATCTTCAATGGATGACACTGATATGACCACAGTGCATACGTCTGATGTTGCTCACAGTGGTCAAAGGGGGCGCTCACGGGTTTAGTGTGTACGCTCAGACACGTAAAAAATTAGAGGGAACATTGGTCTTGACACTAATTTACGTGTTTATTTCATAAACTTTGGTAACAAAGGAAGCCTGATCCTAAACAACCAGTTTTCACCCGGAAACAGGAAATGCAAATTAACCGTACTGAGCATGTTCGGAAGTGATGCCAAAAGCACGTTCCGAGCTGCTTCACGCACTGCAAGCGCATTTACGTCAAAAGTCATCAACATCATGAGCCATGGCAAAGGAAATTCAGTTACATTGAAAAATCTGGGATACAACACAGGTAATGTTTCAGTGTCTAATTATAATTACTATGAGATTGTGATTTACTTTGACTTGATCTAAATTCTAACATTAGACTAGTCTGTCCATATTTCCCCCATTGTGCCGCGTTAATTTGAAGTTGAAAATGTTTGCCCTCTACATGCTTTAGGAAGATATAGATCATCTTCTGCTAGCTTTCCTCAATGGATTGACAATCGAGACCGACATAAATTCCGCTTGATTATAAAAATACATTCTCATTATGATGAAATGAAATAATTTTAATTTAATAATTAATTTTGAAATTTAATGTCTGTTGACCTCTTTAAAAATGTCTGTCTCAGTCTGTGCAGTGTCAATAAATTATGATTATGGTATTAGGTAGAAACTACATAGCCGGGTATAACAACCTCAGTAAGTTTTTTAAGGTCTTGACATTCCAACCCTAATCCTATCGCGGGCATGACTGGTGGACCTGTACTTGTAACAATTTTATAAACAAATGGCAATGATGTGGTTCTGTTGGATTCATCAAACCGTGGTTCTACGTCGCATGATGCCATGTTTGTCCTCTGGAATATTGCTCCACTGTTTGAGGACTGTGAGTACAGTGGTTGGTTCGATTTATCTTACGATTCCTCAGTTTGTACTCTTTGACGCGAGCCAGTGTCTCATCATCCTCCTAAGCCTTTTGCATTTCATCAATTATAGGGCGACAACATGTATCACTCTTACACGTCGACATTGGTTCTCCCTTTTTATTGTAATGCTCTCTATGGATGCACAGATTATTTCCCGATTTGTCTATCCAGCACATTTCCTCATGTAATCCACAATATCCACAAGCATAAGAGAAAGTCCATCAGCATCTGAATTATTTCTTCCTGGACGATAACCGATGGAGAAATTGAAGTCCGGTCCCATCCCCATCCCCATCAGTGGCTGGTGGGATTCAATTTAGCAGAAGTGAGCACGTTGGTTAGTGGATCCATTAATTCTGAACGTAATTCAATTTGATTTGCCATCGTGATGGTACAATGATGAGCATTTCTTGCCGACCAAGGCATGTCTTTTATTTGTTTCATTATTTTGTCTTTATGCGAAGTGGTCAAAATGTTTACTGGCAGCATCAATTACCAATGCTTTGGCATACTCCCCATCTATGAATTTAGACACACAGCAGAACCGTCTCTCTCCACAAAGGCTGTCCATTTTTGTCGAAAACTTTGGTATTCCTTGTCCTTTTTTCTTTACACGACCTATATCAAAGCGTTTCCATAATTAGTTGTTCCGACCCGATCGGCATTCAACCCTACTGCACCTGCGCAGATTGAGTGCCACACCAAACTACGACAACCCCACGACGACAAACTCTCTGTATCATTTGCGTTGCCTGCAAGATAGAAATCACTTGTACAGTAGGTCATTATAATGGGCTCTGGGAGCCATATTCAACCATCAAAAGAGCCAGATATGGCTAGCCAGCCATAGGTTCCTGACCGCTAGTATAGACTGTGACGGATGGGACGTAATATAAATAGTCTCGGAAACTGTCGCACACACCCAACTTCAATGCCAAAAACTCTTATTTTCCTATGTAGATGGTCACCCTTTTCAGCTGATGTAAGAGTGTGGGACCCGTACACTCATCTGTCTTTGCTGTCGCTGTTACAACACTGCTCCTAAACCAACCAATGAGGCATTCACAGTGCAGTAAAAATGGTCAAAATAATCCAGGAGGTGGTAAGTGCTTCAATGAGCTGCTCCAATACTTCTTTATGACAGCTGTCCCATTTTTTGGTTGTCCGTGATGCTACCTCTTTGTTTTTTTTTTTGTTTTTCTGTCTTTCATTGGGTTGGTCTGTTTTGGATCTTTCTTCATCTCCTGGAGTGAGTAGGTTGTAGAGTGAATGGGCAATCTGTGAGAAATTTGGGATGAATGACCTAGTACGAGAGGAATCCCAACATTTGGCAAACATTGCCAATGGTGGCAGGGTTCTGTCACGCAGGGCCCTCACTGGTGCCACTTACGCTGGATCCTTCTTGTAGCCCTCTTCGCTCACCACCTTACCTAGGAATTTTACCCTGGATCTTTTCGGGGAGAATTTCACTCCATACATCTTGTTACGTCAGAGGACTAACCCGAGATGCTCAAGGTCTTCATCGAAACTGCTGCTATGAACCAGGTTGTCATCAAGATAGGGGAGAAAAATTGTGTCTCTCATGCTACCCAAACAGCACTTAATGCTTCTTCGGAACTCAGCAGGTGCAGATCTCAGGCAGAAGAGTATGCAGACCCATTCGTACAGCATCCAAGGTGTAATGAATGCTGTCAAGGAACAGCTTTCTTCATCAAGGGAATCTTGGTGGTACCCTTTCTCTTGATCCAAGACAGAAAATCATGAGCAATGCTGTATTTTTGTATTGTCCTAGGTCTCCACAACTGCTGGGTATACGGTCTTTATGGTTTCAGATTGGCCCACCGGTTTGTGGCAATTGAGATGAATGGCACAAGTCGTGATGTTTGTCTCTGGGATGGCTACATTTGGTGCCCTTGTTTGTGGTATCCTTACCAACACCTCAATGAAGATAACACCCTCTGGTGAAAACCTTTGTGCCACTGGAGAAAACACCATGTCTTCGCCCTTCATTTGTGAACCCACCTGAGCTCTGACATACATGGTGGTGACCTGGTTTGCTGGTAGGGTTGCTTGTTTTACACCTGTGCGGGCCACACCAGTCGCCGCGTTGGAAACCGTGTTTTGTAACATCTTCATGACAACCTGAGCCTTCTTGTATTTCAAATGCTATGCTGACTTTGTGTACCAATGACTTTCTTCCTTCTGGAGTGGGGTTCTCATCTCTCATGATAATCTTCTCAATAATGTAGCCTAAAATGGGGTCAGTGGCAACTGCTGGGTCACTCGACACAAGTTTGGGTTCTTGTACGGTATTGGTCATGCGCGGGTCATTATCTAGCCAGAAACTGATTTTCAATCCAGCCCATGAAGGGGATTAGGGTGTCGTTTGCAGCGAGACTTGTGTTACCTCTTCCAAGAGCTCTGTGACTGGGCGAACAATGCTGTGGGGCAAGTATCTCTGTCTCCAAGTATCGTTCATGATGCTAGACCGTGTACCATTGTCCTACAGTACTCTGGCTGGCTGGCTGCTGGTCAAGGAAGCAGTTCATCATATATCAGCTACCCACAAGGATCATAAGATGTGACTGTTGCTTCGGACTTAAATATTGAACACTATTGATCACCAATAGAGTTTCAGTTGTCCTTTCTTTGAGTTCTGCCTCAGGTGAGGTTGGTAGGGACAGTGTTTGGGCTGAAACCCTTTAATTTGGACTATGGGTGGTCCGGCCTCAGTAGTCCTCTCCCGCTTTCCTTCGGGGCTCCCTGTATTCTACATCGACAGCCTTGGGTGAAATGGCCTTCTTGTCCACACTTGAAAAAGTTAGAGCAGTTTTCACTTACTGTCTCATCTGTGTACTTTTGACCGTCTCTCTTACGATTTGTACTGGTCGTGGACTTCCCTCCATTGCAGCATTAAAATTTTGCCTCATTTCCGTTCTGAGCTCTTCCAAGATCTGCTCTGTGTCCACCTTGTCTGGTTTTACCTCGTTACCTTTCACCACCATATGTCCAACTGAAGTGGGGGGACTCCTTTATCTTCTCAGGACTTTGTGTTGGTAAAAGCGCTCTTTGGAGTTCAGAATGAACCTCTGTAATTTTTTTTTCCCTAGCTGTGAGCCTCTTACAATTTTCTTGCCTCTCACTTTCAACCTTTGCAGCATCATTCACCTTCTTGATCAGTTCTTCATCCGTCAAGATTCTTGCACTCTGAGGAAGGAGGTGGAATTTCATTGAGTCGCTTAATAGTCCAGTTTCAATTGTTCAAAGGAACTGACGTTTACTGGTGTCTGGTATAATGTTCATGTCTCCTCGTTAATCACCTCTTCCTTAACAGTTTTTCTTTATGCTCAATGGCATGTAATACAAAGTTCAGTGCGGACTCTTTGTGTCCTTGGAAGATATTTATGAGTTGATAGTACTCTGTAGTGAAGAATGGTGAGAAGTGATGTAAGGGTTAACCCTCATTTAATCTCAATCATGCCTCTTAGCGGAAACCCTGGGCCGCCTCCAGAATGTCAGCTTCTCATTTCCAGTTAGAATCTGGCATAGTAAACTCAAATAAGACAACTTATTCCAGTTTCCACTCTCCCCAATTTGTCCAAAGATCTTGAACTCCCTTCCTAATGGTACCTCAGGTAATGAATGAGTTCTCACTGGTCGGCTTTGGAATGATGATCCAATAGTCGTTTGTAGGGGGGTATTTGGCAAGGGAAACTTGTTCCTCCCTCGGCTCCCTGCTTTCACTGCAGATCACCATATCATCTGTGAACATCATAGTCCAAGGGGATTCCAGTCTAACCTCATCTGTCAGCCTATCCATTACTACTGCAAACAGGAAGGGGCTCAAAAAAAAAATCATTAAAGATGAAAATATTTGGGCATTCAATGACGCAAATGAAGTAAGGTTTTTCATAACTTCTTACTTTCTGATCTTAAAGCTTTAAAGTTTTTCATAGCTACTGACTTTCATCTCTTTAAACCGTATAGACATTTGCGCAACACAAGATGAACCCTTAAACAGGTATACATCAATCGAGACAACACATCAGCCCCAGTGAAGACATGGCCTTTAGCCACTAGCGTATGCAACACATGAGCGGCACAGTTTTACTGTTTGTGTTGCTTTTGACTTGGGTCTTCACTTTTTCGCCTTTCTTCTTTGTGTCGCCTTCGCTCACATTTACAGTGATAAAAACAGAGATCGGTTACTCTCACACGTAAGACATGACTGACATCGTGCAACAGCATCACACACTTCAGACTGAGTTTGAAAGTTGAGTGGATAGGCGACCAGCATTCTCATTTTGAATATCCTTCCCGATGGCTGCAGTAGCACAGGTTTTGGGAACATGTCTCAATTTGAGGTATCACCAATGCCTTTCATAGTTCTGCAAAAAATCTCTTCTTGAGTTTTCATCTTTTACACTCTAGGTTTCAGTGCCATTCAAAAAACACAGGGGTTGTATGCTTAAAGGGGAAGTCCGGTCGTTCAATTAAAAATCAGATCGGTCATCTCATATGTACTGTACCTTTAAAATTTGAGGTTAATCCAATATCATTTAATGGTGTTTTGAGAGTTTTTTTTATCGGCAATCACGAATTTTCATGGGTGCCGCTATTTTGGCAAGTCACATAACCGATATGCGCGTAAGTGACAGATTACGTGCGCAAACCAAGGCTCGCTTAATTTGTGACACAATTATGGCCAGCGCTTTATCCTTCTCTGCTGAAGAAATAGCAGTATTTGTTGATCTCCCGATAAGACGGAGGAATACTTCCATACAGATTTGAATCTGTGGCTGTAAATAATGTAGAATTTTCAGATGGGAATGACGCAGAATCTGACTATCCGGAGGCCGACGCGCGGGACACACCATTCATCCATCCTATCGATTTTGGAGTTTAGCCCAGCTAGCGGATCAATGGTGCACATGCGACCGATGCGTAGTCATCGACAATCCTCTTATGAATCTTTATTGTCAGGAACTTGAGGAACTCGAAGCAAAGATCTTTGCAGAGGACCTGGATTATATTTCCCTCTGTATCGAGTTTCATGCCATTGTCCTCTGGAAGCCTACACTAAGGACAGCCCTCATAGTGATGAAGGATGTGAAAAAGGCAACTCTGGTAGAACCCATCAGTGAAAGGTAGGCTTTATATTGTGGGAAAGGTTATTTATACTTTCTTCCGGCTTGTCCCATTAGCTGTGGCCACAGTGTGTCATCTCAGATTAACGCTCATATTTGTTTGGCACTCTTTTTACGCCGGATGCACTTCTTGACGAGACCCCTCTCGGGGAGATGGGATAGGTTGTGTATATATATATCTAAAAATTCAACATTCAACACAACACTGGCTACAATTTGCTGTATAAAATTCAGCCGGCTACAATTTGCTGAATAAAATTCACCGTCTAAATTCTAGGTGAAGGCCTAAAATATTTCAGTATTGAGCAACCTATTTGGAAGCATTGCTCCATCTTCCCGATCAACCGATACTGCTATTTCTTCATCAGATGAGGATAAATCCGAGAAATCTGCGGTGGTCGTAATTGTGTCACAACGCAAGCGAGCCTTCGTTTGCGCACGTAATACGTCACATCCGCACACCACCCATGGCCAGTGTAGGGTCCACTATTTATATCATGTCATGTCCACCACAAAATGCAGCCAACCTCTCTGGCAGTTCCAGATAGTCTTCACGTCTCCCAGACATGCCACAAAGCATTTCTCTGTTAAGCAGCAGGAGATCAAAGAACTGTATGTGCGCTCCACCTCATCCAGTAACGAACAGAACTGACTGTGATTTGAACCTTTTTCCATTATTTCATTTACAATCTGAATGACAACATTCATTACCTTTGCATTCTGGAGGAAAGCTTTGAGCACACAATGCCTCTTGGTGAAGGATGGAGTGAAACATCAGTTTTCTATCCAATGACTTCTGCAGTAACGCCACAAAGCCCCTGTGGGCTCCAGTCATACTTTGGTGCCCCATCAGTAGCCACTGACACCAGGTGGGCTCTTTTTATTTCTTTGGCTTTTAAACAATCAACCACAGCCTCACAGATTTCCTTCCCCCTTGTCTACCCTTTTAGTGGTATCAACTCTACCATTTCTTCCCGTGGTCCATCATTGGCAGAATAGCGCTATATCTTCAACATCACTTTTATCTTTGGACTCATCACAGTCGATCGAGTATGCTGCGACTGAATTGATGTCTTTAATTTGAGGTTTTGTGAAATCTTCTGCCATTTTCATGGTTCTCTCATTGACAGTCTTCACAGAGAGAGGCATCTCTCTAATTTTCTGCACAATTTCAGTCTTGCTTTTAAATTCTGCAAATATGTGTTGTGAAATCTTAATGAATTACTCTTAGATATATTCCCCGGTTGTGAACGACCTCACTTGTCTATTTCCCAAGCGGCCACAAAACTTGCGTAGGTAGTTACAGACTTCTTGAATTGATTTTTCCGCAAATCAGCCTGCCGCATCAGTTCTGAAACAGATTTTCTCTCTTTTTCTCTCTTCTCTCTACGGATATTTTTCAGCAAAGGCTGTGTGTTTATTCTAAAAATGTCTTCCTACATTGTTGACCAACTTTCAACACAAATTAGGCATCCAGGTAACCCGGTCGTCGGAAGTAAATGCAAATGAATCCAGCCAGGCATCATTAAATGTCCTATTTTCTTCAGATATTTTTCCTTTCTTAGATTTCTGCATATTTGACCTACCTGGGGTTGAAAGTTTCGATCAATGTGCGGCGTTTTGGTGGGCTGAGGGAGGCATGACGCATATTTTGAGCGACTAAAAATGATCTCTGCTAACTCACCACGCTTGGGGCCGTGGAGAAACATGCCCCTGACAGAATGTGCCTACTGACTGAAAATCCTGTCAAACGTGTGAAGAAGGTGAGTGCCGACACCGAAATTTCACAAGGTCTGAAGAAAGAAGTTCAAATCTTTGACTTAATAGGAAGACATGATGCATGTTTTTGATACAAATAACATACACTTCAATCAGACACTTATAATTTAATTTCCCAAGCCTCGTAGAGCCGCAACAAAAGGATGAAAGAGCATTGTGTGGCTTCGGAGCAACGGGTTGCCAACCCCTGAACTAGATGTAGTTCTGAGCATCCCAGACACAGATTTGTGATTGGTGCAAATTGTAATGGAGAAAGTGTTGAAGGAAACAGGGATGATGAAGAAGTTATGGGTAAGTACGGGATCTAAGAAAGGAACTTTGAGGGACAGATGGTGGTAGACTTTTCAAAAAGGATGGAAATAGGAGTTAATGAAGATCTTCACAGATCTTCTCTTGATCATGCAGGTTTCTGGGCTGTTGCTGAGAAACGTGTAGTTTCAACTCCCTCCAAAGATTTTGTATTGGGATTTTGGTCTAGAGACTGACCAGGCCATGCTAGAACCTTGATATGCTTCTTACGGAGCCACTCCTATGTTTTCCTGGCTGTTTGCTTCGGGTCATTGTCATGTTGAAAGACCCAGCCTTGACCCATCTTCAATGCTCTGATTGAGGGAAAGAGGTTGTTCCCCAAAATCTCATAATACATGGCCGCGGTCATCCTCTCCTTAATACAGTGCAGGCGTCCTGTCCCATGTGCAGAAAAACACCCCCAAAGCATGATGCTACCACCCCTATGCTTCACAGTTGCAATGGTGTTCTTGGGATGGAACTCATTTATCTTCCTCCAAACACGGTTAGTGGAATTATGACCAAAAGGTTAAATTTTCGTCTCACCTGACCACAAAACTTTCTCCCATGCCTCCTCTGTATCACCCAAATGGTTATTGGCAAACGTAGGACGGGCCTTGACATGTGCTGGTTTAAGCAGGGGAACCTTCTGTGTATTGCATGATTTGAAACCATAACGTCTTAGTGTATTACCAATAGTCATCTTGGAAACGGCGGTCCCAGCTCTTTTCAGGTCATTGACCAAGTCTTGTTGTGTAGTCCTGGGCTGATTCCTCACCTTTCCAAGGATCATCGAGACCCCACGAGTTGATATCTTGCATGGGGCTCCACTCCGATTGAGATTGACCGTCATGTTCAGCTTCTTCCATTTTCTAATGATTGCCCAGCAGTGGACCTTTTTACACCAAGGTGCTTGGCAATTTCTCCGTAGCCCTTTCCAGCCTTGTGGAGTTATACAATTTTTGTCTCTGGTGTTTCAAATCATACATTGTGATTTCTGGATTTCTCTTTTTAGATTATCTCTCTCACAGAGGACATGCACCTACGATGAAAATTTCAGACCCCTCCATGTTTTCTAAGTGGGAGAACTTGCAATATAGGAGGGTGTTGAAATACTCATTTTCTTCACTGCAGGTGTCGAATATTCTCAGAAAACCAACAAGACCCAGGTTTCACAATATACACATTCTTAAGGGTGTACAATTGGGCAATATGTTGAAAGGGGCGTGTTAAAAAAATATCACTGTTGCATTAAATCAGCGACGTCGTTAATGTGAACAACAAGTGTGAATCAGGTGGCCCCGATTTTAGGATGAAAAGAGCAGCTGTGTAACTCTACTCCGATTGAGATTGACCATCATGTTTAGCTTTTTCCATTTTCTAATGATTGCTCCAACAGTGGACCTTTTTTCACCAAGCTGCTTGGCAATTTCTCAGTCGCCCTTTTCAGCCGTGTGGAGTTGTACAATTTTGTCTCTGGTGTCTTTGGACAGCTCTTTGGTCTTGGCCATGTTAAAAGTTTAAATCTTACTGATTGTATGGGGTGGACAGGTGTCTTTATGCAGCTAACGACGTCACTCAGGTGCATCTGATTCAGGATAATACATGGAGTGGAGGTGGACTAATAGGTCGTTGAGGGTCAGAATTCTATCTGATAGACAGGTGTTAAAATACTTATTGTATCACACAAATGAGTCGTTACAAAATCATAAATTGTGATTTCTGGATTTTTCTTTTTAGATTATCTCTCTCACACTGGACATGCACCTACGATGAAAATTTCAGACCCCTCCATGATTTCTAAGTGGGAGAACTTGCAATATACCAGGGTCTTCAAATATTTACTTTCTTGACTGTATATTCATAGATTATTATGTATCTCACTGGTGACTCTAGTCCCCAAGATGGGTTGCGTCAGGAAAGGCATCCGGTGTAAAAACTGTGCCAAGCAAATATGAGCATTCATTTGAGATGTCACCCTGTAGTGAACCTTAACGGGACAAGCTGAAAGAAACTTACTGTGAAGTTTTACTACTACTACTACTGCTGCTATTACTATTATTGGGTCTGCTTCCGGTCCCCAACCTGGAGGCAGCGAAAACGAGTAGCTCTGGCAAACTCGATCCTACCATCAATAAATCCTGCTGAATTTGGACCGAATGTTGCGAATACTCGACGTGGGAAGGCCTGGTGAAGACTTTAGTGGACTAAGAATCACTCTGTGAAATCTTAGTATGCAAATTGGAGCTGTATTTCGTTCGCGTTTGAAGCACTGCGGCCTAGCTTAGCGTAGCCCCGTTTGCTAATAACTAGACGTTGGTTGGCTTACAACGTGACAGATTTGTGATCCTAGCCCGGCTTGCTAACAACTACATGTTGTTGGTTGACTTACAATGCAACATGTTTGTGATCAAACCGTTAAATGTTGAAGAGGCATCAAACTTGAGTAACTGCATAATCTTGTTCAACCAACACAACTTGTACAACGAGAATCGTGAGGACGACTCAACCTGCAACTACTGGAGCGGGAGCCATTGGTTTGAATCTCTTTAATCCCCATATCCTTTAAATCTACAAAACCTTTACATTTTTTGTATACTCGAACCTTCTTATCCAAATACCATTTTAACTTTAACATAGACTAGTTAGTATGTATATTGTGTTACTCATGTGCTGACTTTGTTTACGTGACTGCTTCTATTTGTACTTTAACATAGATTAAGTTGTATGTGAATAGTGTACCTTATGTGTTGACTTTTGATTGCTTGTTTGACTATCTGCAGCCCTTTGGAGAACACAATATTGTGCGACTTGTAGGGCGGTCCCAAGCCTGGATAAATGCAGAGGGTTGCGTCAGGAAGGGCATCCGGCGTAAAACTGTGCCAAACATATTTGAGCATTTATCAAATGAACTCTATAACGGATAGGTCGTGGCACGGGCTAAGCACGCCCGCCCCCGGCATTGTTAATCTGCAAGGTGTAGGTAGAAATTCAGATAATGTAGGTCAAAGGCAAAAAAGAGGAGGAAAGTGACTTAATCGGCAGAAGAAGAAGAGAAATGCACAGACCACACAGCTATGTGTAGGGACTTTGAATGTTGGGACTATGACAGGAAAAGCTCAGGAGTGAGTTGACATGATGATTATGAGAAAGCTTGATATATTATGCATCCAAGAAAGCAAGTGGAATAGGGAGTAAGGCTAAAGTTTATGAGCAGTGTTTTAAATTATTTTACCATGGAGTAGATGGGAAGAGAAATTGAGTTGGCATTATTCTAAAGGAAGAGCTGGCGAAGAATGTATTAGAGATGAAAAGAGTATCAGATCGAGTGATGTAGATGACATTTGTAATTGAGAGTATTGTGTATAATGTGATTAGCGGCTATGGCCCACAGGTTGGGTGTGACCTCGAGTTGAAAGAGAAATTCTGGAAGGAACTACACAAAATAGTCCTGTGCTTTCCAATCAGAGAGAGAGTTGTGATTGATGCAGATTTCAGTGGACATGTTGTCGAAGGAAACATGGGCGATAAAGAAGTGATGGGTAAGTACGGTATCGAGCGAAGGAATTTTGAGAGTCAGATGGTGGTGGACTTTGCAAAAAGGATGGAATCGCCAGTGGTGAACACTTATTTCCAGAAGAGACAGGAACATAGAGTGACCTAAAAGAGTGGAGGTAGAAGCATGCAGGTGGATTATATTTTGCGCAGATGATGTAATTTGAAGGAGGTTACTGACTGTAAAGTAGTGGTGGGGCAGAGTGTATCTCGACAGCATTGGATTGTGGTGTGTAAGATGACTCTGGTAGCGTGTAGGAAGATTAAGAAGGCAAAGGTAGAACAGAGAATCAGGTGGTGGAAGTTGAGAAAGGAAGAATGTTGTGTGGCTTTTCGGAAAAGGTGAGACAGACTCTAGACGGACAGGAAGAGCTCCCAGAAGACTGGAATACTATGGCCAAGGTTTTCAGGGAGGCAGGCAGGAGAGTACTTGGGTTGTCTTCTGGTAGGAAAGGGGAGAAGGAAACTTTCAAGGAAAGAGATTAGCGAAGAAGAAATGGAACACGGGAGAGGACTGAGAAGAGGTGAAAGGAATACATTGAGATGCGTCGTAGGGCAAAGTCTAAACAAGAGGCACATGACGACATGTACACAAGATTGGATACAAAAGAAGGAGAAAAGGATCTCTACATGTTGGCCATATAGAGGGATAGAGATGGGAAGGATGTGCAGCAAGTAAAGGTGATTAAGGATAGTGATGGAAATATGTTGACTGAAGCCAGTAGTGTGCTAAGTAGATGGAAGGAGTACCTTGAGAAGCTAATGAATGAAGAAAATGGGAGAGAAGGAAGAATAGAAGAGGCAAGCGTGAATGACCATGAAGTGGCAGTGATTAGTAAGGGGGAAGTCAGAAAGGCACTACAAAGGATGAAAAATGGAAAGACGGTTGGTCCTGATGACATACCAGTGGAGGTATGGAAGCAATTTGGAGAGGTGGCTGTGGAGTTTTTGACCAACTTATTCAATAGAATACTAGCGGGAGAGAAGATGCCAGATGACTGGAGGAAAAGTGTACTATTTCCCATTTTTAAGAACAAAGGTGACGTTCAAAACTCTGGTAACTACAGAGGAATAAAGATGATGAGCCACACAATGAAGTTATGGGAAAGAGTAGTGGAGGCTAGACTCAGGTCAGAAGTAAGTATATGTGAGCAACAGTATGGTTTCATGCCTAGAAAGCATACCACAGATGCATTATTTGCCTTGAGGATGCTCGTGGAAAAGTACAGAGATGGTCAGAAGGAGCTACATTGTGTCTTTGTAGACCTAGAGAAACCCTATGACAAAGTACCAAGAGAGGAACTGTGGAACTCCTTTTCCTCATTGCCCCTTACCGAGGGCATTCCAATATGGTTGATATAGAACAGTCAACTCTTTTCCAAGTTGCTCACTTGTACACCCTGTTCGTGTTTATTATTTCATATCCATCGACATCATTCTCTTCTTCTCACTGCTTTCCTTAGCAATTGCTTTCTTGGGGCGCATAGTTGAAAATTCACTTGTATTCAATGCAAAATGACAAAATGCGAGTACAGCTTCACAGAGATGCCACCGAGCCGAGGTGCGCAAACAAAGACCGAGTTAAGCGCAAAAAGCTGAGTGGAAACTGCGTTTCAGCATCTTAACGATTGCTGCAACATCTACTGGCAGTCGTTCATAAGTCAAATGCTGGCTCACAAGAGAAAGTTAAAAAAAAAAAAAAAAAAGTCCCGGCAGTAGGTCATATCTCGAAAAACTTATATGTCAAGTTACTCGTCTGTCGAGGTACCACTGTAGCAGTTGGCATGTTTGATACATTTGCCTTATGTCATTTCACCTTATTTTACACTTAATTTCTGATCTTATTTTTTGTACTTTATTTTTACGTTTGGATAAATTGGGTTGTTCTCTAAATCTGATGAAATTTTCATGTCCATCGCATCTTTGGAAATATATGTAAGAAAAATGCTGACATGGAATTGGATCTCCAGTGATAGCATGTATTGAAATAATTTTTGAATATATCCATCCACATATTCACATCAGACTGTTGTGATCAAATAAGTTGGTATTTCTTTTTTACAGGAGGAACGTTGATGACTTCACTGGACCCAGAGAGCGTAGTGATCTGGGTTTCATCACATTTGACCTCTCGGCTGATATCCTTTACATATCTGTGTATGTAAATGTATACGTATATATCTACAAATGAATATATATTATGGGCGGAACGGTTTTTGAAAACTTTCCAAACCAAACGACGTGTGTCCTGTTGAGTTTTTATCGGTGTACAGTAGAGCAAATTCTAGCCAAGAGGGATGTGGGTGTAGTTGTGGTGGCACCTTCTTATGATTCACACTCAAATTCTAGATAGGCCGTAATCGAGCTCACACCCTTTCCATTGATGCAGCAGACATTCATATTCCATTGGGGGTGCTTCCTCTCTAGTACTCAAATAGGATTCATAATAACTTCAGCGAGCAAAATCATTTATGAGCCACCATCACCTATTATTTATCTGTCCATCGCAAGATCTCTGGTGCATCAAACTGACAACTTTGAAGTACAAATCGGCGTGTTTGCAATTGCTGTGTTTTTATTTACACTGAAATTTCTCTTAACTCAAGGACACGGGATGCTTACATATAACTATTTGCCAATTAAAACATTGGAGGCAAGTACACAAACAATTATAATTCCTACATCGTTTACCTGATTTGGATGTAAATGCCCTCAAGTCTGAAAGTCTGTAGTTTAAAGAAAAGTGGTAGATAATGGATGGATGTGGCAGTTTAGAATAAAAAAGAGGAGAAATGTGTCCATGTCCCTATGTATGGACCCAACTGGAAGCACATGTCTGTCCTGCTAATAACAGAGTTTATAAACTTTATGCAGCAGCTAAGCTCATTCAAAAATGATTATTATCTGGTTGGTAATTATACACACCATTTTGTCTGGATCAAAATACAGGACAATTGTTGTCTTTCAGGATGGCACTATGTCAGACTGCTGGCATATAACATTGCTTTAGCCTCTGGCAACACAACAGGACATTTATAATGATACCACCGTGTCCTATCTTTTATGATCACTTGGCTTTCACTCGTCAAATCAAACTCTGTTGGTCTGTTGGACTAGAAAATGTCACTGGTTCCTGCAACAGGATACATCTTTTAGCATGGCGAAAACAATGTATCGCGGCAAATTGTTTTTGGAGGAAAAAAGAACTTGTGGAAAAAATGTGTCATCGCCAAGTGCTCGGGAGAGGACGTTTTGGGTTGTCCATTCAAGAAGAAGTTGTTATATTCACATGTATTTAATGCAGTTCACAAGCAATCAACATGCCAGCTAATGCTAGCATCAACATTTGTAAGTACCATAATTTCTCGAGTATAATGCATCTTGAAGTATAATGCGCACCCCCAAAGTTGACCTAAAAAATCAGGAAAACCCTTCTACCAATGTACAACGTGCAGCACTAATTTGCTGCTATCCATATGCTCAAAATATTAGGTTTGTATTTGTTGTACTTGTATTGTTTTACAAAAAGTCCTCATTAATAATAATGTTTGTGCATGTACTGATGCAGTGGTAGTATATATCTCGGGACAGGCAACAGGACACGCTTGTCCTGGTCCCTGCAATTGTCAGAACAGAATCCCGAAACCAACTACAATAAATGCGATGGCATGGCATTTTATTAATACCATTGATAACACATATTACAGTCTTAAATAAACAAACAGTATTTAACACAAACATTTTTCCATTAAATATGTGTGCATAAAATGTTTGTGCAGAGTGCAGTTTATACACGACAATACACATCCTTGGCCAAGACTTCAAAAGAAGCATCCGACTCATCTCCAATCTCAAAAATATCCATTGCAGCTATCTTTGGTGCATCACTGTCAAACTCATCATTGACGACTTGGTCCAGTTCTGGTGCCTCCTGCATTCATGAACAGTGATCCCATCTTGTTCCCACAGCATGTCATCCTCTGTGCCATCCATGGTGTTTGTGAGGAAACATTTCTTGAATCCTAAGAGTCATGGTTCCTTTTATTCCTCATTATTGTCAGCACTTTGAGGGGAAGGTCCGCCATGCTCTTGCCCCCGTTCGGCTTCAATCTGTTGGAGCTCTTCATAGCGTCAGGTTGCAATCAAAACGAGAGCTCAAACTATTTAGAAATGAGCGTGATGGGCATGTAAAAAAAAGCGAGCATTTCAATTGTGTGCGCTATCCCGTTTTGTTTTTAAATGTGCCCATTACGATCGTATTACGTAGTTTTTTTTTTTTCTTTACCACAACGGACCGATACAAAGCCCGCATCGATGCAGACACTGCACCTGTCCGCCTATTGATCTAACTATCTCCATTCTTCCCTCCTTCTTGAACAAAACCCAAAGATACTTGAATTCCTCCGCTTGGGGCAGGATCTCATCCCCGACCTGGAGCAAGTATGCCACCTTTTTCCGACTTTATGACCATGGTCTCAGATATGAAGGTGCTGATTCTCATCCCAGCAGCTTCACACTCTCCTGCGAACCACTACAGTGAGAGTTAAAGATCATGGTGTGATAAAGCCAATAGAACAACATCTGGAAAAAGCAGAGATGCAATGCTGAGGCCCCCAAACCAGGCCTCCCATGGCCCTCAAGAAATTCTGTCCAAAAAAGTAAAAACAGAATAAAGGGCTGCCTCGACACTGGTCATACAGGGATCGAACAGCTTGTGTCAGAGGGTTCAGTCTCCTATACTGCCGAAGAACCCCCCACAGGACTCCCTGACAGACACGGTCGAATACATTCTCCAAGTCCACAAAACGCATGCAGCTGGTTGGATGACCTCCCATGCACCCTCGAGGACACTCCTGAGGGTGTAGAGCTGGTCCACCATTCCACGGTCAGAACAAACACCACATTGCTCCTCCTAAAATCTGAGATTCAACTTATCGACAAACCCTCCTTACCAGCACCCCAGAAAACACCTTACCAGGGAGGCTGAGGACTGTGATCCTCCCTGTAGTTGGAATACACCATCCGGTCCTCCTTCTTAAAAAGGGGGACTACCACCCCAGTCTGTCAATTTAGAGGCACTGTCCCCGCTGTCCACGAGATGTTGCATATCAACTAGGACAGCCCCACACCATCCATAGCCCATAGGGGGAATCTCATCCTACCCCTTGCTACCAAGGAGCTTTTGAACCACCTTGGTCACCTCATCCCCTGAGATCAGAGTGCCCTCCTCAGAAAACCCAGACTCTGCTAACTCATGGGAAGGCGTGTCAGTGGAAGTGAGGTCTTCGAAGTATTCTCCAGATCCTCACCATACAAATTGTTGATGGTGCACTGCTTCCCCTTCGTGAGACGCCGGATGGTGGACCAGAATTTCCTCAACGCCATCAAGAAGTCTTTATCCATTGCCTCACCGAACTCTTCTCATGCCCAAATTTTTGCTTCAGTGACCACCCAAGCTACATTGCCCCCCTGGCCAGCCAGTACCCGCCAGCTACCTCAGGAGTCCCACAGGGCAAAAATGCCTGATCAGACTTTTTCTTCAGCTTGACGGCATCCCTCACCATTGGTGTCCCCCAACGAGTTAGGCCATTACTGTTGTGAAAGGCACCAATCACTTTACGGCCACAGCTCCGTCTACTGCCTCAGCAATGGAGCAAAAGTCCACTCTGACTCAATGTCTCTACATCATGTGGAACATGAGCAAAGGTCTTCTGGAGGTGGGGGCTGATACTCTTTCTGACAAGGGAGTCTGCCAGACGTTCCCATCGTCTGTGCCAAATGACCACCAGGCTGTGATTATTTGGTACCTCCGCCCCCACTTCACCCGAGCATCCTAGTGACCCAGGGCATCCTGGTGGCCTGTGGACATCCTTTTGGTGGAACATGGTGTTTGTTATGGATGACCCATGATGAGCACAGAAATCCAGTAACAGGCTGTTCTTCCAATCACACCCTTCCAGGTCTCACTGTCATTGCCCACATTAGCATTGAAGTTTCCCAACAGAACAATGGATTCTCCAGCAGGAGTCCTCTCCAGCACTCTCTCAAAGGACTCTAAAAATTGTGGGTACTATTGTTTGGTGCATAGGCATAAACAACATTCAGGACCCATCCTCAACCCAAAGGTGGAGGGAGCCTACCTTCTAATCCAACTGGGTGAAACTCAACTCAGCCGGGAGCCAATAAGTATACCCACACCCTTCTCTGCGCCAGATTGTAAGAGAGTAAAACCACTGTATTAGGGGTTACCACATAGTGGCATCCTTTTCCATGTAAGTCTATTTCTTGCAGCTCCCTCTCCAACACAAGCTGCCCTATGTCTTCCCTTGTGACATCCATCAACCTTCTGTTTGGTCTTCCTCGAGCTCTCTGGCCTTGCAGCTCCGTTCTCATCACCCCTCTCCCAATATAGTCACCATTTCTCCTCTGGACGTGTTGAAACCATCAAGGTCTCCTCTCCCTAACTTTGTCTCCAGACTATCGAACCTCTGCTGTCCCTCTGATAAATTTGTCATTTTCAATTTTCAAATGACAATTCAATTTATTAATGCACAAAAAAATCCAAACCTTTCTGACCCTCTGTGAAAAGGTAATTGCCCCCTGAACTTAATGGCGCGTTGTGCCATCCTTGGCAGCAATATCTGAAATCCAGCATTGGCAATAATTGGGAATGAGTCTTTCACATCGCTCTGGAGGAATTTTGTCCAACTCTTCTTTGTAGAACTTTTTCAACTCCACCATATTGGAGGGTTTTTGAGCATGAAGTGTCCATTTCAGAATCAGCTTTATTGGCCAAGTGTGTAAAAACACACAAGGAATTTTTCTCCGGCAGTCGGTGCTGCCCTGATATGACATTCAGAACAAAGAACAACAAAGCAACAAGAACAAAGAACAAGACATTTCTGTTCATAGGAACTATTCCTTATAATAGTCGTGCAAGATGTAAAATCTTCATTTAGAACAGGTAACCTGTAACTGTGTCAAGATCCCACATTATATTAAGCTTGTACAGAGTGCCTTTACCCATTCGCGGTTCCCGTTAAAGTGACGAACCGTCCGATAGTCTACAAAATATATTATTATTACTGATTGGACCAGCAGGATGTGAGTGAGTGTCCTAACATGGCAGAAGGCAGAAAAATAGTAGGTTCGGTGATCAAGAATTTAATGACTTAATTGCCAGAGGGAAAAAACTATTCGTATGCCTGCTGGTTTCGACTTTTATTGATCTGTAGCACTTTCCCAACGGAAGGAGCTGGAAAAGCTGGTGGCCAGGATGTGGAGGGTCCGCAAGGACCTAGTTTGCGTCGCGTGCAAGTTTTAAATAGTGGGTAGAGTGGTGCCGACAATCCTCTCAGCAGTTTTTATTGTACGTTGCAGTTGGAGTTTGTCCTTTTTTGTGGCAGCCCCAAACCAGACTGTAATGGAGGTACACAGTACTGATTGGATGACTGCTATGTAGAACTGTCTCAGCAGCTCTTGTGACAGGCCGTGCTTCCTCAGAAGCCGCAAGCACATTCTTTGCTGAGCTTTTTTTGAGGATGGAGTTGATGTCCCTCTCCCACTTCAGTTCCTCTGAGATTGTAATTCCCAAGGACTTGAAGGTCTCAACAGTTGACTCAGACCTTCTGTGTACCTTTCCACGAGCATCCTCAAGGCAAATAATGCATCTGTAGTACTCTTTCTAGGCATGAAACCATCCTGTTGCTTGTAGATACTTACTTATGTCCTGAGTCGAGGCACTACCTTTTCCCATAACTTCAGTATGTGGCTCATCAACTAAATGCAGAGGGTTGGGTCAGGAAGGGCATCCGGCATAAAACTAATATGCGTTCATCTAAGATGACACAGTGTGGCGACCCTTAACGGGACAAGCCAAAAGAAGAAGAAGATCAACTTTATTTGTCTATAGTTCCGACAGCTCTACAAATCACCTTTGTTCTTAAAAATGGGAACCAGCACACTTTTCCTCCATTCTTCAGGCATCTTCTTGCCCGCTAGTATTCTGTTGAATAAGTTGGTCAAAAACTCCACAGCCACCTCTCCAAATTGGTTCCATACCTCCACAGGAATGTCATCAGGGTCAACTGCTTTTCCATTTTTCATGCTCTTTAGTGGCTTTCTAACTTCCCCCTTACTAATCATTCCGCCTTTCCCTGGTTCATCACACTTGCCTATTCTCTTCCTTCTCATTTTCTTCTTCCATCAATTTCTCAAGGTACAGTGAAGAAAATAAGTATTTGAACACCCTGCTATATTGCAAATTCTCCCACTTAAAAATTATGGATGGGTCTGAAAGTTTCATCGTAGGCGCATGGCCACTGTGAGAGAGATAATCTAAAAAGAAAAATCCAGAAATTATTATGTATGATTTCTTAACGATGTGTGATACAGCTGCAACTCAGTATTTGAACATGTGATAAAAACCAACGTTAATATTTTGTACAGTAGCCTTTGTTTGGAATTACAGAGGTAAGACGTGTCCTGTAGGTCTTCACCAGGTTTGTACACACTGCAGGAGGGATTTTGGCCCACTCCTCCACACAGATCTTCTCTAGATCAGACAGGTTTTAGGGCTGTCGCTGAGAAACACGGAGTTTCAGCTCCCTCCAAAGATTTTCCACATGGTTTAGGTCTGGAGACTGGCTAGGCCACGCCAGAACCTTGATATGCTTCTTACGGAGCCACTACTTGGTTTTTCTGGCTGTGTGCTTCGGGTCATTGTCATGTTGAAAGACCCAGCCACAACCCATCTTCAGCTCTGATTGAGGGAAAGAGGTTGTTCCCCAAAATCTCACAATTCATGACCACTCTCATCCTCTCCTGAATACAGTGCAGCCATCCTGTCTCATGTGCAGAAAAACACCCCCCAAGCACGATGCTACCTCCCCTATGCTTCACAGTAGGGATGGTGTTCTTGGGATGGAACTCATTATACATCTTTCTAAGCATCATTGAAATCCCCTATCTTGAAAGGGGCCCCATTCCGATTGAGATTGACAGTCATGTTTAGCTTCATCCATTTTCTCATGATTGCCCATTCAGTAGACCTTTTTTCACACAAGCTGCTCGGCAATTTTTCCGTAGCCCTTTCCAGCCGTGTGGAGTTGTACAGTTTTGTCTCTGGTGTCTTTGGACAGCTCTTTGTTCTTGTCCATGTTACCACTTTGAGTCTTACTGATTGTATGGGGTGGACAGGTGTCTTTATATAGCTAACGACCTCACACAGGTACATCTGATTCAGAATAATACACGGAGTGGAGGTGAACTTTTAAAGGCGGACTAACAGGTCTTTGAGAGTCAGAATTCTAGCTGATAGACAGGTGTTCAAATACATATTTGCAGCTGTATCACACAAATAAATCGTTAAAAAATCATACATTGTGATTTCTGGATTTTTGTTTTTAGATTAATTCTCTCACAGTGAACATGCACCTACGATGAAAATTTCAGACCCTACATGATTTCTAAGTGGGAGAACTTGCAATAGAGCAGGGTGTTCAAATACTCATTTTCTTTACTGTATTCTTTTCATCTATTTGGCACACTGCTGGCACTAGTCAATACATTTCCATCTCTATCCTTATCTGCTGCACATCCCCTCTCTATCCTTCTCTTTCGCCAACCTGTAGAGATCTTTTTCTCCTTTTTTTGTCCCCAACCTGCTGTACATGTCGTCATATGCCTGTTGTTTAACCTTTGCCATCTTTACCTTTGCCCTACATCGCATCTCAAAGTATTCTTTTCGCCTTTCCTCAGTCCTCGTCAGTGTCCCACTTCTTCTTCGCTACCCTCTTTTCTTGTATGACTTCCAGTAATTTGGGGTTCCACCACCAAGTCTCATTCTCCCCTTTTCTACCAGAAGACCAGACGATCTGCACCAATAACAACACTCTGTCTGTCTGGGATGCTCAGAACTACTTCATCTAGTTCCTTCCAGAATTTCTCTTTCAACTTTAGGTCACATCCTTCCTATGGGGCATAGCCCCTAATCACATGATACAGAACACCCTTAATTTCAAATTTTTGCCTCATCACTCTTTTCACCTCAAAGACATTCTTAGCCAGGTCTTCCTTTAAAATAAGTCCAACTCCATAGTAAAATAATTTAAACCCTGCTGCTCGGAGGGGGGGGGGGTTATCTAACCCAGCTACAGTTATATTTTACTTGATAGAGTGACCTTTAGGTATTAAAATAAAAACCACACACTCTCACATTATGTCTGGAGCACTTAGAATAACCTCTGTAAAATTCAACAGTCTAAACGATTTCATTGTACAGTTTGTACAGTTATGATGACAATAAATGGGATTCATTAATTCATTAAGGGCCTGTTTAATGTGTGGTTTTTTTTTTTTAGCCAAACTAGCTTAAAAATATCGAGCGAGAATAATTAATGTTAAACGGTGGCCTCACAGTTCTTGGGGGGGGTTCAGTCCCGGCCGCACCTGTGTGCCGTTTGCATGTTCTCCTTATGCCTACGTGGGTTTTCTCCAGGCACTCCAGTTTACTCCCACATCCCAAAACATGCATTAATTGGAGACTCTTATTACCCTGAGGTGTGATTGGGAGTGAGACTGTTCCTGGTCTCTGTGCCCTGCGATTGGGTGGCAAAACATTCTGGGTGTTCCCTACCTCTTCCCCATTGATAGCTGCGATAGGCTCCAGGACTCCCACGACCCTTGTGAGGATTAGCGGCTCAGAAAATGGATGGATGGATAATTAATGCTCATGTTGAAAGTATGTCATTAAATCTGCTAGCATTGAAAACTGCGCTGATTCTTGAGAAAAAGCGAAGAGACATTCTAAATACTAAGGAAATCTACATAAACTTTTGACCTCAAAGAAAATATAAAATTAATTCTCATTATTGTGGCATTTAACAAACGTTAATAATTTTGGTGATCCCGACTCACCTGAAACAGGAGAGATTTAGTCTGATTTGACTTCAGAGTGTGACAAAAACATGAAATGTCCGATTTTTCAGCGTATGTAAACATCTGGCTTCAACTGTATATATGTGTGTGTTAATTTACTGTATGTGTGCATTTGGATGTGGATTGAAATTCTAAAATGTATCAAGTATAAAAAGTAATGTTATGGATGCAACCGTTAAATGATTGATTTTCGACCTCAAAGCTGTCTTGGCCCGTAGTAAAGAACTGCTTGGTGTCCTTCAGCTTTACCGTGCCCCTTTTTTGCCAATGTCCCACCAGGTTTGGGCATTACTGCCCTCACAGGCATTCACCTCCTTATGGCTATGTCTTTGGTTGCTACCTCATCAACACAGGCATGAAAGATGGGCCACTCGCATGTTGTAAGAGATGGACACATTTTCAATGGTTTTACTGAGGGAAGGAGGTTGTTCCCCAAAATATTGCACTACTTGGCCTTATCCATCCTCTTAGCATAACATGCTGTCATCCTGTCGCCTTTGTATACAACAGTGATTTCCAATCTTTATCGAGCCAAGGCACATATTTTACAATTGAAAAATTCCACGGTACACGAACAAAAGTAAATGTCACCAAAAATGGATCGATTAGTTTGTGCTTCCTGCCATCTAATAGTAGAGGATTTTTTTTTCTGTCTATCATTGTGCCTCACTGGAATAAATAGATGAATAAAGGTACATTATTTCTTGGAATAAATGTTTTTTTTTTTTGCAATTACATAAAATTGGATAACTTCCCACGGCACACCTGAAGAGCGCTCATGGCACACGAATATACCCCGGCACAATGTTTGGGAATCACTGGTATAGAAGCATCCCCAAAGCACGTTTTTCTCCCACTCAATGGATTTTTACTCAACCTTCTTTATCCTCCAAACACAATTGAGTGGAGTGTTTACCAAATGAGTTCTACTTTCATCGTTTAACCATATGACCACCTCCCATAACTCTTTTGGATCATCCAGATGGTCATTGGCAAACTGCAGATGGCCCTGGACCCATGCTATTTTGAGCAGGTGTTGTAGGATTTTTTTTTTTTTTTTTTTTTACTATTTGAACAAGACCGTTCTACTGTCAGTCACTATATTGTCAATACTGTATTCTATGTAATATTGTTGTCATGTCAAATGTTTTTAATATCTTGGACTCACGAAAGTATAGTAATCTTATGCATATGTAGTTATTGTGACAGAAGTGATCTCAGCCCTGGAGTTCTTAACTGTTTTTTTTTCTTAACTTTTGTACATTTGCAGCCAATATTTGACTGGAATGTTAAACAGCTCTTTCTCTATTTGTCTGCCGAGTACACCACAAAAAGCAATGTAAGTTATTTTCAGCTCAAGTATCTGTGTGGAATTGCTTGTCATTGTCTGGATTTTTGTTTAACCACATTTATTGCACAGTTGATAATTGCATGCTAAGGGTACACAGGTGAGCACCTATTTATGTTATGTACATTGAGGAATTCCTTTTAACAGCCATGTTTCCAAATGGCACGTCCTATCTGGAGTTGGAATCTATATTCCTCATTGTTAATTGTCCTATCGCTGATAGCAGATCCCGTTGATATGCGAATCAGAGCAAAATACAGGTGCTCTGAGGTCTAGGATATTTACTTTTTAAGATTATGTGTAAAAATCATGGTAAGTTGCCGTCACTCCAAAATATAATTGATTCAGAAAAGTGCAGATTCGTCAAAAGACGAATGGTAAACCATTTAGTTTATCCAAAATTTTGCAAAACAATAATCTCACCTATATTTCCCCCTCTCAAGATGCGTTGACACTTTGAGTTAATTGCCAACCAACCAAGCATGCATACTTGTGCCTACTGGTGGCGGCAAACCAATGTATCTTAACTTTGTGAAAATTAATAACCACTCCCCTCAGTGTATTGTGAAAAGCAAGCTCTCACGATCTGAAACATCTGACGCAATCTGAGCCTCAGTATACACCTCGCAGTGCTTCAGTGACAAGGGACAAGGTAAACGGTTGGTTGAACTTTTGGAGTTTTTCGATTTGTTTATTTTATTCTTCAAATCAACGGAAGCAGGGCTGCCACAAAAAAAATGTGCTTAAACTTCATAGCAACTTTGCATCACAATAAATTGGGACAAAATTCACAAAAGTCTGTTTCACAAACACGAACCGTGTGCTTAATCCGTTAACATCAGGAAAGGAAGCGTTTGTTTTCCATCCATTAAAAAAAAAATAGTTTGGTGTGAAGTTACTTATTGTCAAAATGCTGCGTTTCACCATTCAAAATAAAAGGTTACAAGCTTAATACATAAGTCGAGGTAAAATCTGCACACACAAACCATTCACTGATGAAACGGCCCCAGATAACAGTTATTGTGTTTCAATTTTAGCTGAAACATTAATTAATGAATATTTAGTGAATTGGGTTAGGAAATGCAGCCCTATGGGGGCACAAGCCAGTGCAGTCTGGAGGCTGGTCCGAGCCTGGATAAATGCACAGAGCCTACAACTGAGTGTAGGTACTTTGAATGTTGGGACTATGACAGGAGAACCTCAGGAGTTGATTGACATGATTAGGAGAAAGGTTGATATATTGTGCATCCAAGTGAGCAGGTGGAAAGGAGGTAAGGCTAGAAGTTTAGGGACAGGGTTTGAATTATTGTACCATGGAGTAGATGGGAAGAGAAATGGAGTAAGAGTTATTTTAAAGGAAGAGCTGGCTAAAAATGTCTTGGCGGTGAAAGGGTATCATCGAGTGATGAGGCCTGAAACTCCAAATTGAGGGTATTAATGTGTCCCACAGGTAGGATGCTACCTAGTGTTAAAGACAAATTCTGGAAGGAACTGGATGATGTAGTTCTGAGCATCCCAGACAGAGAGAGAGTTGTGATTTGTGCAGATTGTAATGGACATGTTGGGGAAGGAAACTGGGGTGATGAAGAAGTGATGGGTAAGTACGGCATCCAGAAAAGCAACTTTAAAGGACAGATTGCAGTGGATTTTACAAAAAAGATGGAAATGGCAGTAGTGAACACGTTTTTCCAGAAGGGGCAGGAACATAGGGTGAGCTACAAGAGAGGAGGTAGAAGCACGCAGGTGGATTATGTTTTGTACAGACGATGTCATCTGTAGGATGTTACTGACTGTAAGGTAGTAGTAGGGGAGAGTGTAGCTCGACAGCATAGGATGGTGGTGTGTAGGATGACTCTGGTGATGCCAAGGACGATTAAGGAGACAAAGGTAGAGCAGAGAACCATGTGGTGGAAGCTTGAGAAAGGAAGAATGTTGTGCGGCCTTTCGGAAAGAGGTGAGACAGGCTCTCGATGGACAGGAGCTCTCAGAAGGCTGGACTTCTACACCCAAGGTGATCAGAGAGATAGGCAGGTACTTGTGTGTCTTCTGGTAGGAAAATGGAGGAGGAGACTTGGTGTTGGAACCCTAAAATACAGGAAGTCATACAAGGAAAGAGGTTAGCAAAGAAGTGGACACTGAGGGCTGAGGAGAGGCGAATGGAATACATTGAGATGCGACGTAGGGAAAAGATAGCGGTTGTGAAGGCTAAACGAGAGGTAGATGACGAGATGTACACCAGGTTGGACACGAAAGAAGGAGACAAAGATCTCTACAGGTTGGCAAGAGGGAGAGGAATGGTAAGGATGTGCAGCAGATAAAGGTGATTAAGGATAGTGATGGAAATGTCTTGGTTGGTGCCAGTAGTGTGGTAAATAGATTGAAAGAATACTTTGAGAAGTTGATAAATGAAGAAAATGAGAGCGAAGGAAGAGAAGAGCCAAGTGTGATGGACCAGGGAAAGGCGCTAAAGAGGATGAAAAATGGAAAAGCAGTTGGTCCTGATGACATATCTGTGGAAGTATGGAAGCAATTTGGAGAGGTGGCTGTGGAGTTTTTGACCAACTTAACATAACACACACTTCACACAACATAATACTAGTGGGCGAGAAGACACCTCAAAAATGGAGGAAAAGTGTGCAAGTTCCCATTTTTAAGAACAAAGATAATTTGCAGATCTGTGAGTACGATAGATGAATAAAGTTGATGAGCCATATAATGAAGTTATGGGAAAGAGTAGTGGAGGCTAGACATAAGACAGAAGACTCTATCTGCAAGCAACAGTATGGTTTCATGCCGAGAAAGAGTACCACAGATGCATTATTTGCCTTGAGAATGCTTGTGGAAAAGCAAAGTGAAGGTTAGAAGGATACATTGTGTCTTTGTTGATCTAGAGCAGCGGTCGGCAACCTTTGACACCGAAAGAGCCACGGAAAAGAAAACACTGGGAGCCGCACATCTAAAATGAAGAAAAAAAAAAACTTCTACTACTTTACCGCAGCATGTTTCTCCATTGGCTTTGCCGGGCTTGAAAGTCTCTCAAAATAGACGGCGTTTCAGCGGGTATACCCGCTTCCGCAGTGTGACGTCTATTTTGAGCGACGAAAAAATAATATCAAATAATTTAATATTTTAATATTTCAAGATCACAATCTTCAAATTTAGAACTAAAATAATATAAAAACTAACACAAATAAAACGCACTTCAATTAAATACAAAAAAAATTTTTTAGTAATTTATTTTCCCAAGCCAATCAGAGCCGCATTATAAGGATGAAAGAGCCGCATGAGGCTCCGGAGCCGCGGGTTGCCGACTGCTGATCTAGAGAAAGTCTATGACCGAGTACCAGGAGAGGAACTGTGTTACTGCATGCGCAAGTCTGGTGTGGCAGAGAAGTCTGTTTGAATAGTACAGGATGAGTGAGGGCAGCAGAACAGTGGTAAGTTGTGCCATAGGTGTGACAGAAGAATTTAAGGTGAAGGTTGGGCTGCATCAGGGATCAGCTTTGAGCCCCTTCCTGTTTTCTGTGGTAATGGACAGTTGCACAGATGAGGTTGGACTAGAATCCCCTTGGACCATGATGTTCGCAGATGACATTGTGGTCTGCAGTGAAAGCAGGGAGTAGGTGGCAGAACAATTAGAAAGATGGAGGCATGCTCTGGAAAGTCTGGTGTGGCAGAGAAGTATGTTTGAATAGTACAGGATGAATGAGGGCAGCAGAACAGTGGTATGTTGTGCCATAGGTGTGACAGAAGAATTTAAGGTGAAGGTTGGGCTGCATCAGGGATCAGCTTTGAGCCCCTTCCTGTTTTCTGTGGTAATGGATAGGCTCACAGATGAGGTTAGATTAGAATCCCCTTGGACCAGGATGTTCGCAGATGACATTGTAGTCTGCAGTGAAAGCAGGGAGTAGGTGGCGGAAGAATTAGAAAGATGGAGGCATGCACTGGAAAGGAGAGGAATGAAGATTAGCCGAAGTAAAATAGAATATATGTGTGAATGAGATGGGAGAGGGGGGAACGGTGAGGCGACAGGAAGAGGAGATAGCGAGGGTTTTGATGACTTCAAATACTTGGGGTCACCAATCCATAGCAATGGTGAGTGTGGTAAGGAAGTGAAAAAATGGGCCCAAGCAGGTTGGTAAAGCTGGAGGAAAGTGTTTGGTCTGTTTTGTAACAGAAGAGTTTTTGCTAGGATGAAGGACAAAATTTATAAAAACGTGGTTAAAACCGGAGCTCAGTGGTTAGAGCACTGGTTTGGTAAACCAGGGGTTGTGGTTTCGTATCCCACTGGGGCCACCACTCCCTGAGAAGGGTTGCGTCAGGAAGGGCATCCGGTGTAAAAATTGTGCCAAACATATATGTGCGTTCATCTGAGAAGACACACTGTGGCAAACCCGAAAGGGTCAAGCCGAAAGAAACTGGCCGTTTCTTGCTTACAGTCAAGAAAATAATTATTTGAACACCCTGCTATATTGCAAGTTCTACCAATTAGAAAACCTGGAGGATTCTGAAATTTTCATCGTAGGTGCATGTCCACTGTGAGAGAGATGATCTAAAAAAAAATAAAATCCAGAAATCACAATTTATGATTTTTTTTTAACCATTTGTGTGATACAGCTGCAAATAAGTATTTGAACACCTGAAAAAAACAACATATATTATCCTGAATCAGATGCACCTGTGTGAGTTCCTTAGCTGCATAAAGACACCTGTCCACCCCATACAATCAGTAAGACTCAAACTTGTAACATGGCCAAGACAAAAGACCTGTCCAAAGACGCAAGAGACAAAATTGTACAATTCCACACGGCTGGAAAGGGCTACCGAGAAATTGCCAAGTAGCTTGGTGAAAAAAGGTCCACTGTTGAAGGACTCAGAAAATGGAAGAAGCTAAACATGACAATCTCAATCAGAGTAAAGGCCCATGCAAGATACCACCTCGTGGGGTCTCAATGATCCTTAGAAAGGTGAGGAATCAGCCCAGGACTACACGAAAGCACTTGGTCAATGACCTGAAAAGACCTGGGATCACCATTTCCAAGGTCCAAGGACGTCATGGTTTTAAAGCACGCATGGCATGGAAGGTTGCCCTGCTTAAACCAGCACGCGTCAAGGCCCCGTCTTAAATTTGCCAATGACCATTTCTATGATACAGAGGAGTCATGGGAGAAAGTTTTGTGGTCAGATGAGACCAAAATTGAAATTTTTGGTCATAATTCCACAAACCGGAGGAAGATGTATAATGAGTTCCATCCCAAGAACACCATCCCTACTGTGAAGCATAGGGGAGGTAGCATCGTGCTTGGGGGGTGTTTTTCTGCACATGAGACAGGATGGCTGCACTGTATTCAGGAGAGGATTACAGTGGCCATGTATTGTGAGATTTTGGGGAACAACCCCTTTCCCTCAGTCAGAGCATTGAAGATGGGTCGTGGGTGGGTCTTTCAACATGACTATGACCTGAAGCACACAGCCAGGAAAACCAAAGAGTGGCTCTATAACAATCATATCAAGGTTCTGGCGTCGCCTGGCCAGTCTCCAGACCTAAACCCAATAGAAAATCTTTGGAGGGAGCTGAAACTCTTTGTGTTGCTCAGCGACAGCCCAGAAACCTGTCTGATCCAGAGATCTGTGTGGAGGTACAGTGTGTGCAAACCAGGTGAACTCCAGGAAACGTTTGACCTCTGTAATTGCAAACAAGGGATACTGTACCAAATTTTAACATTGGCTTTGTCAGGTGTTCAAATACTCATTTGCAGCTGTATCAAAGAAATAAATTGTTAAAAAACTCGTACATTGTGATTTCTGGATTTTTCTTTTTTGATTATCTCTCTCACAGTGGACATGCACCTATGGTGAAAAGTTTTGACCCCCTCCATGATTTCTAAGTAAGAGAACTTATAATATAGCAATATAGCAAGGTGTTCAAATACTTCCTTTCCTCACTTACGTCAGGCCAATTCTAAGTATGCTCAGTTTGACTCATGAAATTTGGAAAGTGAATTTTAACTCATTTCTCACAAACCTTGAAAGCTGTTCTGTCCATAAAACAAATGTCAAAATACAGTATCTTATAAAAGTGAGCACACCACAGTTCAGACTCTGAGGCATTCTCCTCCACCATCAGAGCCAACTCATCACCAGGTTGTGATCACGTGACAGCTCTATCGCTCTCCTCACACAACTCCAAGACATGCGGCTTTAATCAATCATCCATAAGGACAGCCTTATGCTTGGACATAGTGTTTGTTACGGACAATCTGCAATGAGCACTAAAGTCCAATAACAGAACACCACTAGGGTTCTGATGGGGGGGGGTTCCTACCAGTCACGCACTTCCAGCTCATATGAGCATTGATTTCTTCCAGCAGAACGATGGAGTCTCCAGCACCCTCTCCAAGGGCTCCAAAAATGGTGAGGCTCTGAACTCCTGTTTGATGCATTGACACAAACAACAGGACCTGTCCCCTAACTCAAAGCCACAAGGTCAAACACCAGTGTACAGGATCTAAACTGGGGGGCAAAAAGTATTGCTACAGCAGTGTGGCGCCTCTCACCGTGGGCAATTCCAGAGTGAAAGTAAGTTCAATCCCTCTCAAGAGGACTTGCACTAGAACCCAAGCTGTATATAGGGAAGCCCAACTATATTTAGCCAGAACCTCTCTCTCACACACTCGTGCTCCTTCCTTGCCAGAGAGGTGACATTCCACATCCTTAGAGCCAGATTTTGTCGTCAGGCTTGCCAAGGTCCCCACCTTCAGCCACCGCTCAGCTGACATTGCACCCAAATTGTTTGGCCCCTCCCACAGGTGGTGAACCCATGGAAGGGGGACCCATGTTACCCCCATAATCGCAGGTCCAGTCACCAGGCACTTGGCCTCGAAACCGCACCTCCAGACTAGGGAAACTTACATCTATTTATGTTATTAATCATAGGAGTTTATGGAACCGTGCTTTGTCTGGTTCATCACCAAGCACTTGTTTGCCATGGGCAACCATACCAGACACACACAGACCCCTCCACTATGATAAGGTGACAGCTCAAGGCAGGGCAAATAAAAATGGCCACACAAGATTTGGGCATTTTCACTGCTGTGTTTTCGTTGACAGTGGTTCAGATATTAATGGTTGTGTGCTCATTTATTATGAGGGAACAATAAATTTTCAATATTATACAAGCAATATACTAACTATACAGTAGTTACGTTGTTTATCAGTGTTCTCCCATATACAGATTTTTATAAAATATTTACAAAAATGTGAGGGGTGTATTCTTATGAGATGGTCTATTTAACGAAAAGAATGTTAATTTCCAGTTTAATGAAATACCGGCGCCCTATTAAAACGACAATTTCAATAGTTGTCAGTGGACATTTTTCCACAAACAACATTATAGTTGTCAATAGTAACACTACAAATGTGTGTATGTGTGTGTCAGTCTTTGAACCAGGTGGTGCTGTGGGATAAGATTGTTCTCCGAGGTGAAAACAACAAACTGAACCTCAGAAACACAAAATCAAAATACTTCTTCTTTGATGATGGAAACGGTCTCAGGTATGGTAGAACCTCACCTAAGGTATAACCACCATCCCAACTATCCCTTATGATGGAGGTTGAAAAAGGCTGAGCCCAATTTCTTTGTTGGAAGTAATTTTAACTTTATCTATGATAAACTTTGATTTTCCGCTGTGTACAATGAAGTCAGTAAACGTACAAAGACTGATTTACTTGGGGCAGAGGGTGGTCCATGACAGCCTATTGTCCAATTTTGTCTGTGGCCCATTTACTGTACAGTACTTTTTTATTTTATTTTTTTTAATCTTGTTTTGCTGTTAGCTCAAGACGAATTGAGGATCTGTATCCTTTATGCCAGAGCAGTTTTACTGTCAGTTTACAGTGCATGTTATTGTACAGGTTTGTTTTTTTAATTTGTTTAGTGTTTTTTTTTTCATTTGCAAGATGTTTTTTTCATTTCTTATTTATGGTTTAATCCTGTTAAACCACCCGACCACACACTTTATAAATTCTCAAAAATGCATTATTTTCTCATATTTCTCACTTAAACATTCTCAAAATTCAAACATTTGTGGATTAAAATAGAGTACACTTCTGTATTCCTGAATGAAATCAAAGATGAGGCCAAAACATTTATTTGAGAAATAAATATATAAATTCCACTCTATCCATTCTTTTAAGAAATACATTTAATTTTAATCATCCATCTATGAAGTTGGACAAATGAAATTATTAATAGCGTCTCAAGCATATTTTACAGTTCCTTTGGCTGTTTGCGTGGCTCTCCTGTAGTGTCTTTCTGTTGAAGCACCTTGGTGCAGGGGTACTTTTTTGCGAGTGAAAAACACTGAGGGGTCTGGTTTTTTTTGTCTCGGCGAGAATATTCTTACAAACAGACATGCCACCTTCGACAATGTTTGAAAACTGAAGCTGCGACACTTTGTGCAGGTGTGCTGAAACAGCACGACACCTGCTGCCGACCCCGGTACTTAGAGCAGGCGATCGTGGCAGCGAACTGCAGCCCCCGAATACCACTGCCGGATGAGTGCACCTGAGCTCATTGCAGTTCACTGACGGTCAATCTCCTCCATGCCAAGTGTCGGACACAAATGTTAAGAAAGAGGAGAAGGATGCACTAACACTTGATTGCTTGACAACTGTGGCCAATGAACTTCAGTGAACTATACTGAGCTTGGTTGGGCTCGTCCAGCAGCACGGTTAGGAGGCTGCCGTGGGAGACCATTGTCAACGGGACCGCTGTCATGGCTTTGTAGAAAGCTGTTGCGCAGGTGTGCTTAAATGTTGTGGGGCCCCTTGGCTCCCGCTGGTACTGAGGGCTATTGACAATGGTCTACAGTTCCTTAGCCAAACGGGATGCAGAAACACAATGTAGGGTTTTCCTGAGTGAATCAGTTTACAGAACACAATGCACATTCATATGAAAAAAAAAAATGACTACACTGGAAAAATTACACACACAAAAAAGTGTTATAGCGAAGCAAGGCCGTGTAAAGTGAACTACATTGTAGCGAGCAAACACTATTATAATTTAGGTTTATTGAGAATGAGTTGAACAGAGGGAAGGAAAGAGAAACAGAGATAGACAAAGCACTAATTGTAATCAGGATGTGAAAAGTATATCATTACATATCTTGAAACGTTAAGGATGCGCTGTAGCGCATACAACCTGTGAGGGAAGGTCACAACGAGATCAGACAGGATTAGGACAGGAGAAGCATGCAGGGCTAGGATCGTGAACCTGACTGTCCAACTGAATTGTGGTGGGATTGACTAAGTGAATGATAAAAATAAATTGGATGAAAGTGTGACAGGATATCCAAGCATTTCGCATATCCATGAATTGTCAGAATAAATGAGTGCCGAAAAAGTTCCAAAGGTGTGTGCCTGCGGACACAAAGCAAGTGAATTGACACATCCAAACTGAGAATTTTACTGTGCCTGATGGTGACAGTGTTGTCATAGTCTTTAGCGGGTCATGTTCATGCTCTGTGAGAAATTAGTGTTTCCTTTTCCAAATCCATTGCCATTGACGAATGACTTGGCAATAAATCTTACTACTAGCTGTACCAAAAATAGTTTCTTCCAAACTCCAGCGACTTGTGTGTCATAATCCCCTTTAAATTAAAACTACAGTCATGTGCACTCACTTTGCATTCTGCAATCATTCGAATCCTGCCATCGTGACCACCAGGTCAACGCATTACCTGTAAATGTTGACACATTTAACATTAGCACCAATTTAATGGATTTTTATGCCGGCAACACGTTTCAAAAACTGAGATGGGTAATCAAATTTAACAAATGTTCAAAAAACACCCGTTTAGAACATTCCACAGGTTAATTGGAAACAGGTGGACGTCGTGATTGGGATATACAAGGACCGTCCCTGTAAGGCTCAGTTGTTCACAAACAAGGGTGTGGTGAAATTCACCACTTAATAAACTGCATGAGTAAAAAGTCCCACAGTTTAATGACATTTTTCTACATACAATTAAAAGGAATTTAGGGATTTCACAATTTACGGGATATTATAACAGCAAAAGATAAAGATAATACAGAGAAATTGCTGCACGTATGGGGTAAGGCCACAAAGCAACATTGAATACCCACAATCGTTGATCCCTAAGGACCACTGCGGTAAAAGCTAACGTCACTGCGTAAAGGATATTGCCATATGGGCTCAGTCAGTCATTTAACAACATTCATGTCTACCTAACTCTTGAAAGCTAAAACGCGACTACACAAAACAAAAGCTTAACAAACCCCCAGAAAAGCTGCCAGTTTCTCTGGGTCCGAGCTTTTCTGCGGTTGGCTGACAACAAGTGAGAAATGCTGTTCACATTTCATATTGTTTTCAGAAATCATGTACATAATGTCCTCCGGTCCAAATAGAAAAATGGCTATCCAGATTGTTATTGGTGTAAAGGTGCCATGACAGCTTTCTGTGAAGGTATAGGTTTGTGTTAATCCCCATGGCAATGCTACCTTGTAAATCTGTGATGGCACAACTAATCCAACAGGTACATACAGGCCTTGACATGTACTGGTATAAGCGGGGGAACCTTCTGTTCCATGCATGATTTCAAACCATGACGTTTTTGTGTATTGCCAACAGTCATCTTAGAAACGGTGGTCCCAGCTCTTTTCATTTCATTGACCAAGTCCTGTCGTGTAGTCCTGGGCTGATTCCTCACCTTTCTAAGGATCATTGAGACCCCATGAGGTGATATCTTGCATGGGCTCCACTACGATTGAGATTGACCGTCATGTTTAGCTTCTTCCATTTTCTAATGATTGCTCCAACAGTGGACCTTTTTTTTTACCAAGCTGCTTGGCAATTTCTCCGTAGCGTTTTCCTGGCGTGTGGTTCTACAATTTTGTCTCTGGTGTTTTTGGACAGCTCTTTGGTCCTGGCCATGTTACAAGTTTGAGTCTTACTGATTGTATGGGGTGGACAGCTGTCTTTATGCAACTAAAGACCTCAAACAGGTGGATCTGATTCAGGATAATAAATGGAGTGGAGGTGGACTTTTAAAGGCGGAATAACAAGTCTTTGAGGGTCAGAATTCCAGCTGATAGACAGGTGTTCAGATACTTATTTCCAGCTGTATCACACAAATAAATCCTTAAAAAAAATCATACATTGTGATTTCTGGATTTTTGTTTTTAGATTATCTCTCTCACAGTGGACATGCCCCTATGATGAAAATTTAAGACCCTACATGATTTTTAAATGGGAGAACTTGCAATATACCAGGGTGTTGAAATACTTATTTTCTTCACTGTATATATAAATTGAGTTCCACAGATCATTTCCCTGGCAAGGTCCCTTCTAGTTTTCTTCCTGTAATCAATCATTAGCAGAGATCTATAAAACGTTTTTTTTCTCCAGATCATGCTTGCCAATATCTAGGAACCGCTCCAATTCCCCTTTCTCTGTCAAGATGCACTATGCTGTAATTCCCTTGATTACCCATCATAGAAAACCCATTGCCATATTCGTTTGGTGTGAAGGCTTTAGCAAATTTTTGATGGCACGGTGGAAAGAGTGGTTAGCACATCGAGAACACAGTTCTGAGGACAGGGGTTCAAATCTCTGCCCCTACTGTATGGAGTTTGCATGTTCTCCCAAAGCCTGCATGTGTTTTCTTCGGGTATTCCAATTTCCTTCCACATTCCAAAAACACCACTCGGACTATGCCTATAAAATAATTATGTTATTAACATGAAACTCACGAGGCATTGGTAGTAGTGATACCCCAAGCATGTGGAAACATTTGACATTGTAAGCAGGGTAAACTGCAAAATACGCGAGTCTATCCTGACAAGTGCTCTATGTGTGCGAGCCCGTTTCCAGACTAACACTAGCTGACGAGCTGTAAATTCTCATAACTAAATGCGATCTTGAAAAAGGTATGGTATCTGTGCCATCAGAATCTGAATTGCAGATTTTTTTTCCATCAAAATATTCTGTTTACTATTCTTTTTTTTTTAACTCTGCATGTTTAGCTGCAAATTCAACAAAAACAAATCAACAAAGTTGTAATACACTGCAAATACATCATCTTAATTTTTACAGAAGACTGCCCTCAAAGGCATGTCTGCGAATGTGCACTCTTGGTCTATGGCACCAATGTCACAATATTGAATTATAGATATTCAGAATCATCTTTATACAGCCAACTATGCAAAAACAACAAAACAAAAAATGTCTCCAGTAGTTAGAGCTCCTCCAGGACGACAGTTGACAGAGAACACATTGACACACACTGAGACATAAAAACATTGCGAGTACAGTCACAAAGGCCTATCAGCAATTTAGCAATTATGGTACAATATTTTTTTATGATAATTTGATAAACATTCTAATTATATTAATAAAATATGGAAATTAATGAATGAATAAATAAAGTATAATTGTTTGTTAGCTGGGCGGCACAGTGGCTCAGCTGGTAAAAGGTTGGACTCACAGTTGAGGACCCGGGCTCAACCCGGACCTGGATATGGGGTATTTTTGAGCGATTTCCCAGATCAAAATACCAAGAACAACAATAACACTAATAATGAGAATGCCATGGATTCCTGCTGTCCCTCTCTTGGTCCGAAAAGCAATCGGACCATCCGTAAGAATCATGGTTAACAATAAAACAAAAAACGAACAATAAAATAAAAGTGCAATTAAGAGTCTGTAGCAGGGCGAAGCATACAATAATGAAACTACTCAGTTCCTTTTCCCTCCAAGCGGACGGCTTTGGAGGTACCAGCAGTCACCTTGTGTGGGCCAGACCAACGGGGTTCTGACCACTTACGAGAGAGTCATTTAAGGTAGACAAATGACCACTCGGGAAGATCAAGTGCAGGAGGTGGTGATGGAAGAGTGTCCTGGATCTGGGAAGGGAAATTAGAAGCAAAATAATGTAGTTGTGTCCAAAACAGTTTATGAGAAAACTTGGGAGACACAACGCCCTCCTCCAGTGGTTGGAGTGAGGAGGAAGGTCCAAGCATCAGATGACCCGTAAGGAGAAAAACCCGTAGAGCGAGACACAGTTTGTCTCACAGACATTAGAGCAAGGGTAGAGCCTGAACCCAGTTGATGCCCGAAGAGGTACATATTTTAGCCAGTTTTTCCTTCAACGTGCGATTCATCTGTTCAACTGAATCTTGACTAGCGGGGTGATAAACACAACCAAACTTATGAGTTAACCCTAACCACTTCTCTACAGTAGCTAGGTGTGTGGATGTGAAATGCAGACCGTTGTCAGAGCGGATGAGAACGGGGAAACTGTGCGTTGAAATCCAGTCGTTTACTAAAGCTTTCATTACCGACATGGCGTCTTCGTGAGCGCAGGGGTAGGCTTCAGGCCATCCAGAAAAGGTGTCAACAAAAACAAGGAGGAGTGATCATGTCTGTGAAATCCATGACCATTTCAGCACCGGGCCAGGTGGGTGGGTCAAATGAACCTGGCAACATTCTAAGTGTGGGGCGAACATTGTGTAGCTGGCAAATATTACAGTCACGACAGTGGGCGTGACACAAGTCAGACAATTAAGGATGCCACCACATGCAAAGTTTGGTTAGCATAGTTCTGGGTCCAACATGACCCATACAGTGAGTTTTGGTCAAAATATCACAAAGTAAAGGTCCATCAGGTAACACTGGCTTGCCATAGGGGCCTAACCAGAGGCCGTCAGGGGCACGCGTGGCTCCGCCAGCACGCCACATAGTCTTTTGTTCAGGAGAGGCATTGTGCTGTATTTTAACCAATTCACTATGAAACGGAGGATCAGGCAGGTCAGGAGAGGATTTGTCAGATAATTGAACAAGCATTTGTGGGACATAGCCCGCAGCCTGCTTGGCAGCCAAGTTGGCAGCATTATAGCAGAGGGCTGTAGTTGAAGTGGATTTGGAGTGGCCAGGGACCTTGACGATAGCCACCGCTGAACGTTTGGCAATGTGCAATAGGAGTACCTTTGGCTGTGTTAAAGTCATTCCGTTTCCACGCAGACAGGTCCAACACAGCAGCAGAGATTGTAACATGAGTCAGAATAGACTCACACATTGTACGACCGCCAGTTCCAGTGCGAGACAAAGTGCGAGCACTTCTGCTGCCTGGACTGAGGGATGTTAGTACGGAAGAGGAAACAGTTAAAAATTCACCTGAGGGCTGCTGCTCCACTATGGCAGCCACCGCAGTCAAAGAGCCATCCAGCTTACAGTAACAACAACCATCAGTGAACAGGACCCTGCCTTTAGTCAGAGGTTGGACAGAGAGATCAGCAAGTGGACGAAAAGAATCAGTCACAGCAATTTCACAGCAGTGTGGGTCTACATGCAATTCGTCAGTCATGTTAATGCCGGTGTGTACATATGTGATGTTTGGTGCCATGAGAAATTTCAACAGGCGCGTTTGCCTAAGAGAAGATAGTGTGAATGCTGATGAGGCAACGTAGGCAGTCATCGAGTGGTCAGTAAGGACCGCAAGGGGATATGACATTACCATGTGTGCGTTTTTTTTTTTTTTTTGGGATAATTTTGGCAAGTCCAGCTGCAAACCTAGTGCATTCAGGACTTTTGGCTTCGAGTGGATCAAGTGGAATGCTACAATACATCAATACATGACGCTTTCCACCCCTCTTCTGATATAAAATAGCATTCAAAATGATAGGTGTGATAGTAAGATCTAAGTGAAATGGGATGGTGTAATTGGGACAGCCAGAAATGCTGCTGATGCAAGATCATGTACAAGAGTGGTATAGACAGAGTCTAACTCCGCTGACCACTCGAATCTGGCAGCAAGGTTTCTGTAACCTTGGTTTTTCACCATGTGTCTGAGGGGAGCGGTGCAATCTGCAAAGCATGAAAGACAAGTGTCTGCTGTAGCTGCACAAACAAAGAAAAGCAAGCATCTCCTTCACCGTCTCAGGACGTTTGTGCTGTAGAATAGAAGAACGATGCTCCGAGGACATAGTGGATCCTTCAGAGGACACCACTCTGCCCAAGAAGGTCACCAATTTGCGACAACACTGAAGCTTCTTTCTAGAAGCTTTGAATTCCAGCTGATGCAAACGAAGCAAAACGAGTTGAGTTGAGTTAGAGACAAACACAACTCTGCTGTTGGGGCTGCCAACAGGAGGTCATCAACATACATCAGGAGTTTACATCCGTCTGGGAGTTGTAGATCCTTCAGCAATGATTTTAAACATTGATTAAAATTACAGGTGAATTTTTGAAGCCTTGTGGCAACCTGGTGTATTGCAAATTGTGTCCCTGATATCTGAATACAAACAAGTGTGTACACTCGGGTGCGAGTGGGACACATAAGAATGCATTTGCCAAATCAATCGCTATGAAGTATTTCAAAACAGGTGTGATGGTAGACAACATTCTGTGGGGGTCTGGTACAGGTAACAACGGTGTGGTCGTAACATCATTAACGGCTCTCAAATCATGGACCATGCGATAAGTGTTACCATTTGCTTTTAGAACTGGCCTGAGTGGTGTACACCACGAGGAGGTGGATGTTTCCAGGACTCCAGAATTCCATAGGCCAGTGAAAATATCCTCCACCCCTGGTTAGCAGCACCGGCCAAGGATATTGAGGTCTGTAAACATGAGATCCTGGAAAAACAGTGATTTTAATGTCTAGTGTCTGAGTACAATATCCAACATCCAGAGGACCAAACTAATTTACACATTCGTTTAACATTGACTCGGCGTCGTCATGGTCAGAATAGTCACGTCCATGTTCTCTAGTTAGGGTCTCGTGTTCTAATATTGTCATATTAGTCGTCAGGGGTACATCAGGAACAATGATGCGGTATGCATCTCCAGATTTGTTGATTGTACGTTAGGGAGTGGTGTGTTCTCCCAGTCAGTCATTTTAGTCCGTCGTTTCACCATAGGTCCCAGCTGCCGGGCCTCGTGTCCTGGAGACAATGGACGTGAAATGTGGAGTACTGACTCTTACTGCATTTTGAACCATATCATTTGTTCTGGTGTAAGACAGCTGGATGCCGCTACACCCTCTCTTGCTGTGTATGTATATATGGATGTAATGTCCCAAGCATCACCTTGTATGCATGCAAATTTTTCCATGTATACTAGATCGTGGTTGCGGTTGTAATATAGTGTGCAATGGTATGGATCTACTGGAGGCAGGTAAACCCTAAGAATGTTTAACCAGGGCTTCCACAACAGAAATTGATGTATGAGACCAGGTTTGAGCGGTGTTTCCGGTTCAAGTCGGGCCCAGCAAATGTCCACATTTGGAGTTGGTTCACTCTCAGGTGTCATAAGCCATTGTCCAGAGTGGCAGACGGTATCAGCTGCCGGCATTATAAACGAATGGTGGAAGCTCTGTCCTGTCAAGATTGTTGGTAGTAGTTGAGTCCATTGCAGGGCCTGTTGAGTCCCTGAGAAGCCCATCAATTGCACAGTGTGTTGTGACAATAAAGTGTCTGGGAGCGAGATGTTGAGTGTGTTTCCCCTGTGTCAACGAGAGTGTTTAAGAACGTTTATGTATGATATTACACTACATTATTTAAACATATACAGCACGGTGGCACGAAGTGGTGAGAACTGGGGTGTCAAAGTCAAATGAACAGTGGGCCAAATAAAAAAAATATAGCTACAAGCCGAGGGCCCGACTGATCAAATCTTCATTGAAAATTTTTAAAATGACCACACATGATTTAGTGAACCAAATTTAACCTACTGAAAACCCAACAAATATATTCCAGTACGATCAGATAAATAAAGCAGTATTTTCTTATGGCTCTCTCAGTAATCATTAATTTTCAACAGGCATTAAAGACACAATTCCTTAATATAGAAATTCCCACAACATGAACATTAGATAGAAGCCGGTATTATTCAAGGCACCAGCAGTAGCCTATTCTGTATTTTCTCTTTTAGCAAAAGTGGACTAAATTTATCCATCAATCCATTTTCTTAGCCCCTTTTCCTCACAAGAGTCGCGAGAGTATAGTGGAGCCTATCCCAGCTGTCGACGGGTAGGAGGCGGGGTACACCCTGAACTGGTTGCCAGCTAATTGCAGGGCCCATAGAGACAAACTCCAAACTGCTGTTTGGTGCCTAGGCACAAACAACAGTCAGGACCTGTCCCCCTACCTGAAGGCGGAGGGAGGATACCCTCTCATCCACCAGGGTGAACCCCCAACGTACAGGCCCCGAGCCGGGGGCGATGATTATACCAAACCTACTCGGCGCCTCTCACCGTAGGCAATCCCAGAGTGGACCCTTCTCAGAGTCCAACCCTTGTCAGAGCCCAAGTGGTCTGTAAAGGCAAGTCCCACTATGTCGTTGGAACTTCTCGACCTCACGCACCAACCCGGGCTCCTTCCTACCAAAGAGGTGACATTCCATGTCCCTAGAGCTAGTTTATGTAGCCAGGGATAAGTTCGCCAAGATCCCCGCCTTTGGCTACCGCTCACATCACACCCAACCCCTATGGTCCCTCTCAAAGGTGGTGGGCCCATTGGAAGGGGGGCCCATGTTACCATTTCGGGCTGTGCCCGGGTGAGCCCCATGGTTGCAACCCCGGCCACCAGGCACTCGCCTTTGAGCCCGACCTCCAGGCCTGGCTCCAAAGGGGGGCCCTGGCGACCCGCGTCCGGTCAAGGGAAACTGAGATCCAATTATTGAAACTCATCATAGGGGTTTTGAGTTGTACTTTGTCTGGTCCCTCACCTAGGACCTTTTTGCCATGGTCGACCCTACCAGGAGTGTGAAGCCCCCAGACAACTTGGCTCCGAGGATCATCGGGACACACAAACCCCTCAACCACGATAAGGTGACTGCTCAAGGAAGGGCTGGTATGCGATAAATAGGCCCAACACCATCATAGGAGAAATATGTCCATAATATGATGCTTCACTGTCACACTATATACATGTAAGTCCAGACTGTCTTTGATCATCCTGGAACTGATCATTGGCTGAGCCTTTGCCATTAATTTTTTTTAGTTTTGTTTTTATTTTTTTTTTCGATCCATTTTGATGGTTTTCTTCCGTTTTCTCCCACGTGTCCTTATGGGATTACAGATCATTTAAGATGAACAGCGTATCTTTTTTTGCGCTGTTTTATAAGGTTTCCACTCTCCAAATTTTTAATCAGAGTATGTTGTTATTCGGAACAATAAGTTGAACGAACCATTTGCATGTTACACAGCTGCTCTTTTCATCCTAAAATCGGGGCCACCTGATTCACACTAACAACGTCGCTGATTTAATGCAACAGTGATATTTTTTTAACACACCCCTTTCAACATATTGCCCAATTGTACACCCTTAAGAATGTGTATATTGTGAAACCTGGGTCTTGTTGGTTTTCTGAGAATATTCGACACCTGCAGTGAAGAAAATGAGTATTTCAACACCCTCCTATATTGCAAGTTCTCCCACTTAGAAAACATAGAGGGGTCTGAAATTTTCATCGTAGGTGCATGTCCTCTGTGAGAGAGATAATCTAAAAAGAGAAATCCAGAAATCACAATGTATGATTTGAAACACCAGAGACAAAAATTGTATAACTCCACAAGGATGGAAAGGGCTACGGAGAAATTGCCAAGCACCTTGGTGTAAAAAGGTCCACTGCTGGGCAGTCATTAGAAAATGGAAGAAGCTGAACATGACGGTCAATCTCAATCGGAGTGGAGCCCCATGCAAGATATCACCTTGTGGGGTCTCAATGATCCTTAGAAAGGTGAAGGATCAGCCCAGGACTACATGACAGGACTTGGTCAATGTCTTGAAAAGAGCTGGGACCACAGTTTCCAAGGTGACTGTTGGTAATACACGAAGACGTTATGGTTTGAAATCATGCTTGGCACGGAAGGTACCCCTGCATAAACCAGCACATATTAAGGCATGTCTTAAATTTGCCAATGACCATTTGCATGATACAGAGGAGTGAAGGGAGAAAGTTTTGTGGTCAAATGAGACCAAAATGGAACTTTTTGGTCATAAGTCCACTAACGAATGATAAGTTTCATCCAGAGAACACCATCCCTACTGTGAAGCATGGGGTCGTAGCATCATAGTTTGTGGGTGTTTTTCTGCACATGGGACAGGACGACTGCACTGTATTAAGGGGAGGATGACCGCGGCCATGTATAGTGAGATTTTGAGGAACAACCTCTTTTCCTCAGTCTGAGCATTGAAGATGAGTTGTGGCTGGGTCTTTCAACATGACAATGACCCGAAGCAAACAGCCAGGAAAACCAAGGAGTGGCTCCGTAAGAAGCATATCAAGGTTCTGGCATGGCCTAGCCAGTCTGCAGACCTAAACCCAATAGAAAATTTTTGGAGGGAGCTGAAACTCCATGTTTCTCAGCGACAGCCCAGAAACCTGTCTGATCGAGAGAAGATCTATGTGGAGGAGTGGGCCAAAATCCCTCCTGCAATGTGTGCAAACCTGGTTAACAACTACAGGAAACGTTTGACCTCTGTATTTGCAAACAGAGGCTACTGTACCAAATATTAACATTGGTTTTCTCAGGTGTTCAAATACATATTTGCAGCTGTATCACACAAATAAATTGATAAAAAAAATCATACATTGTGATTTCTGGAATCATGCACCTACAATGAAAATTTCAGACCCCTCCATGATTTCTTAAGTGGGAGAACTTGCAATATAACAGGGTGTTCAAATACTTCTTTTTTTCACTGTACGTCAGGCCAATGCTACTATGCTCAGTTGACTCATGCAATTTTGGAAAGTGAATTTAAACACCTAACTCATTTCTCACAAACCTTGAAATCTTCTCTCCATGAAACAAATGTGAAAATACAGTATCTTCTAAAAGTGAGGACACCACTGTTCAGATGGATGGATTTTATATGATCTTTTGTCTTGAGAAAACGGATGAAATGAGTATTCTACATTGTAGAGTTGTCTGTGTAGAAAGCTTGTATAATCTAAATTGATTGTCTCCATTCATAACCAAACCACTGCAACTAAACTGAGTTCTTAGGTTAAGTGTTAACCTTAACTCATGACCGAATTTAGAAATTTAAGAAATTCCAAAGGGTTTACAGACATTTTCCTCCTACTGTACAATAATCATTGACTCTGATGAGCCATTCTCCCCCACCATCAGAGCCAACTCATCACCAGGTGGTGATCAGGTGACAGCTTTATCCCTCTCCTCACACAAGTCCAAGACATTCGGCTTTAATTAATCATCAAACAGAGGCTCTGAACTGCTGTTTGATGCATTGACACAAACAACAGGACCTGTCCCCTTACTCGAAGCCACAAGGAGACTACCCCCTCGTCCACGCAGTCAAACACCAGTGTACAGGTTAGACTAACCTGGGTGGCAGAAAGTATTGCTACAGCAGTGTGGCGCCTCTCACCATGGGCAACTCCAGAGTGAAAGTAAGTTCAATCCCTCTCAAGATGACTTGCACCAGAACCCAAGCTGTTTATAGGGAAGCCCAACTATATGTAGCCAGAACCTCTCTCTCACACACTCATACTCCTTCCTTGCCAGAGAGGTGACATTCCATATCCTTAGAGCCAGATTTTGTAGTCAGGAATCGGCTTGCCAAGGTCCACCTTCAGCCACCGCCCAGCTCACATTGTACCCAAATTGTTTGGCCCCTCCCATAGGTGGTGAACCCATGGAAGGGGGACCCATGTTACCCGTTCGGGCAGTGCCCGATCATCCCCCATAAGCGCAGGTCCAGGCACTTGGCCTCGAAACCGCACCTCCAGACTCGGGAAACTTACATCTATTTATGTTATTAATCATCTGAGTTTTTTGAACCATGCTTTGTCTGGTTGCACTACCCAAAAACCACCCTGGATGCTTAGCTGCTTTGGTTTAACATAATTTGAGTTCTGAGGGATCATCAGTCAACTCCTACAGATTGCTTTTTAGTTTTGAAACTTTGGATATGGTGGTTTGCAACATTGTGAGTGAGTGTTTGTCTCTTAGCTGTTAGCTATCTTAGAAAATTTGTGCATTGTTGTGTGAGATTTGCACTTCACTCATTAATTCAAAACAATTGCAAAGGCACTTGAGAAAACAGTGCAGTAAAATGCAGATGTTTTGTTGTATTTTTGACTGTGGATAAACACGTGGATGTACACATCAGAATTTGCACACTGACTTTTATTTCCATCCATTTTCTTTGCCGCTTATCCTCACAAGAGTCCGGGGAGTGCTGGAGCCTATCCCATCTGGCAACGGGCAGGATGCGAGGCACGAGCTGAACTGGTTGCCAGCCAATCACAGGGCACATAGATACAAATAGCCGCACTCACAATCACATCAAGGGGCAATTTAGAGTGTCCAATTTAATGTTGCATGTTTTTGGGATGTGGGAGGAAACCGGAGTGCCTGGAGAAAACCCATGCAGGCACAGGGAGAACATGCAAACTCCACACAGGCGGCGCCGGGATTGAACCCGGGACCTCAGAACTGTGGGGCCAACGCGCTACCAGCTGAGCACCGTGCCGGCCCGATTTTTATTTCCACATTTTGTAATTTTTTTTTTTTTGATTAATGTTCATGTGATTAAAACAAATCTGAATTTACTCAATATTTACTAAGCACTTTAATAACCTTTACTTTTTAGGTTTTTTAAGAGGACTAGTTTTTACTTGAGTCACATTATTTTTAAGTACCCGTACTCTTATTTGAGAAAAATGTTTGGCTCTTCTACCCACCTCTGGAGTGGACATCCTCTGTCACTAACTCTTATGTGTAAGTAACATTTTTGCTCATCAGAACAGCTACTGTTGTATTTGTTGCACTGGTCTTTTGTATTTTCACATTGAGATGCTGCACGACATGGCCATGGTTGTGATCCCAGTGAAACCACAAAGCAACATCTTCAATGAGTTAATCTGCTAATTTTCTATGTATTAGAAAACACAGCAACAACTATCAAATTAGTATATGGAAGTTCATTTTAAATGTATTAAGTGAGGGAGCCATGTTAGGGATGTCACAACACACTGAACTAATTTCAAGTTCAGAAATGACCAATGTTATTTTGTACTTAATATTTCCTTGATGGATGCATTTGGGATTCGGTTTTGAATGTCACATTTGGATGGAGACTGGAGCAGGTGAAGGCTGAGCGATTATAATGAACAGTTTGTTGAAAACAGGTAAATGGAGCTGATCCTTGAGTTGTGCTCATTGGTTGTTGAGGCAGGGAATGTGTGGCTGGTGGTGACAAATCCAGGCGGGTGGCTAGGCAATGTAGGTGCAAGGAAGACGAAGGGGATGCTGAGGACAAGGAGAGAGACGAAGGTCAGAAAAGAACACGAGCGATTGAGCAGACTGAATGTGGAGAGTGAGGAGCCGTGGCACTACTATCAAGACAGCAACACTCTCGTAAGAGTTTCTGGGATCTGGCAGGCTCTTATGAAGTGGTAACAAGAGCTGAATAGAACTCAACGATGGCTCATGACATTGAAATTTGTAATACTGGAATTTAAAAAAATGAAGTGAACCTGTCACTAGTTTTTTTTTTTCTCCAGAATGATAGTGCTTAAAGGGGAGGATGCTATTCATCTGGCACAGCTTGAAGCAGGCATCAAGTGCAGGTGGAGATGGGCATGGCTCAAGTTGGAGGTCAAAATAAAAAAAAAAAAAAGCAAATGAGGCAAATTTAATTCTCCTGAACCTAGATTTCAACTAGACTCCTCCAATGGAATGTAGGGTTAGCAACAATGCCAATACCACTGAATACAAAGGCAAGATTGTTTCAATTACAGCACAACAGTAATTGATCGATCCATCCATTTTCTGAGCCGCTTATCCTCACAAGGGCTGTGGGATTGCTGGAGCCTATCCCAGCTGTCATCGAGCAGGAGGCAGGGTACACCCTGAACTGGTCACCGGCCAATCGCAGTCACACTCACAATCACACATAGAAGCGATTTAGAGTGTCCATTTAATGTTGCATGTTTTCGGGATGTGAGAGAAAAACGGAGAGAACATCCAAACTCCACACAAGTGGAGCTGGGATTTCAGAACTGTGAGGCCAAAGCTTTCCAGCTGTGCCAAATTTAATTTTAAATGAATTAAATTTGCACTTCAACAATTGCTCGAGTAGTGTAAATAAAATTTTCTGCGTGAATATATGTATTTTTTTTGCGGATGTATACCCTGACACTTGTAATCATGAGTTGTGCATTTTGGGTCACAGTTGATAACTGACATTATTTTCATTTCTGTCATCAGGGCCAACAAGAACATCACTCTGACGCTGTCATGGAATGTTGTTCCCAACGCTGGAATACTGCCACTTGTAGCTGGGAGTGGATACACCAGCCTTCCCTTTCCTGAAAAATATGAGACTCCTAAGAGCTATTAGAGTGAAAGAGAATTTGTATTTCAGAATTTACAACACATTTCACACACATGTGGGTTTTACTAGAGAAATACAGAAACTGTAACAAATTTAAGTTTTGGTTTTAAAAAAGAAAACATTGTTTTGAACATTAAACACCTTTGTGCATGTATGACAAAAATAATAAGAAAGCAATCTTGTCTTTGTGGTGTTTTTTTATTACAAAGAAGAAAAAAATGTATTTTCAAAAAGGTTTTCAAAAAGATAATGTGTGAGAGGAGAGAGGGCCTGGTAAGAAGGAGTGAGGAATCAAGACGGCCGGGTAGTCTGATGCTCTTTGCAAGCCGAACCAGAAAAAAAAAAAAACATTATAAGGATGTGTCTTCTTTCAGATCAAGTAAATGTCCAAGAGGTGGCACAGTGGAGCAGGTGTAAAGCATTGGCCTCACAGTTCTGAGGACCTGGGTTCAACCCCAGCCCCACCTGTGTCGAGTTTGCATGTTTTCCCCGTGCCTGTGTGGGTTTTCTCCAGGCACTCTGGTTTCCTCCCACATTAATTGGACACTCTAAATTTCCCCTAGGTGTGATTATGAGTATGACTTGTCTTTCTCCACGTGCCCTGCGATTTGCTGGCAACTAGTTCAGGGTGTACCCTGCCTTCTGCCCATTGACAGCTGGCATAGGCTCCAGCACTCCTGCGACCCTTGTGAGGATAAGCGGTAAAGAAAATGGATGTATGGATAAATTTCCAAGAGAGAAAGTCCACACAGAAGATCCAGCAATCAGCTTCATGCCTATTGATAAAGACCAAACATGTACACAGGATATCTGGCAAAGCAAAGAGGACACATTGAGTGATGGAGGAACAACAATACACGTGAAAGGAAAGGTTAATTCCTGTAAAGGTTAAGTCATTGTGGAAGTAGTTTTGTCAATTCATACTTTATGCAGACTCAAGGGTGTAAGCTTTGATATTGGACAAATTGAAAAATGCATATGGTTAGTAAACGTGAATAAATTTTAGTTAATCCCATTGGGGCAGTGGGTATAGTATTGGTTGTCTAGCCACTGCATAGAATTTTGGCACACAGAACGTTGAGTCACCCCCTCCCTAACCACCACCTTATAGTGGTGAAGAGGTCTGTGTCCCAATGATTTAAGGACTGAAGATGTCTGGGGCTTTACACCCCTAGAAAAGTCACCCATGGTCTGAACAGGTCTTAGGTAAGAGGCCAGAAAAACCTCTACTACTAATGAGGAGTGCAAGTTTTGGATCATGTTTTCCCTCACTTGGACATAATTCACTGTGTCTCCCCGCAGGAGCCAGGCCTGGAGGTAAGGGTCAACTGTGAGCACACCACGTACTTTCCACTGAGCTCCTGTGCCCACGCAGCCCGGAGGGGCAATGTGGGTGCACCTTCCCGTGGGCTCACCACCTGCAAGAGAGGCCAAGGGGAGTGGGTGCACTATGAGCTGCCCGGGAGCTGGAGGCAGAGAGTTTGGCAGTCCCTGGAGACCGTAGCATTAAGGAAAATGAATGTTACCTCTCTAATAAACAAATAGAGCTGTGGGGCGAGGTCGAGAAATTTGGTCTAGAAGCAGTCGGGTTTGCCTTGATACATAACTAGGGTACCAATTGGGTTGAACAGTCTTCCAATCTAGAGTTAGCAGTTGTGAGAGGTGCCGTGCCGGTGTGGTGCCGGTGTGCCACCCCTGCACACTTTTTCGTTTAACCCTCTGTTAACCAAGCAGGGTTCCAGGTTATCTGAAAATGTACAACACTGGTCAATAATGGCAAATGCCAAGTCAGTAAACTGGAAAAGGGGCCCTAATGTACCATGTGCAAAAATGCAACATGGGTCAGCAGAGGGTTAATGAGTAGAGTATGTTATCAGTTCTGTGAAGTGCTCCATTCTAGAGATATGTTTATTAATCAATTCTTATTGTAGAACGACACTGACTCATAATACTGATGGATTAGCATTTTGAAGGCAAACTTGGTTGCATACTGACCTTTCTCCCTTTCTTCTCTTAAAAAACACTCCATGTGTACTTGAGGCAGCCCACGAGGTGATGTCTTGCATTGGGCTCCACTCCGATTGAGATTGACCATAATGTTTAGCTTCTTCTATTTTTTGTTATGATTGTTCCAACAATGGACCTTTTTTTACCTAGTTGCTTGGCAATGTCTCCGTAGCCCTTTCCAGCCATGTGGAGTTGTACAATTTTGTCTCTGGTGTCTTTGGAAAGCTCTTTGGTCTTGGCCATGTTACAAGTTTGAGTCTGACTGATTGTATGAGGTGGACAGGTGTCCTTATGCAGCTAACGACCTCACACAGGTGCATCTGATTCAGGATAATACATGGAGTGGAGATGGACTTTTAAAGGTGGACTAACAGGTCTTTGATGGTCAGAATCCTAGCTGATAGAGGTGTTCTGATTGGTGTTCAAATACATATTTGCAGCTGTATCACACAAATAAATCGTTAAAAAAATCATGGATTGTGATTTCTAGATTTGTCTTTTTTAGATTATCTCTCTCACAGTGGACATGCACCTAAGAAGAAAATTTCAGACGCCTCCATGATTTCTAAGTGGGAGAACTTGCAATATAGAAGGGTGTTCAAATACTTATTTTCTCCACTGTAATCATTAACTAGTAATTTTATGGCTGCAACATGCTCCAAAAAAGCTGGGATAGTTGACAAAAAAGAAAAAGTTGAGGAATGCTCTTCAAACACCTGTTTGGAACATCCCACAGGGGAACATGTTGCACCACTCACCACAGATGTCTCAGATGGTGTGTGAAAAACTTTCATTTATTGCTTTCACAGCAGGGAAAACTCTCGAGAAAAAAAGCACAACACCTCGCGAGTCTATCGAGCTCGTGCACATACAGTGAAGAAAATAAGTATTTGAAAACCCTGCAATATTGCAAGTTCTCCCACTGAGAAGTCATTGAGGGGTCTGAAATTGTCCACTGTGAGAGAGATAATCTAAAAAGAAAAATCCATAAATCACATATAGTATGATTTTTTTTTATGATTTTTTAATCGATTTACTTGTGTGATACAGCTGCAAATAACTATTTGAACACCTGAGAAAACCAATGTTAATATTTGGTAAAGTAGTAATTACAGAGATCAAACATTTCCTGTAGTTGTTCACCAGATTTGCAAACACTGCAGGAGGGATTTTGGCCCACTCCTCCACATAGATCTTCTCTAGATCAGACAGGTTTCTGGGCTGTTGCTGAGAAACGTGTAGTTTCAGCTCCCTCCAAAGATTTTCTATTGGGTTTAGGTCTGGAGACTGGCTCGGCCACGCCGGAACCTTGATATGCTTCTTACGGAGCCACTCCTTGGTTTTCCTGGCTATGTGCTTCAGGGCATTGTCATGTTGAAAGACCCAGCCACGACCCATCTTCAATGCTCTTACTGAGGGAAAGAGGTTGTTCCTCAAAATCTCACTATACATGGCCGCGGTCATCCTCCCCTTAATACAGTGCAGTCGTCCTGTCCCATGTGCAGAAAAACACCCACAAACTATGATGCTACCACCCCATGCTTCACAGTAGGGATGGTGTTCTCTGGATGAAACTCATCATTCGTTAGTGGACTTATGACCAAAAAGTTCCATTTTGGTCTCATTTGACCACAAAACTTTCTCCCTTCACTCCTCTGTATTATGCAAATGGTCATTGGCAAATTTAAGACATGCCTTAATATGTGCTGGTTTATGTTCCCCAAAATCTCACAATACATGGCCGTGGTCATCCTCTCCTTAACACAACACGTACGCTTCGTGTTTGGAGGAATTGCCAAGCGGCTTGGTGAAAATACGTCCACTGTTGGAGCAATCATTAGAAAATGGAAGAAGCTAAACATGACGGACAATCTCAATCAGAGGGGAGCCTGAGTCCAGTCTTCTGGGCGCTCTCACTGTTCATTGAGAGTCTGTCTCACTTCTTTCCGAAAAGCCACATAACATTCTTCCTTTCTCAGCTTCCACCACATGGTCCAATGCTTTACCATTGTCCTAATTGTCCTCTCCACCACCAGGGTCATCCTACACACCACCATCCTATGCTGTCAAGCTACATTTTCCCCTACCACTACTTTACAGTCAGTAACCTCCTTCAGATTACATCATCTGCACAAAATGTAATCCACCTGCATGCTTCTACCTCCGCTGTTGTAGATCACGATATGTTCATGCTTCTCTAAAAGTGTTCACTCCTGCCAATCCCATGCGTTTTGCAAAGTCCACCATCATCTGTCCTTCAAAGTTCCAATCCTGCATGTTGTACTTACCCTTCACTTCTTCACCGCCACTGTTTCCTTCCTTGTCCATTATAATCTGCACAAATCATAACTCTGTGTCTGGGATGCTCAGAACTAACTCGCCAAGACTGCCTTTTATCAGAGTCCGGCTTGCGAGAACACACCTTTATGTGCGTGCGCTCGATGTATAGGTCACTTGAACAACTTCAGAGCAAGTGGATTGTGGGTAAGAATTTTTTGTGTCGGCCATTTTGGAAGGTTGTAAACAGTTCTTAAAGTTTGTCTACATACCAGCATCGCGTTCATTGTATCTACACTTTCTATGGCGTTTTCCAAGTATTTCGAGGATCTGTCGGCTGATCTGAAACCCTAGTGTACTGGCAGAAAATCACTTTATGTGGATCTGGACCCGTAAAGTCTATCGAAGGCTGATTTTGCGACTGAAAAATGTTAGCCGAGAGTGGAATACCCCGACATTGTGAACTACTTGGTGCTTACAACCAACAGCCTTACTAACCAACAGATGAAGGCCTACAAGTCCTTGGAGGCTTACAATTACTTTGTAAGCGGGTAGATTCAGAGTGTCCTCTGCAAAACGTTGTCTGAAGAAAAGGTTTTAATTGTTGCCCGAGTAAGTAACTTGTAATCACCCGGGACAGAGTGCGTAACTCACTGTTGTTGTTTCTGCTTAGCCATTATGGCCTTTTCAGGTCCGACAAATCGGACCGATTAGGGAAAAAGATCTATGACAAGTAAATATTACACCATCTTTTAAATTTATTTGAAGGAGCATTAAGTAATGTGACAATTAAAATGTACAAGGTGTAAATTACTAAATACTAACAAATTATAGCGTGAATGTCTGAATGTAACCCAAATAGTAATACTAGCCCTAATACAACAGTAGCAGCTTTCTATTTATTCACATTTGCCTTACTCAAATGTCAGCATATAGAAAGTCGCTACTGTTGTATTAGGGCTGGCGTGAATGATGCCCTGGTAGGTGGTAGGTGCTACACGCATACTCGTGATGTTTTTAATATATATACGGTATATTTCCTTCTTAAAAGTAATTTGACATTTACAGACAGTAAACAGACAGCAAACGCACAACACACATTCATACGTTTGTATCCTAAACTGTAGATGAAAAGCCTGTCACTGGCGGCCGATTTCGATTGGCGGCTGAATTGGATGTACATATACATGTAGACCTATCAAACACCGTTAGTCTTGTAATATAAAACACAGCAAACACATACGTGTAAAAATAGCGGTAGGAGGATATGGTCAAAGTGCAATACTAGGCTTAAACTTACCACTTATGAAGTGATCGCTGCACACACGACTTGAAACTGGGACGAGTGAGATCTGCACGCGAAATATTACTGAGCCACTTCGCTTGCCATTTGCTCGACATTACTTCTGTTTGGGGTCCTTGGTGCGTAATTATTTTCGGAAATCGGAAAAACCGTCTGTTCCCTTCTTTGCTGAACTTGTTATAGTAGGCAATAACACAACACGTGTGCACCATTGTCTCAGATATCAAAAAGCGTCTTATGTAATCTTATGTAACCAGCGAAATGAGACCTCCCAATATGGCGGCCAGAAAAAAATTCTAAACGGATGTGACGTCACCCATAGAGGGCTGTGACTGACGTCACTGCCGAGCATGAGCATTAATTGTCCGCCATATTGAAAGACAAACCCCCGGGAAGTTCGAGTACGTGTAGATGTAATCAATCTGTTTTTATATAGTTTTGTCACCGTTTCTTCGCTTGAAATTTGATGTCCATGATCTACCAAAGAATGGCAGGCCCTTCTGCGAAGTGTAAACATGTTGACACCCTGCGAGCTGTCGAAAGGAATCGTTACAAGGAGAAACTTGCTCTGATTGATGGAGTTGACCCATACGAGTTACCCAAACAGGAATGGAAAACATATGTGACTTTCTATCCCGCTGTAATTTACTCTGACATTGTGAACTATTTTATCTTCACTCCAAGTGTTTGTACCATGGATGACCTGAAAGCTTACAAGAGCATGGATGCATACAATAAGTTTGTGTGTGGCTGGGTTCGCGATGTGGGAGCTGTTGTCAGAAATGGATGCCACCGAGTCAGCGGAAAGGTCAGTGTTTACATTTCATGTTATCTATATTTCCATATATTGTGACCTTTCTCAGTTTAATGTAGACGTTTCCACTACAGCTTTTTAGCAAATTCTATTATTTAATTCATGTAAATTGAAATGTACGTAATATTTGTTAGACCAGGAGTAATTGAATGATCATTTGCAACTTATAATTTGACAGTTAAGTAACTCTATGCAGTAAAATTAGTATAATTAATTTCTTTTCATGTTTCTGTCTCTTTGTACCACATATATTTTCAAAATCATATTTGAAATATAAATTTCTCTCGCCTACATTCTTTTGTGAAATTTTCATTTGCTGCAGTAATAAGTTATATTAATTCAATGTGCATGATGCTTAATACATGTATTCATGCATGTATGTTAAAAACTCCAAGACTATCTTTATAGGTTCTCCATTCCCAAGCATTGATTGAAAGCCCCTTAGGCCTTGGGTGATTTCTAGACAAAGTGGGAAAAGTGTTGCTGCACATTGCAACTGGAGAAGCTTGTTCACATCTTGCAGCACTGCTAGCATCCTAAGGCTCACCAATCTGTAGTCCTTCTCAAAAGTAGTCAATACAAAAAAAACATTCCAAAATGAAAAAAATCCCTATCTACCGACCTTAGTTTTCTTAATCTATGTTACTGGAAAAACAGCATTATTTTTGCCTGGCCTTTTCACAATGTTTTCACCATATAAATGTGCTGTACCCAATGTTATGTAAGTTCAAAAACAAACAAACCAATTGTACTTCAAAATTTTGTGTCATTCTCTATCTAACATGTCAGGCTGATATATACCCTGAAAAGTGTGTTTAGTTCTACTTGTAACAGTTACCGACTGTATTTGAAACAAAAATGTGTATGCATATATATACACTGTATGTACAAATTTACATGAATTGCAATAAATTCCTCAAAAATGTAACAGATTTCTTTGTTTTCAATTTAGAACCGTTGATACTATCTTTGAATGTCAAAATGTCACTCCCAATGTTCAAGGAAAGCAAAGTCCATTATCTTAAGCTTATAAACCATGCACGGGTAACTACAGTCATGCCAATATAATTCCACAAAGACATGAAATTTAAGAATGCTCCTCACATCATTTTATGAATAAAGGGCCACTTTTATTTCAATTCGCTGTACAGAGGGATTATTCCACTCATTTCCGTATGGTTGTTTGTTGGTTGCAACCCAGTCTGGATTAGTGGAATCATAGTTCTTTTACCGCCTGATGCACCGTGCCACTGTACTATACTATACTATTTGTTTTTACTATCTGCAGCCCATTGGAGAGTACAATATTGTGCAACCTGTCGACCGGTCCCAAGCCTGGATAAATGCAGAGGGTTGTGTCAGGAAGGGCATCTGGCGTAAAACTGTGCCAAACATATATGAGCGTTCATCATACGAGTTCCATAACGGTTAGGCCATGGCCCAGTCTTCCTATGCCCGTCCCCGGGACTGTTAATCTGCAAGGTGTAGGTAAAAATAAATATAATGTAGGTCGAAGACAAAAAAAGAGGAGGAAAGCGACTTAGTCAGCAAAAGAAGAAGAGAAATGCAGAGACCCCACAGCTGCGTGTAGGGACTATGACAGGATAAGCTCAGGAGTTAGTTGACATGATGATTAGGAGAAAGGTTGATATATTGTGCAACCAAGAGGGGAAGTGGAAAGGGAGTAAGACTGGAAGTCTTGGTGCAGGGTTTCAATTATTTTATCGTTTAGTAGATGGGAAGAGAAATGGAGTTGGTTATTTTAAAAGAAGAGCTGGTTAAGAATGTCTTGAAGGTGAAAAGAGTATCAGATCGAGTGATGAGGATGAAATTTGAAATTGAGAGTATTATGTATAATTTGATAGTGGCTATGCCCCACAGGTAGGATGTGACCTGGAGTTGAAAGAGAAATTTTGGAAAGAACTAGACAAAGTATTCCTGAGTGGTGCAGATTTCAATGGACATGGTGGTGAGGGAAACAGGAGCGATAAGTAAGTACGGCATTCAGCAAAGGAACTTTGAAGGGCAGATGGTGGTGGACTTTGCAAAAATGATGGAATTGGCAGTGGTGAACACTTATTTCCAGAAGAGACAGGAACATAGAGTGACCTGCAAGATTAGAAGTAGAAGCACGCAGGTGAAATTATATTTTGTGCAGAGAATGTTATCTGAAGGAGTTTACTGATTGTAAGGTAGTGGTGGGGGAGAGTGTAGCTCGACAGCATAGGATGGTGGAGTGTAGGATGACTCTGATAGCGGGTAGAAAGATTAAGAAAACAAAGGTAGAGCAGAGAATCAGGTGGTGGGAGTTGAGAAAGGAAGAATGTTGTGAGGCCTTTTGGAAAGAGTTGAGACAAGCTCTAGATGAACAGGAAACGCTCCCAGAAAACTGGAATACTACTGCCAAGGTTTTCAGAGAGACAGGCAGGAGAGTACTTGAGGTGTCTTCTGGTAGGAAAGGGGAGAAGGAGACTTGGTGGTGGAACCCCAAAATACAGGAAGTCATCTAAGGAAAGAGATTAGCGAAGAAGTGTGACACAGAAAGGACTGAGGAGAGGTGAAAGGAATGCATTGAGATGCGTCGTAGGGCAAAGGAAGAGGTGGCGAAGGCTAAAGAGGCATATGACGACATGTACACCAGGTTGGATACGAATGAAAGAGAAAAAGGATCTCACAGGTTGATGGAAAGGATGTGCAGCAAATAAAAGTGATTGAGGATAGCGATGGAAATATGTTGACTGCTGCCAGTAGTGTGCTAAGTCGATGGAAAGAGTACTTTGAGAAGTTAATGAATGAATAAAATGGGAAAGACGGTAGAGTAGAAGAGGCAAGTGTGAAAGACCGGCAAGTGGAAATGATTAGTTAGGGGGAAGTTAGAAAGGCACTGAACAGAATGAAAACTGGAAAGAGTTGGTCCTGATGGTCCAGTGGAGTTTTTGATCAACTTATTCAAGCGGGAGACAAGATCCCAGAAGAATGGAGGAAAATTGTGCTAGTCCCCATTTTTAAGAACAAAGGCAATGTTCAGAGCTGTGGAAACCATAGAGGAATAAAGATGATGAGCCACACAATGAAATCATGGGAAAGAGTAGTGGAGGCTAGACTCAGGACAGATGTAAGTATCTTCGAGCAACAGTATGGTTTCATTCCTAGAAAGAGTACCACTGATGCATTATTTGCCTTGAGGATGCTCGTGGGAAAGTACAGAGAAGGTCAGAAGGAGCTACATTGTGTCTTTGTGGATCTAGAGAAAGCTTATGACAGAGTACCAAGAGAGGAACTGTGGTACTGAATGCGCAGGTCTGGTGTGGCGTTGAAATATGTTAGAATAGTTCAGGACATGTATGATGGCAGCAGAACAACGGTGATATGTGCCGTCGGTGTGTCAAAAGAATTTAAGGTCGAGGTAGGACTGCATCAGGGTTCCGCGCTGAGCCCCTTCCTGTTTGCGGTAGTAATGGATAGGCTGACAGATGAGGTTAGACTGGAATTCCTTTGGACCATGATGTTCGCAGATGATCTTGTGATCTGCAGTAAAAGCAGGCAGCAGGCGGAGGAACAATTAGAAATATGGAGGCACTGGAAAGGAGAGGAATGAAGATTAGCCGAAGTAAAACAGAATATAAATGCATGAATATAAGAGTGAAGCTCCAGGGAGAAGAGATAGCGAGGGTAGGCAACTTCAAAAACTTGGGGTCAACAATACAGAGCAATGGAGAGTGTGGTAATAAAGTGAAGAAACAGGTCCAAGCGGAGTGGAACAGTTGGCGGAAGGTGTCTGGTGTTCTATGTGACAGAAGAGTATCCACCATGATGAAGGGTAAAGTTTATAAAACAGTGGTGAGGCCGGCCATGATGTATGGATTAGAAACGGTGGCTCTGCAGAAACAACAGGAAGCAGAACTCGCGGTAGCAGAAATGAACATGCTGGGGTTCTCGCTTGGTGTGAACAGGTTGGATAGAATTAGAAATGAGCTCATTAGAGGGACAGCCAAAGTTGGATGTTTTGGAGACAAGGTGAGGGAGAGCAGACTTCGATGGTTTGGACATGTTCAGAGGCGAGAGAGTGAGTATATTGGTAGAAGTGTGCTGCAGATGAAGCTGCCAGGCAAAAGAGCGAGAGGAAGACCAAAAAAAAGTTGACAGATGTTGTCAGGGACATGGGGACAGTGGGTGTTTGAGAGGAAGATGCACGAAATAGTCTTAGATGGAAAAAGATGACACGCTGTGGCGACTCCTAACAGGACAAGTTGAAAGAAAAAGAAGCAGAACTTAATGAAACTTAATACATCATATTCACATTTCAATAAGTTGTTGAAAAGATGATATTAAAACAAGTCCCCATCCTAAAATATTTCATAATTTAATTAATGTAACTCAGTACAGCATTTAACAATACCCATATTATTCAGAGCACACCAGAAAAAATGTTTCAAAACAGTTTCAGAACAGTATTAATTTAACATCATTATATGTGGAAGCATGTTTTCCTGTTTAGTATCGGTTTCAATGTTCACATGTGCCAACACACCATGCAGCCATACATAAGCCACCATTATCTGGGCTTGCAGATCTAGGTCACCTGTTGACTTAAATTTATCACTCAACTCACAAAAAACACTTACCAGTGACAAAATCATCTGAGCAGACACGATACTGGGACAGATTAACCGTGTTTACATCTGCTCTGGACAATGCAACCCTCACCCCTAACCACAGCACAGAAGTTAACCATACCTGGAGGCTGGTTGGTTTGTGCAAGTTTGAAAAAATAATGGGGTCACTGGTGCATGGAGATACTGATGCTGGTACACTTGTTTGTTGTTGTTGTAGCCAGGCAATCACATTGTTCAGTTGACTTCTAGTTCCAGGAAGGCAACCACTTCCTTTTCGACAGGTCCATTACGGTCAGTGTAGTGGAGCCGCTGCGCAGTTGATGATGTTGCGTGTCGTAAGGGCCCTGTCCACATTTCGGGCAGAGGTTGACGATCGTATTGTTGACACGGGCCATATAGTGATTGAGCATCCGACCCTCCAAGCAATCACTACACTTGTCTTCCAATATGGCGCGACGCCTATAATTCACCTGTCGCTGGCCTCGATAGACGGCTTGTGAGATGATGATGGGGAATTGTTGGCAGAAATAACCGTGTGTCACTTCTATCCTCCTGTGTGCCAAAGATTCGTGACACCAGAATCCAGAGGGCCAAGAGTACATAGGATTTAGATGGTCTACATCAGGGATGGGCAAACTTTTTGGCTTGTGTGCCACATTGACTTTTAAAATTTGACAGATGGGCCGGGTCAGCACAAGATACAATACATATAAAAAACTGCATTTGTTAACAGTACATATGAAACATATACAGAAAAAAGCATTGAAGTATTAACATACTTTTTAATGAGAACAGTGTTGTTGATCACACATTTTAGCCAGTGCATCGAAGTCTGGTGGTATTTCTGTTATGGCAATTCTCAGAACAGATCTGAGGTGTTCATCCCTCATCTGGGATCTGTGGGGTGCTTTGTTGGTGTTCATCACACTAAAAGTCTATTCACACACATATGCAGAGCCAAATAACACCAGCATCCTCTGTGCCATCTTCTGAATGTTTGGACATTTGGCTGCACTTAATGAAGCATAAAACTCATTCAGTTTCAGGGAGTTGAACTTGTCCTTTAACACCATGTCACATTGGAGATCAATCGGTTCCAACTGCAACTCCTGTGGCGCGGTTTCCGGGTCGTGTGAGAAGGGACATGACACCAGCTGAAGTGCCCTGTCAATTTTTCCAAAATCACAAAACCGACAGCAAAATTCCTCATGCATGTCATCCAGTGTTTTTTCCTATATATTTTCACGTCGCGGGGCCTCTTTTAACGTAGCCAGTGTGGGGAAATGAGCAATTGACTTGTCTGACATTTGCTTCGAAAATAAAACCATCTTGGTTTTGAAGGCTCAAATGTTTGCTTGCATTTCATGATAAACTGGTGTTTCCCTTGTAGCTTCACATTCCGCTCGTTCACGTGTGTCAATATGTCCACAGAAAAACCTAAATCACAAAGCCAATCTGTGTCATTCAGCTCAGGAAAATTGTCAGTATTCTCTAGTAGCTCTAAAAATAAAATAATATCCTGTTTGAGCTCCCACACACGTTGACATACTTTTCCCAAACTTAACCAGCGGACATTAGCATGGTAAAGTAAGTCCGTGTGATCAGCATCAGTTTCTTCAAGAAAATGAATAAACTGATGATGGTGAAGTCCCCTTGCTCGAATAAAGTTAACGAATTTCACAACCGGCTTCACTACGTGGTCAAGCTGCAACACGGATTTAACAGTCCTTCTTGGTGAATTATGCAGTGTAAAAAATTACCTCCCGCTCAGGGTTGTCCTCTTTCACCTTGTCCTTAATTCTCTTGAGCTTCCCAACGTTTTTTCCTGTCAGATTTGGTGATCCATCAGTGGTAACGTTGACGAGCGTACTCCACGGTAACTTGTGCTTCTGTATGACCGCTGACACGCTGTTAAATTAATCCTCTCCACGTGTTTTTCCTTTCAGGGATTCCATATCCAGAAACTCCTCCGTTATCTCGAAATTCTCATTAATCCCTCTCGTAAAAATTAAAAGTTGAGCGGTGTCCTTTATATCATGGCTTTCGTCCAGTGCCAAAGAATCTAATGTAAATGACTTTTTTATTTGGCATGAAAGTTCAGTGTTTACTTGCTGTCTCTACCATGCACTCTTTAAGAAACTCCCCTTTGGAGAAAGGCTTGCCGGCTTTAGCTAGTTTGAATGCCAGTAGATAACTTGTTTTCGTGCTTGCTTCTTGGATGGAAGTTGCTCAAATAAAGGTATTTTGCTGAGCCTGCAAGCTAGCTACCAACCAACCAACCCGTCAGCGGTAGCCGTACGTTCTTGTGTTGAAAGGTTGCTGGCGTAATTAGCATGCTTGGTAAAGTGACGGCTGATGTATTCTTTTAAAACTGCAACGGTTTCTTAGCAAATAAGACATACAGCCTTGGACCGGACTTTAGTGAAAAAGTACTTTAGACGTCCATTCTTTGTTAAACACCCGGCACTCACTGTCGACTTTTCTTTTCTTTGACATTGCTGTAGATGGGTTCTGATCTGACCAGTAGAAGAAGAGCGATAACTGGAAATGGCTCGGGCACCGTAAAATCAAGACACTGCGCCACCTGGTGTTGAAATGCTTGTCATTACGAGTCAAATGAAATAAATGCATTCACATCAAATCTTAATTCTGTACAAATCTTTGACGGTCCGGATTAAAAAGACCAACGGGCTGGATGTGACCCACGGACCGTAGGTTGCACACCCCTGGTCTACATCCTGATTTTTTTCTCTGTGTAAATATTGATGTATATGTTTGTATATGAAGTAAACATCCACCACAGAACTAAAATCGTAACATTTTTATTAAACTGTATGGTTACATTGTGTATAAATATGTTTCGCTCGTAGCATTTTTTCTTAATGCTTATTTGGTCTTTCAATAAGAGTACTTTGAGAACACCTGAGGTTTAAATAATTATGACAGTATAATATCTGCTGTCGACAAATCTTGATGTTGTGCTAAATCTTGGGCTTTGTCAGGATCAGCATCTGCTGGTTTGATGTCAACCTCTTGTGCAGGAGATCGTTCCTGCAACATCTGTAAATAAGATGGAAAAATAATGTTTTAGTTTATAAAATAAGAAAAAGTGTATGAATAAAGCAAGGGTTTATTTCATGGTGCGCAAATTATTTTTGATAAGTTGCAAACTGATCTATTCTGTGAGAGACTAGTATGTAATACTGGATGTTTTAATGCTACGTAGTATTTTATTAAAACTAAAAACCCTGCACAAATACATGAATAAACAAAAGGATTGTATCCATCTATCCATTTTCTTAGCCACTTATCCTCACAAGGGTCACAGGAGTACTGGAGTCTATCCCAGCTGTCAACGAGAAACATTAAATAACCCGACTATTAATGGTTTGCCTCTTTTTTGGCAGGGAAATCAGATTGACCCAACCAGTTAATGATATGACTTTATTACTGACAGGATGAAGAACAAATTAACTCTGCAAAGTCACTAATAGACAAGTTCTCTGATGCATTAGGTTTAAAATTAGATAAATTAAAATTTTAAATTTTATGTTTGTACGAAACATAAGTAAAAACCTTATGTGACATGCCCGTAAAAACCTATGTTCAGTATCTTTGTGTTAAATGTGAAATGTATAAATATGAAGGAACATCAACATCTTAATTTCTCCTCGAGAATACATAAAAACAAAACCAATTTTGAATTTATAGCTTCAAAGAGATCCATCAATGTTGGTCTTCTTCCTTTTCTTTTGGCTTGTCCTGTTAGGTCTCGCCACAGCGTGTCATCTTTTTCCATCTAAGCCTATCTCATGCATCCTCCTCTGGAACACCCACTGTCCTCACGTCCTCCCTCACAACATCCGTGAACCTTTTCTTTGGCCTTCCTCTCAGTCTTTTGCCTGGCAGCTCCATCTTCAGCACCCTTTTACCAATAACCTCACTCTCTTGCCTCTGAACATGTCCAAACCATCGAAGTCTGCTCTCGCTCACCTTGTCTCCAAAACGTCCAACTTTGGCTGTCCCTCTAATGAGCTCATGTCTAATCCTATCCAACCTGTTCACACCAAGCGAGAACCTCAGCTACCTTCAGTTGTACTTCCTGTTGTTTCTTCAGAGCCACCGTCTCTAATCCGTACATCATGCCCGGGCTCACCGCTGTTTTATAAACTTTGCCCTTCATCATGGCGGATACTCTTCTGTCACATAGAACACCAGACACTTTCCGCCAATTGTTCCACCCCGCTTGGACCGATTTCTTCACTTCCTTAACACACTCTCCATTGCTCTGTATTGTTGACCCCAAGTATTTGAAGTCATCCACCTTCGCTATCTCTTCTACCTGGAGGTTCACTCTTCCTCCTCCGCCCCTCTCATTCACGCACATACATTTTGTTTTACTATGACTAATCTTCATTCCTCTCCTTTCCAGTGCGTATATCCATCTTTCTAAGTGTTCCTTGCTTTCACTGCAGATCACAATATCATCTGCGAACATCATGGTCCAAGGGGAATTCAGTCTAACCTCGTCTGTCAGCCTATCCATAACTATCCCAAACAGGAAGGGGCTCAGCAGTCCCACCTCTACCTTAAATTCTTCTGACACACCAATGGCACATCTCACCTCTGTTCTGCTACCCTCATACATGTCCTGTACTATTCTAACATATTTCTCTGCCACACCAGACTTGCACATGCAGTACCACAGTTCCTCTCTTGGTACTCTGTCATAGGCTTTCTCTAGATCTACAAAGATACAATGTAGCTCCTTCTGACCTACTCTGTACTTTCCCACGAGCATCCTCAAGGCAAATATTGCATCTGTGCATTTCTAGGCATGAAACTATACTATTGTAAAGACCAAGAAGAAGACCAAAGAGAAGGCTGATGGATGCTGTGATGGAAAACGTGAGGAAGCCAACAAAGACTGAGATTTTTTTTGCTTAACCCATGAACATACCCCTTGTGAGTGGTTTCTGTGCCATGTTCTCTATAAGACTGTTAACCTTAACAACTCTGGCTGCACGTGTTCTGACAACATGCCCCTCAGACCCTGAATTTTGTGCTGGTGCTTGTCTCAATTAAGATGTTATGTTCTGCCCCACTCCTGTTCCAAACACTGTTTTTAGACTCATGATAATCTGTTGTGGGTGACCTAGAAACTACATTGGAGTCAAGTGAGTCTCTCAGAGGTAAATCATCCTCCCTTTGTCCTGTGATTCCACTGCCTGCAGAATTATCCAGGATACCTGCGCATAACAACTGATCAGATTCCCAGGTTGCAGATTGTGACATCTCATCCCCCTCTTCTGACTCTTTACCATCCCCCAGTGACTCACAGTAGACATTTGATGACACGCATAACCATTAGTGGGTCCAGTTCTCTCAGATTTCCTCCGGCAGAACTCTTAAGTCATCAAGTGGCTGAGCCTGGGAATCACTGATCTCATCTGCGGTGGCTGAATTGGGTTCTGTCCTGATTTGCTCAGGGGTTAGTAAAAAGCTCACATCCAATATCAAGTTCCGATGCACCACCTTAGTCTTTCCGCTCTCATCTTTGATTTTTTGAGTTTGGCGGTTACAGTCTGTCACTGTATAGATTCTGGCTTCCCACTTATCCCCCAACTTCCTTTTTCCTCTCTCTGCTTTGTTGGCAAGCAAAACTCTATCCCTCACATTTAGGCAGATGCCCCTGACCTTTTTGTTGTAACCATCAGATTTATGCTGCTGCTCTTTTATTGTATGCTGCTGAGCAATGCAAGCAGCTTCATGAAGGCTTGCCATCAGTTCCAGGAACACACAGATACTATTCTGTCTTACATCAAAAACTGTATAGACACTGTGACTGAAAATAGACGGATCCAGGTTTTTCCCAATCAAAAACCCTGGATGACACAAGAGACTAAGGCACTCCTGAGACATCGCAACGCCAAATTCAGGTCAGGGGACAAGGCACAATACAGTGCCGCTAGAGCCGACTTAAAGAAGGGCATCAGAATGGCCAAGGTGGCCTACATAAGAAATATCGAGGAGTGCTTCACAGAAAAAAACTCCCCAAAAATGTGGGAGGGATTACAACACGTCACAAACTACAACAGTAAGATCAAGATGTGCGCCAGAAACACAGACGACTCCAGGGCAGAGAAACTAAACCATTTCTTTGCCCATTTTTAGATGGACAGCTCAAACCCAGGCTCATTACAACCACATCCCACCAGCAGCACACGGACGCTTCAAGAACATGAAGTGAGAGGTGTGATCAGGACTGTAAATACCAGGAAGGCTGCTGGCCCAGACGGAGTGCTGGGTTAAGGTACTGAAAACCTGTTCTGGTCAGCTGATGGGTGTCTTCACAAAAATCTTCAACAGATATCTGCAGCAATCAACCATTCCCTCCTGCCTGAAATCTGCAACAATCATCCCCATCAAAAAGAAAGCAGCCATTGACAGCCTAAATGATTACAGGCCTATTCCACTCACCTGTGATGCGATGAAGTGCTTGAGAGGCCACTTGCATGCCACATAAGGGGCTCACTTACTCCCTCACTCGACCCGTACCAGTTTGCCTACAGAGGAAACCAGTCTACTGAGGATGCTGTCACAATAGCTCTCCACACTGCACTGAGCCACCTGGAATGCCAAGGGAACTACATCAGGATGCTCTTCATAGACTTTAGTTAAGCATTTAATACCATCCTCCCACGTATTTTGGTTGACAAACTCTCCCTCTTTGGACTCCTTCCATCTGCTGCTGGATCAAAGACTTCTTCATAACCTGTCCACAGTCTGTCAGACTTGGCCTACACCTCTCTTCCTCAATCACCTCAGTACCAGGTCCCCAAGGTTGTGTACTGAGGCCTCTGCTATACTCTCTGTACACACGACTACATACCAGTCCATCCCAGCAACTCCATTATCAAGTTTGCTGATGACACCACTGTGATCGGGCTCATCTCAGAAGGACATGAGTATGCCTATAGAGACGAGATTAGTAAATTGTCAAAGTATTGTTCTGCAAACAACCTGACACTGAACACCACAAAGACGAAGGAAATCATCCTGGACGTCCGGAAGTGCGGCACCGACCCGGTCCCACTGGTCATCAATGGGGAGTGTGTGGCGTGTCCACTCCTTCAAAATCTTGGGAGTCGACACCACGGACAAACTCCCTTGGACTGTAAATACCACTGTGGTGGTGAAAAGGGCCCAGCAGCGACTCAACTTCCTGAGAGTGCTCAGAAAGAACAACTTCGAAGCTAAGCTGCTGCAGGCCTTCTACTGAACCACCGTGGAGAGCATCTTCACTTACTGTATCATATTGTGGTATGCTGGATGCACAGCAGCGGACAGGAAAGCTCTGCAGAGTGGTCAACAGCGCCAGAAGATTGCTGCCTGCTCTCTGCCATCCCTAGAGGACATTGCCCCCGTTATCACAGCAGAGCCACAAATATGTTAAAGGACTCTTCACATCCTGGTCATCACCTGCCCTCTGGAAGGCGGTAAAGGTCGCACAAAACACGGACAAGTAGATTTAAGGACAGCTTTTTCCCCAGAGCCATCAACTCCTTGAACTCAAACCACTGAAATAACAGTACTGTCATGGAATATTTTGCAACTGCACTTTTGTGCATTTATTTATTTATTTTAGCAACAACCCGCTACAACTGCACTTTTGTGCATTTATTTATTTATTTTAGCAACAACCCGCCTTGATGTTTATCCATTGTTTTTGTTTTTAACCTAAGATGTTCTTTGATTTCTTTTCTATTTTATTGCACCTAGTGGAGAAGCACTCATCATTTCATTGTATGCACAGCATAGATATGACAATAAAGGGTTTTGATTTTGACTTCTAACGAACAATAGACTCCTGGACAGTACGCATGACAGTATGTGGCGAACTCAGGAGGACCCATGCCAGGCGAAGTAACTACTTCAGAGGTGTCCAGACACCGGTGGCTGGTGTGGGGGAGAGCCTCCTTTCTCCTCCAGCACACGGCCAAACAAACCTCCCTGCCTGCTCCACCTCCACAGCGGCGATGAACAACGCCCGTGTACATAGACACATTTAGCACCCTTGACTTACATGTACGTAAGGATTTGCGAGTTTGGACCCTACACGTGTTCACAAGTCGAGGAAGATATGACCAATGATTAGAAAAAGTTAACAGCAAATGGATTTATTTCAAAGGAATGTGCAGTGCAGACGTCCGGGTCTTATCGAAGTGTCTGCCGCACACGAGATTCTGGCAGGATAGCCAAAGAAGAAGACAAGAGCTGCCCAGTAACACAAGGTTTTTATATGTATGGCTCCATGGTAGAAGCCCCCTTGCAGTCAGATCCTGGGCCAGGATGGTAACTTTCCGCTCCTTATCTGGTGTCGTTCCTCTCCACGGGAATGCCTGGGAGAGGAGTATGGCGCCAGCTGGTTTTCTGCGACAAAGATCAAGGACAACCACCGGCTCCACAACACATCCTTGTCTGATTAGCAAATAGGCAACACTTTATCCGTCGATTAAATGTACAAGGTCATATTTAAGCAAATAATGAAAGTGCAATAAAAGTAAAATAGTCTTCAGTACTATTATGACATGCATCTTTTGTTATGTTCTGAGAGGATTACTCGTTGGACGCCGATGGAGCTTTTTATTCATCCTGCTGCAAACGAACAAGTAAACGGACACTACCGATATGACGCAGATCTATGACACAGACAAAGCTTTTTATTATTTCTGCTTTCGGAGAAGTTTTTTGAGTTTGGCGACTATATGTCTAGTTAGGTCGTGTTACACGCTACTAAACTGTCTTTGTACTTCTATTTTATTGTTTTGTGTTGTATTGTGTGTGATTAATATGTCTTAAGCGCAATACAAGTGCTTTGTTATATGTTGCCGGTTTAAATTCACACGTAACATATGCTATAAACTGAGAGACAAATTCGTCCCCCACAATTATTATTTTTAAGTAGCTCTATACACACCACCTGCCTGTCATTTAGAACCCACAAAGCTCTCATCCTTGGCACCTGTGCAATCCATTTGTCACGACGAACCGGGTGTTTTGTAAAAGTGTGAAGAGTTACTCCATCCTCCCGAATATTCGAGCAAAATTCAGCAATACGACGAGCCAGCTTGGCGAACACGATGAAAAAAACAAGTACTTTTTTTCTGGTACATTGTACCGGTATCTTCTTCTTTTCCTTTCGGCTTGTCCCGTTAGGGGTCGCCACAGCGTGTCATCTTTTGCCATCTTAGCCTATCTCCTGCATCTTCCTCTCTAACCCCAACTGCCCTCATGTCTTCCCTCACCACATCCATAAACCTTCTCTTTGGTCTTCCTCTCGCTCTTTTGCCTGGGAGCTCCATCGTCAGCATCCTTCTACCAATATACTCACTCTCTCGCCTCTGAACATGTCCAAACCATCGAAGTCTGCTCTCTCGAATCTTGTCTCCAAAACATCCAGCTTTGGCTGTCCCTCTAATGAGCTCATTTCTAATCCTATCCAACCTGGTCACTCCGAGCGAGAACCTCAACATCTTCATTTCTGCCACCTCCAGTTCAGATTCCTGTTGTTTCTTCAGTGCCACTGTCTCTAATCCGTACATCATGGCCGGCCTCACCACTGTTTTGTAAACTTTGCCCTTCATCCTAGCAGACACTCTTCTGTCACATAACACACCAGACACCTTTCGCCAGCTGTTCCAACCTGCTTGGACCCGTTTCTTCACTTCCTGACCACACTCTCCATTGCTCTGTATTGTTGACCCCAAGTATTTGAAGTCGTCGACCCTCGCTATCTCTTCTCCCTGTAGCCTCACTCTTCCCCCTCTACTTTTCTCATTCACGCACATATATTCTGTTTTACTTCGGCTAATCTTCATTCCTCTCCTTTCCAGTGCATGTCTCCATCTTTCCAATTGTTCCTCTGCATGCTCCCTGCTTTCACTGCATATGACAATATCATCTGCGAACATCATGGTCCAAGGGGATTCCAGTCTAACCTCATCTGTCAGCCTATCCATTACCACTGCAAACAGGAAGGGGCTCAGAGCTGATCCCTGATGCAGTCCCACCTCCACCTTAAATTCCTCTGTCACACCTAAGGCACACCTCACCATTGTTCTGCTGCCATCATACATGTCCTGTACTATTTTAACATACTTCTCTGCCACACCAGACTTACGCATGCAGTACCACAGTTCCTCTCTTGGTACTCTGTCATAGGCTTTCTCTAGATCCACAAAGACACAATGTAGCTCCTTCTGACCTTCTCTGTACTTTTCCACGAGCATCCTCAAGGCAAATAATGCATCTGTGGTACTCTTTCTAGGCATGAAACCATACTGTTGCTCGCAGATACTTACTTCTGACCTGAGTCTAGCCTCCACTACTCTTTCCCATAACTTCATTGTGTGGCTCATCAACTTTATTCCTCTATAGTTCCCACAGCTCTGAACATCCCCTTTGTTCTTAAAAATGGGAACTAGAACACTTTTCCTCCATTCTTCAGGCATCTTTTCGCCCGCTAGTATTCTGTTGAATAAGTTGGTCAAAAACTCCACAGCCATCTCTCCAAATTGCTTCCATACCTCTACCGGTATGTCATCAGGACCAACTGCCTTCCCATTTTTCATCCTTTGTTATGCCTTTCTGACTTCCCCCTTAGTAATCATTTCCACTTCCTGGTCCTTCACTCTTGCCTCTTCAACTCTTCCTTCTCTCTCATTTTCTTCATTCATCAACTTCTCAAAGTATTCTTTCCATCTATTTAGCACACTACCGGCACCAGTCAACACATTTCCATCTCTATCCTTAATCAGCCTAACCTGCTGCACATCCTTCCCATCTCTATCCCTCTGTCTGGCCAACCTGTAGAGATCCTTTTCTCCTTCTTTCGTGTCCAACCTGGTGTACATGTCTTCATATGCCTCTTGTTTAGCCTTTGCCACCTCTACCTTTGCCCTACGTCGCATCTCGATGTACTCCTTTCGCCTCTCCTCAGTCCTCTCAGTATCCCACTTCTTCTTCGCTAATCTCTTTCCTTGTATGACTCCCTGTATTATGGGGTTCCACCACCAAGTCTCCTTCTCCCCTTTCCTACCAGATGACACACCAAGTACTCTCCTGCCTGTCTCTCTGATCATCTTGGCTGTCGTCGTCCAGTCTTCCAGGAGCTTCGGTTGTCCATCGAGAGCCTGTCTCACCTCTTTCCGGAAGGCCGCACAACATTCTTCCTTTCTCAGCTTCCACCACATGGTTCTCTGCTCTACCTTTGTCTTCTTAATCTTCCTACCCACCACCAGAATCATCCTACATACTACCATCCTATGCTGTCGAGCTACACTCTCCCCTACCACTACTTTACAGTCAGTAACCTCCTTCAGATTACATCGTCTGCACAAAATATAATCTACCTGCGTGGTTCTACCGCCGCTCTTGTAGGTCACTATATGTTCCTCCCTCTTTTGGAAATAAGTGTTCACTACAGCCATCTCCATCCTTTTTGCAAAGTCCACCACCATCTGCCCTTCAAAGTTCCTTTCCTGGATGCCGTACTTACCCATCACTTCTTCATCGCCCCAGTTTCCTTTACCAATATGTCCATTACAATCTGCACCAATCACAACTCTCTCGCTGTCTGGGATGCTCAGAACTACTTCATCTAGTTCCTTCCAGAATTTCTCTTTCAACTCTAGGTCACATCCTACCTGTGGTGCATAGCCGCTAACCACATTATACATAACACCCTCAATTTCAAATTTTAGTCTCATCACTCGATCTGATACTCTTTTCACCTCCAAGACATTCTTAGCCAGCTCTTCCTTTAAAATAACCCCTACTCCATTTCTCTTCCCATCTACTCCGTGGTAGAATAATTTAAACCCTGCTCCCAAACTTCTAGCCTTACTACCTTTCCACCTGCTCTCTCGGATGCACAGAATATCAACCTTTCTCTTAATCATCATGTCAACCAACTCCTGAGCTTTTCCTGTCATAGTCCCAACATTCAAAGTCCCTACACTCAGTTGTAGGCTCTTTGCATTCCTTTTTTTCTTCTGACGCTGGATCCGGTTTCCTCCTCTTCTTTGTCTTCGACATTGTACATTGTACCGGTATAAACCCATATAAACACTCGACCATAAAAAAACGTCACTTCCCGGTTATTCTCCAACGCAAATACCTTTAGAGGATTTTCATGGCGGGAGATGCAAAAATCCATATACGACATCATGACGTGTGGCGAAAAAACAGATTGGTCCATTCCATCCTAAAAATCATGCTTTACGTTCAGTAGACCTTGACATTCCCCTTTCTTGGAATGTATGGACTACTTGGGCTATTCCCAACATCTGGTGACATTATCTGGTCAATACACATATGGAATTATAGTTAGTGAAGACTATTTTAGTTTCATTGTACTTTCATTATTTGCTTAAATATGACCTTAGACCTTACTTAATCAACAGTGTTGCCCATTTGCTAATCAGAAAAGGATGTGTTGTGGAGCCAGTGGTTTTCCTTGATCTTTATACGCAGAAAACCGGCTGGCGCCATCCTCCTCTCCCAGGTGTTGCCGTGGAGACGAATGACACCCGATAAGGAGCGGAAAGTTACCGTCCGGCCCAGGACCCGACTGTGGTGTGTGTGTGTGTGTGTGGGGGGGGGTTCAGCCAGTTTTACCATGGACACATACATATAAAAACCTTGTGTTACTGAGCAGCTTTTGTCTTCTTTGGCTATCCTGCCAGAAGACACACGTCTCGTGTGCGGCAGATACCTAGATAAGACCCGGACGTCTGTATTGCACATTTCTTTGTAACAAATCCATTTGCCTTTTTCTAATCATTGGTCATATCTTCCTCGACTCGTGAACACGCGTCCAAACTCGCAAATCCCTACATTAGGAAGAATAATGGTGACATCTTAAATGTTTATTTCAGCTGTTGTATACATTTAATTAGGGTTAGCCAAAATTAAGATTGACTTGTGGGAAATATGTTTAATCATGGTAACAGCATTTGTCTGCTCAGTAAACGCTCTACTGATCAGAAATTACCTATAATAACTATAAAAGGCAGTCAGTATTCAGTCTTTGTACAATGACATAAAACTAATCTTAGCTTGTCACAAACATCTTTTGAGATTTTTATTTCGACCATGCAACAACCTCTTAGTTCAGACATTGGATGACCTTCTCCTCTATCATACAGTACACAGCAACGTGTGACAGGTCAGAGATGAAGGTGTTGCAGGCTTGGATACTGATGTTTTTGCAGCCTCTTATATCCAGAAGAGTCAAAGAGGATATGCGCTTCAGGTAGGACATACACCCATCGCTCAGCTGATAACAACCTGTTTGGCACACAAACAGAAGCCATTCAAATGTTTGGTCAGTTTCCTTGTTTATTACTCAAGCTATAGTAATTAGTATTGATCATGTAATTAAAAAAAAGTCCACTTGATCCTACTAAAGTGTTTTTCAAGATGGTACGAATTGCAAACCAGTAGATGTGTCCGCACCACTACAAACAGAACTAAAAATGAATAAATACAAAAATGTTACACAGTTTAGTTATCCTGAGATTGTCTCTCTTCCCAAGATGTAAATGAAGATGCATTACTCAGTTGTGCACTGTCTGTAATTACCTTCTCATTTAATAACTGCCACACAGCTAATGTCTCATATTTAACAGGTGCACAGAGTATTTGACTTTACTGAGATGGCAGATCTGATAATGTAGCCCTATGGGGGCACAAGCCAGTGCAATCTATAGGCCGTTCCCAGGCCCGAATAAATGCATAAGCTTGCGTCAGGAAGGGCTTCCTTCTTAAAACTTTGCCAAACAAATACGCTAATTTATGGACTATAAGATGCATTTGATTATAAGCCGCACCCAGTCCATTTTTAATGGAAAAACCATTTTGTACATACATAAGCCGCACCTGTCTATAAGCTGCATGTGCCCACATTGAAAGACGAGATATTTACAAAGAAAGGCGGTACACAGAAAAGAGTTTTCAAAGTTTTAATAATATAAGATTATAAGAAGAAGAAGAAGAAGAATATACGAATAATATACTGGGTGGGACTTATAATCAGGTCCGTTTTATAGTCCATAAATTACAATATTTGTTTGGCAAAGTTTTAAGATGGATGCCCTTCCTGACGCAACCTTCTGCCTTTATCCGGACTTGGGACCGGCCTACAGATTGCACTGGCTTGCGCCCCCATAGGGCTGCATTATTGTTTAACAATTACACCGCTTAAATTATGCATCTATTCCATATTAGACACACTGGTCAAATGAGCATAAGGTAGTAACAACCTAATTATACAATGACCAGCTAATGCACACTGAATACAATAATGGCAGAACTTGGAAAAAGTCCCAGCCATTACGACAAAGACCTTGTTCCTGATTATGCAGGATATGTCCAAGATGCAACGCTTGAAGTCCTCATTCATTAGAAACATGGCACAACATGAGTGAGAATGAGCACAAAACCAGCGAGTTTTTTTTCTCATCCTGTTCGGTTAGGTAACGCAGAATGGAGCATCTGTATCCCTTTTATGCTAGAACTGTTTTACTGTGTCACAAAAGAGTTTTTAAGCTTTGGCTGTAGTTTCTTAGTATAACAGAAGTGTGAGAATTAGAGTCCATCAGTTGAACAGAATAAAGTTTCTAGAGGGGAGTGAGAAACAAAGACAAAAGGCAAACCATGAATTGTAAAATGGAAAATGAATGAATATGAAAATGAAAAATATGAGTGTTGCAAGGGTCTGTTCCTGTGAGGGAAGGACAGGACAAGAAGCATGCAAGAGCCAAGGTCGTGACCCCAGCTGTAAAACTAAAGTGTGGTGGGATTGAGTAAGTGCATTATAAAAGTCTGTAGGACAAATGAAAGTAACGGGATACCCAAGCAATTCACATATTCATAAGTTATTTGTTGCAATGGGTGAGTGGCCCCACACCCAGTGAAAGAGTCCCAGGGGTGTGTTCCTGCGAACAGATAAGTGAATTGACTTTACATGCACAAAGACTGACAGATGTTTCCTGGAACTGCTTATCAACATCGGGCGTGTAAGATTTAACTTTAATCTTGATACATGACGGCGAGCTGACATCTGATTAAATGTAGTTCGTGTTTAAAGGTTATGGAAGGTCCTCAATGCACCTTTTTGCTAAGATTATACAGGTTTTTATGCAGAATTCGAAATCTGAAATCCGTTATGAAGGAAACATTTTTATTTTTCGATGATCGGCAAAAAATGATCGCACATAGCTGGATTCACTTAAAAAAGACGACGACAGAGCGGAAATACCCGACAAGGGCCATGACCTCAGTGCCGGTGAGAACATCATGGCGCCCATCAACTCCAATGCGAGAACGACGATGGATTTCCCAGTAATTCGAGCGATGAACATGAATCTGAAGGGTCCCAAGAAGATGATGAAGAATACAAGCTTTATAAAGGCGTTAAAGTTTAGCAGTTTGAGCCAGTTAGACAGCACACACGTTCAAAATACCTGGTGATGAAGGTGGCAACCCAGTAGTCAGACCGAGCTAGGAGGACATGCTCATTTTGGAAACACAGGACTGGTAAGCATTGTGTGAAGTTGTTGTTTTGTTTATTTAGCCATTAACTGATAAATAGTAATGGCGTCGATATCCTCAATGAATATATGAAGTTTTCTGTTTTGTTTTGAAATTATGCAAACGCCGCGTATTTAGGGAATTGGTACCAACAACCGTGACAACTATTTTGTGTGTACAGCGCTTGTTTATTATTGCACCAAAACACACAGAAGCTGAGAATGTAGCCCACAGTCTAAGGTGGTATATTTTCACAAAGAAGGATTTTAATGAACGAAATCCATTTAAAATGTTGCCACATTAATTTGAGAGCAACCTAGACAGTAGCCAGAGCTGTCCAAATCCCATTTTAATCACAATTTTCCCAAGATGTCATGAGCAATACGTAAAACTTTATCCTGAAAACTTTAAATAGCTGCCTTGTGGATATGTTTTGCATTAAATGCTTAAAATAGAAATGTAAGTGGGGTGGATGGCTCTGTTTACTGGAGTGATATATGTCTTTGAGCTGTAAGTTTGTGAATTTGAACAGATTTTTATTTATTATTTTTTTATTATATCCACAGGTGTGCATGTCTGCCAACCCGAGAACTCATCCTGCCCAAAGAAAGAACTCATACCAGCCCGGCAGTGGGAACGTATTCGGCTCGAAGAAAGAACTCAGCCTCCACGACGTAAGGTGGAAGGTCGAGTAAGAGCTCATCCTGCCCGAAGTGGAATGACGACATGTACGCCTGCCTCATACTTCCCGACACTAGGACAACGTGTGCACCTGCTTCAACCTCCCCAACATAAGATTCCTCGACCTGTGGGACTGCCATCCGACGGACCTCCAAGCAAGTTACATCGTGTCTCAGCAACGAGAAATTAAGACTGTGATCTCACCGGTAAAGCAAGCAAACACCAAGGAGAGTCCAGTTAAACTAACAACAAGTAAACATTTAAACAAGGTAAATGTTAAGAAGGTTTAGCTCATCATCTGCTTATAAGGGTCTCTATAAGTGCTAAGAGTGAAGTTTCCCGGTTGTGTGTACACAATAACTAGCAAGTTGTTTCTGATTTCATCATATTTGTTATTATTTATCCAAAGGTCATTTTTGATGCTGCTATGGTAACAAGATGGTGTAATTAATTGCAAGTGAAAACAAGTTCATTTGTGCTCCAAGAAATTTTTTTTTTCTGACATATTGAGACACTATGAAATTTGTTGGTAAAACATAAGGTTAAAGAGGTTGATTTATTAGTAATTACCATTTCCATTTTGAAGTATATACTAAGAAGTAACCTTTATGCTAAAACAAGTCAAAGGTCCACTGTCATGAAATGCATGATTTTTAGTACATTATTAATGAAAAAACGGCAGCCAGTATGGACTCATCCATTTTTTCCCACCACAAAACATGATTTTGACGTATACGTCTTTTTGTAACTCCCGCCATGAAAATCCTCTTGAGGGATTTGTTTTTGAGAAGAAGCAGGAAATGACGTACAGGGCAGTAGCACACTCAAGTGGTCTCGTCTGTTTATACTAGTTCTCCCTCACGGAAGGTAGCTCGTTGTTCCTTCGTGTAAGCTAAAATGCTGGCTCATTGTGTTGGATATTGCTCAAACACTCGGGATTGCTCTTCATACTTTTCCAAAATACCCAGTTCGTCATGAAAAATGGATTGCACAGGTGCAAAGGGCGAGAGCTTCGTGGGTTCCAAATAACAGGTAGGTGTGTATACAGCTACTAAAAAAAAAACAATAGTTGGGGTGGGGGGTGGGGCGCGTAATCCGTAAATCAGGGGTGCTAAATGTGTCGATGTGCGCATCGGAAGTCTTCAGTGCAGCAGGTGCGGAAGGATGGTCTCCGTAGGCCCTGTGGATCGCCACCAGCCTTGTGGATCGCCGCCGGCCTTGTCAACATGGCTTCGGCCGCGGTGCCTCGACCTCCGCCGCGGAGGTGGATCGGACAGGGAGGCGGTTTGACCGCGGCTTCATCGTCATCGGTCGCGGGTGGCGTTGTTTATATCACTGCCGCGCAGAAGTGGATCAGCCGGGGAGGTGGTTTGGGTGCATGCGGTTTGGCCGTGATCCGCATATCATCTAAATATGGCTCGAAACGATAGGGTAATATTGCCCCAGTCACTCAGTTGTAAGATGTTCTCCAAAAAGAGCTTCCGTGTCAGAAGGGGCGTGTTCGTCTCCTATAGTAGGTGGCACAGCATGTTTTCAATGGCGGATGTCCCACTGTGACGTCACGGACAGAAGATTCAGCCAATATGGCGACCTCTTGGATGTCGAATGAGACTTCTTCAACTTTGCGCATGGATGACGCGCACTCCACTCATATTTATTTTAGAATGTTTATAGGGATGACACTTGACCACTACCTACATAAATATGGCTTTCTATCTTGATAATGCTGAAGTTATAGCAGTACACTAGTCATATCAAGATCTTAATGATGCTAATTTGAATGCTAATTCATTAGAAAAGAATGAAATTGGCATTGAAACACAAGCTGCTGCTCAAGAGGAACTAAGAAGTCAGAGAGCTAGAACAGTTACTGAAAAAGGCCAAGAAAGAAAATCAAGAAGGCTTTTGAAAGGTTTCACAACTGCCGACAAGAAGAGGAAGTCTCTTGTGAAGGACGCTAAAATAGCATATGATGGAACCCTCCCCAATGAGATACTACAAGACCAAATGACTAAAATACACAATGCTTCATCATAAGTGAAAGAAGCATATGAAGCACTTCGCCAACATAAGACACCTGATGGAGAGACTCGCCATCGAGTAGACACATGTGATGCTCTCACCAAACTGATCTTGCAATGGGATCTGATCAGAAAGACTGATTCAATATTCTTATCTGCAGCCTCCCAAAGATTAAATGTGAACTCAAAGGTAGTAGGTCAACAGTAAGTTCAAGCTTAAAATCAGGACTTTCAAGTCAGTATTTTGTAAAGATACAAGAAGCTGTAGCAGAGTTAGCTGCAACTCAGCCACTTTCCATGTACTGCAAGAAATGGAGCGTAACAAACAAAAGCTTGAAATGCTGGAAAATGAAAACAGAGTAAAACTTGCTTTCAGGAAGCTGAAAATGCTGCTAGGCTAAAAACTCTAGAACATAAGCGAATGCAAATACACCATTTAGAGGTAGTTAAGAACATGAATCCAGTGAAAGCTAGACTGCAGAGTGGCTTCATGAATCTGAGCACAAGAAATCTGCAACTAAAGTAAGAGATCTTACAGTGAAATTGAGACCACAACTAGTTCACGTTTAACCTTCTGTGTTAAACCTAAATGCCTCAAAAGGGAGCTGCCTTCTGCCAATCAAGAACACAGGACTGCATAACTAGCCAGTGCAATTGCAGAAGCAATCAACGGAAAACGTCTGCCTGTGCCAGAGCCGGCAGTGTTCATCGGAGACCCACTAAATTACAAGGACTGGAAAATGTAATTTCAAACTCTGATCAGCAGGAAGAACATTCCAGTGAATGAAAACGTCTACTACCTACCCAAATATGAAATAAAAATAAGATCTACTTCTCAAGCATGCAGCCTCTCGCAATCGACGGGGGTGGGGAGGCTGCCTTTTTTTTAGAATGACCAATGATGAAATAGAATGACTAAGTCACAAAGACCTACCCACTACAAAAATGCAAAACATTTATTTTAAAGTATATTGAGGATTCTTTGTGAAAATGTATGTTTGTGTGCTTTGCATAATTGCATGAGCCAATATTACACAACATAATTAGCTTTAAACATTTTTTTGTAACTATCTGAGTTCACATGATGATCACTAAACACCATACGAACGAAAATGCACACCTGGGCTGTGTCACTCACGTCAGTGGATTCGTCCAACTGCAGCGAAAAACACAATCTCCAATGTCCTTCTACAATCAGCCATGGCTTCACAGCACTGTTCTCCTTTTCAGCTGCAGAGATTTTATTGAAGATAATATTTCCGCCTTATTTTTAAAAGATCGGAACAACGAGTCAGCTATGCCTCTTTATGTGTGATGTGATGAACCCGGAAACGATGCTTCGGTGACAGCTGTGCAGCCAATTGGGATTTTATTTCGTTCACTTTTCTCATTCTCAGCTTCCTTTTCACCGGAATGTCGGTGTTGTATTTTCCATCAACAGTTCGAAAATGCCATTCCACTTTTCACTATACTGGCAGATGAGGCAAACACACTTCTAAAATGACATTGTGGAAAAAAAGTCCGCCTGCCATTCCGTATGAAAGTGATACGTTTTTGTCTTCTTTATTGCAGCATCCATACTCATGTTTCTTAAGATTTCTTAAGGGAGAGCTTAAAATGGAAGGGAGGGGGGGGGGGTGGCTGACAGCATGTTTTCCTGTACTGTCGGTGTTTGCACATGTGCGGTGAGCTAAAGTAAAAAAAAAAAAAAAAGGGCTGATGTCTTTTTTTTTGGCAACCCGTCACGATCGATCAACGCATTGAGGACCCCTGCTTTATATTTTCATACTAGAAACGTACTTACCCACATACTATTTTAACTTTAACTTTACCATAGACTAGTTAGTATGTGATTTGTGTACCTTATGTGCTGATTGTTTATTTGATTGCTTTTATTTGACTATGTCCAGCCCCTTGGGGGAACAACCCTGTGCAACCTGTAGGCCGGTCCCAAGCCTGGATAAATGCAGAGGAAGGCCAACCAGGGTAAAACTGCCAAACATATATGAGTGTTCATCAAACGAATTCCATAACGGATAGGTCGTGGCCCGGGCTAACTACACACACCGGCACTGTTAAACTGCAAGGCGTAGGTAGAAATTCAGATAATGTGGGTCGAAGACAAAAAAGAGGACGAAAGTGGCTTGGTTAGCAGAAGAAGAAGAAGAGAATTGCACAGACCACACAGCTATGTGTAGGGACTTTGAATGCTGGGACTGACAGGAAAACCTCAGGAGTGAGTTGACATGATGATTAGGAGAAAGGTTGAAATCTTGTGCATCCAAGAGAGTAAGTGGAAAGGGAGTAAGGCTAGAAATTTAGGAGCAGGGTTTAAATTATTTTACATTGGAGTAGATGGGAAGAGAAATGGAGTAGGGGTTATTTTAAAAGAAGAGCTGGCTAAGAATGTCTTGGCGGTGAAAAGAGTATCAGATCAAGTGATGAGGCTGTAATTTGAAATTGAGGGTATTATGTATATTAGCGGCTATGCCCCACAGGTAGGACGTGACCAAAACAGTTTGCCGTCAACGACTCTAGGTCAGTCTGGCATGCATTAAAATCATTAACCAACTACAAAGCAACGTTCTCCCCAAGTGGAGAATAGTAGGCTAGCCGACGACCTGAAAATCTTTGGGAGCAGATTCAAAAAGGACACTTTCACACACCACCGACTATTTCAACACCTCTGACTTCTGCATTGACCATCCACAAACAGGCCTGTGAGACATCTTCAAACAAAGATTAACAAAGCAGCGGGCTCAGACCTTGTGTGCCCAATCGGCTTTAAAGTCTGGGCGGACCAACTTGCTTCAGTCTTCACAAAGATCTTTAGCAGATTTCGGGAACTGTGCGAAATACCATTCTGTTTCAAACGTTCCACCATCATCCAGGTCCCAAGAAACCTGCAATCTTGGGTCTGAATGAATACAGGCTTGCCGCCTTGACGTCTGTCTTCATGAAGTTCTCTGAAAGCCTTATGCTGGAACACCTAATGAGCATCACAGATGCCCTGCCGGACCTATAACAGTTTGCTACCGAGCAAACAGGTCACCAGATGACACAGTGAACGTATGACTGCACTTCACCCTAGAACACCTAGACAGCGTAAGGACCTAAGCAAGGATCCTGTTTGTGGATTTCACCACTGTGTTCACTACCATTATCCCTGAAATCTTCTCCCCCAAGCTTGTCCAGATCACGGTCTCGCCTGCCATCTGCCAGTGGATATACAACTTCCTAACGGGCAGGACACAACAGGTGAGGCTGGGGAACATCACATTATCCACATGCACCATCAGCACTGGGACACACCAAGGTTGTGTCCTCACCCTGCTGCTCTTCTCTCTATATACAAACAACTGTACCTCAACACACCCAGCTGTCAAATTCCTGAAGTTTGCAGATGAGACCACAGTCATCACCCTCATCAAAGACAGTGACAAGTCTGTGTAATGACAGGAATTAGAGAGGCTGGAGCTTTGGTGTAGCTGACACAACCTGGAGCTAAACACACTAAAGACTGTAGAGAGAATTATGTACTTCAGGATACATCCTTCCCCACAGGTGCTTTTTACACTGTGCAACTGTACTGTGTCAACCTTCGAGACCTTCAAGTTCCTCAGAATTACAGTCTCAGGAGCTGAAGTGGGAGACCAACATCAACACCATCCTCAAAGAGGCCCAGCAGAGTATGTACTTCCTGCGGCTCCTAAAGAAGCATGTCCTGCCACGATAGCTACTGAGACAGTTTTACACAACATTCTTCAAATCTATATTGTGTACCTCTACACAGTCTGGTTTGGTGCTGGCACAAAAAAAGGACAAACTCCAACTGCAACGGACAATCAAAAGTTCTGAAGGGATTGTCTAAACCCCTCGTCCCACCCTCGGGGACTTGGACACAACCTGAACTAGGAAACCGAAACCGATGTTTGTGTAACCTTTAACAATTTCCTTAATTTTAGCATAAATTGGTCATAAAAAGTCTGATCATCTAAATCACAGGTACTAAGTCTGCTTAAAATAATACTACACAAAAAATTACATTTTCATATTTTTTATTGAAAATAGAAAGGTTCACAGAACAAGGAGGGAAAAGTAAGTGAATGTCTGGGCTAAAGATGATCTGAGAGCTAATCAGTGTCATAGTCGTGAGCAACTGGAGTCCAATCAATGAAGCAAAATTGGATGCATCGGTGAGGCCGTGAGACCATGATGTACGGATTAGAGACGGTGGCACTGAAGAAACAACAGGAAGCAGAACTGGAGGTAGCAGAAATGAAGATGTTGAGGTTCTCGCTTGGAGTGAGCAGGTTGGATAGGATTAGAAATGAGCTCATTAGAGGGACAGCCAAAGTTGGATGTTTTGGAGACAAGATTTGAGAGAGCAGACTTTGATGGTTTGGACATGTTCAGAGGCGAGAGAGTGAGTATATTGGTGGTAGGGTGCTGAGGATGGAGCTGCCAGGCAAAAGGGCGAGAGGAAGACCAAAGAGAAGGTTTATCGATGTGGTGAGGGAAGACATGAGGGCAGTTGGGGTTAGAGAAGAAGATGCAGGAAAAGGCTAAGATGGAAAAAGATGACAAGCTGTGGCGACCCCTAATGGGACAAGCCGAAAGGAAAAGATGATGAAAAATTATGAAGCAGCTCTGGCATGACAAAAAACATTTTCATAATTGTCTCTTGTAAAGAAGCATGGCCGATGTGTGTGTACCATGCTCAAAGGAGCTCTCAGAAGGCCTACTATTAAAGAATTATTGATTTGTAATAAGCTGGAAAAGGTCACAGGTATATAAAAGTCCTGCTCTTCATCACTTCACGGTTAGACATCTATAAAAGGAAAAATTTCAGCACTGCAGCTTCTTTTCCAAGGAATGGCTCTCCTGTGAATATGACTACAACAGCACAGTGCAAAATGATCAGTGAGTTAAGAAAAAACAAAGACTAGGATGTCAGTTGAAAATGTACACTCTTGCTATCATAAAAGGAAAAATTAATTTACAAGGTTATAAAGATAATTTACAGAAGAACTTGAGGTCAAATGTCCAACAGTTCAAGCCCAAAAGTCGGCAAGTGTTGCTACAGGATCATCTTAAATACGGAAGCAAATCAACAAAATGGCTTCCGAAAGACAAAATACATGTTCTGGAGTGGTCCAAAGTCCTGACCTCAACCTGACTAACATGCTATAGTCTGACCTCAAGAGCGCACCAGATATCCTGAGAAGATTGTTTAATTGAAATAGTTTTGCAAAGACTATTGGTCTAAAATCCATGCTGATTGTTGACCACGTCTGATCTGGAACTACTGGAAACAGGTTGGGGTTATTGCTGCAAAAACAGGGTCAACCAGTTATGGTGTCACTTAATTTTTCCTCCCTATCCGGTGAATGTTTATATTATATATATAAAAAAAAATCCAGAGTTCACATACTTTTCCTCCCACTATGTGGTGGCCCAACACAGTGCCATAAAAGGGCCATGGGTGATACAGATCCTGTGTGAGGATGCTCTTCTGATGATGATGGGAAGGTGAATGGAGCCAAACATGGAACAATCTTGGACATCGTGTGAGTGCCTTGGCACAGAGGATAAGTGTACGCCACTGCAACCAGAGGATTGTCTGTTTGTATCCCTATCCGGGTGCATGTTGTCGTTGTGCCCCTTGGCAAAACACCCATATTAGCCATGAATGGATGTGTTTGGATGTTTGGTGGTGGCCACAGGGCCCGAAGGGCGCAGGCACAGTGTGGCATCCAGAATTACACAAGACCACGCCAGAGCCTCTGTGGCCATAAAAGTAGTTTACCACCATTACGGTGTGACTGCAATTGTAAAGCCTGTTTGACTATCATGAAAAAGGCTATATAAATGTCATTTAGTACTAGAAGAGGGTTTGGGTTAATCCCTAACTACAACAGACGTGTTTGAGTCAAGTCTGAGGCGAGTGTTTCAGATTCGAGCAGGACAAAAGGCCAGAGAGCCAGCGTTACAATCAATTTAGATAAAGCATAATCAAGTCATAAATGGCCTAGTCGAAGTCAAAACCTAATTCCCATTTAAGATTGTATGGCAACACTTGAAAATTGCTTCTCACAATTTTCATCCAATTTGATTGAGCTTCAGCGATTTTGCAAAGACGAATGGGCAAAATCTCCAGTTTCACAACATGCAAAGCTGTGAGCCAAAAACACAGAGCTCATTTAAGACTGAAAACTGTGTGACGCAATATGAATGTGTTTTTACAGTGGAAGGGAGTCCATTTGGACAATTACAAAACGTGAATAAAATACCTGTGAGAATGAGTTCATTGAGGTTGCTCCGAGTGCGTGCCCCCCCTGCTGCCAGTAAAGCTATGGAAGAATCTGTAATGTTCTTGCAGTGTGCGAGGTCCAGCTTCTGCAAGTGTGGCATATGATGCTGCATAAGTCTCAGAGTGGATTCATTGATATCCAGACCAGACAGGTGCAGTGTCACTATGTTCTTTAGTCTGGAGCGAGATGACTCTGAGCCTAATATGGTGAAAACATTTTTCCTTGTCAGTGTAAATAAACTGTGAACATGCTCATTTCTGCTTCATCTGACCATGTTGGGTGAGGAGTTCTTTAAATTGTGTATCTTTAATGCCTTCACACCAGCGGAGATCCAGTAGTTGAAGATGGGGAAGAGCAGGGGAGACCAATGCTGATAGGCATGACCAGGAGAGGCCAGCAACCCTCAACTCTCTAAGACCTAAAATAAGAAAGACAGGAAATCTGAAAAAGAATTGGACTGAAGAATCTGTGAATTATCATCAGTTAGCATATGCTTGGCCAAAAGATGTTTGATGCCTTTCTTGTGTCCTGGGTGTTGTGGGAATGTCGTGATAAATCTTCCAAAACTGGATGGAAGTTAGGGGCAGTACGTCGTTGGGCAATATATGTATTGCTACATCCCCTTTTAACAAATGTTGCTGGAGTGTGGTCTAATTACAGTGCATCTTACTGGGGAAGCTTTCTTGGAGAGTAAAGTCCAGCTGTTGGAAAAAAAATCTGTTATAGGCGGTACAATTTAGCTTAAGATGGTCAAGGTACACTGGATCAGTTCTAAAACACTGTGGGATTACTAGGCGAAATCGGTCAAAATGTGCTTGTGGACTTGCAAAAAAGGTTTCAGTTTTGCAGTCTCTTGTGAATGATGCTTCAGTAGTATGTGATCTGGGGCCTTTGGTTTACTAAACACTTATCGTTTAAAAATATCTATCCATCTTTCTATTTCTGGATGACGTGGTTCTGACGCATTCATTGAGCTGTGACCATCTGTTGTGGTGAAGTGTGAAGCAGTCAGGCTTAGAATGTGGTGAATAGAGCTGATGTTTATTGAAGCTCTGGATTTACCAGATAACCTACATTTCTACGGTCACAATGTCATGAGTTTGTGGCTAAGTGACAGAATGACATCAGGCAAGCCAGCGCAAGCATTTTAATTTGGTCACCCCTTGGGTGAGGTTTTCTGGGCACATTCCACTGGGAGGAGACTTTTGGGAAGTCATAGGACACGATAGAGTGAGTATGTCTCACCAGTGGTCGGGGAACATGTCTGTATCTTCCTAGCAGACCAGGTGGACTGGGGCACAGACAGCAAAGTCTGGGTCTCAGAATGTGACCCAGACCCGTATGAACTAAGAATAATGTATGTACAGATATGTCTGTTTATACCTGGAAGCCTGGTTAGAAGACAGATGAGCTGTCTTTTAGCCAGGGGTGTCCATGAGAGGTCCAAAGAAGTGGGCTGATGTTTTATGATACCTGCCAGGGCCTGGTTATTAAGTTGATTGAATCGACTCATATTCAGATGGCTCCATAGATGCTTATCGAAGCTCCTGCACAGAATAATAACTGAGATTTACAATATTTTGATTCTTAAATACGGGTAAAATTTCAGAATAGAACAATCATTTTGGACACACCACTTATACCAGGCCTTGCAGACAGTCATGCAGTTGAGTAGTTCAGCTTTGTTTAGGTATCTGAACACAGACACCCACACTTCCTTCTCTCCTCCACTCCCATCCACATCCTGAAAAGATGATATGCACAGCGGGGATGGAAGTGATAGTGTTGGAGGGACAGAGGAAGTAACTGGTTCCCCTTCCTCTGTGGACACAGACTGATTGACAGAGCTCCGGATGCCGCGAAGACTTGACCTGAAAGATACCATTTGACCAGTCAGGTTATTCCATACATTTATATAAAAAGATTCATGTCTTCACTAAATTAAGTGCTCAGCATGACTGCACACTAACAGCTTTGTTCATAAATCACATCTTCTACGATACAAGACTGAAGTGGTGTCTAAGATAAGTGACTTGACTTACATGTTTTTCACCAGGCAGGCTATGCAGATGCAATGAGATGACAATACCAAATACGTATCCCATATTTACGCTTGTGAGTTTGTGTTACTTATCTCCCCCCCCCCCCCCCCCCCCCGACTTGTTTAGGTTCACCCTGGTGAATGAGAGAGTTGCCTCCCTCCGCCTTCAGGTTGGGGGATGGGTCCTGACCATTGTTTGTACCTTTGCATCAAACAGTTCAGAGTACCCACCATATTTAGAGTCCATAGAGGAAGTGCTGGAGAGTGCTCCTCTGTGGACTCCATCATTTTGCTGAGAGACGTCAATACCCACATGCCAAATGACAGTGAGACCTGAAAGGCCGTGATAAAAAAACGAATGGTGTTCTGTTACTGGAACTCTGTGCTCAACACGGATTGTCCGTAATGAACACCATGTTCAGGCAAATGTTGATTTGGCACCAGGACACCCTAAGCTGTAGTTCGATGATCGACTTTGTGGTTGTGTCATTGGACTTGCGCACGCATGTTTTGGAAATTTGAGTGAAGAGAGGGGCGGAGCTGTCAACCGATGACCACCTGGTGGTGAGTTGGCTCCGAAATGGCAGCCCCAAATGTATTTTGAGTCTGCTAGTAACAGCTGGCAGATTCCCCTGTCAGAAGGAATTTCAACTCCCACCTCCGAAAGAACTTTGCTCATGTTCCGGAGGAGGCGGGTTACATTGAGACTGAGTGGAAAATATTCTGTGCCTCCATTGCTGAGGTGGCAGACCGAACCTGTGGCCGTAAGGTGGTCGGTGCCTGTTGTGGCCTCACGAGTCAGGGAAGATTGGAGCGGGAGATTGACAGGCTGATCGGTAAAGCATCTGCAGCGGTGCGGACTTTGTATCGTTCCTTTGCGGTAAAGACGGAACTACAGTGGAGAAAATAACTATTTGAAGATAGTGCCATATTGCAAGTTCTTCCACTTAGAAATCATGGAGGGGTCTGAAATTTTCATCGTAGGTGCATGACCACTGTGAGAGCTAATCTAAAAAGAAAAATCCAGAAATCACAATGTATGATTTTTTTTAACGATTTATTTGTGGAATCTAAATATTTGAACACCTGCCTATCAGCTAGAATTCTGACCCTTAAAGACCTGTTAGTCCACCTTTAAAAGTCCACCTCCACTCCATGTATTATCCTGAATCAGATGCACCTGTGTGAGGTCGTTAGCTGCATAAAGACACCCCATACAATCAGTAAGACGCAAACCTGGAACATGGCCAAGACCAAAGAGCTGTCCAAAGATACCAGAGACAAAATTGTACAACTCCACACGGATGGAAAGGGCGACGGAGACAGTGACAAGCAGCTTGGTGAAAAAAAGTCCACATTTGGAGCAATCATTAGAAAATGGAAGAAGCTAAACATGATGGTCAATTTCAATCGGAGTGGAGCCCTATGCAAGATATCACCTCGTGGGGTCTCAATGATCCTTAGAAATGTGAGGAATCAGCCCAAGACTACGTAACAGGACTTGGTCAATGACCTGAAAAGAGCTGGGACCACCGTTTCCAAGGTGACTGTTGGTAATACACTAAGACGTTATGGTTTGAAATCATGCATGGCACGGAAGGTTCTCCTGCTTGAACCAGCATGTCAAGGCCTGTCTTGAGTTTCCCAATGACCCTTTGGATGATACAGAGGAGTCATGGGAGAAAGGTTTGTGGTCAGATGAGACCAAAATGGAACTTTTTGGTCATATTTCCACTACCTGTGTTTGGAGGAGGACGAATGATGAGTTCCATCCAAACAACACCATCCTTACTGTGAAGCATGGGGTGGTAGCATCATGCTTTGGGGGTGTTTGGGTGTAGTACCAAATATTGACTGGTTTTATCTGGTGTTCAAATATTTACTTGCCGCTGTATCACAAAAATAAATCATTAAAAAAAAAATCATACATTGTGATTTCTGGATTTTTCTTTTTAGATTATCTCTCTCACAGTGGACATGCACCTCCAATGAAAATTTCAGACTGCTATGTGATTTCTAAAATGGGAGAACTTGCAATATATCAGGGGGTTCTATTACTTTTTTTCTTCACTGTAACTGCGAAAAATTAGGGATTACTGTATGTATTTTTTTAACCACAGCAACAAGATGTTCTGTGAATGCAGCTCTATGGGGCACAAGCCAGTGCAATTTGTCAGCCAGTCCCAAATCTGGATAAATGCACAGGGTTGTGTCAGCAAGAGCATCAGTCTTAAATCTTTGTCAAACAAGGATGACTGTTCATTTAAAGCCAGAAAGAAAAGTGGAAACCACAGAGTCTATAGCTGAGTGTAGAGAGTTTGAATGTTGAGACAATGACAGGAAAAGCTAGTTGTTTGACATGATGAGGAGAAAGGTTGAGCCAAGAGAGCAGATGGAAAAGTAGTAAGGCTAAAGTTTAAGGCCAGGGTTTAAAATTATTTTACCATGGAATAGTTGGGAAGAAAAATTGATTATGGTTATTTTAAAGGCGGAGTTGGTTAAGAATGGGTGAAAAAAGTATCAGATCAAGTGATGAGGGTGTTATGTATAATGTGATTAGCAGCTATGCCTCACAGGTAGGATGTGACCATGAGGTGAAAGAAATTCTATAAGGAGAAAGAGATTGTTGACTGTGGTACATTAAAAGGGTGCATTGCATTTAAAATCCAGGCAGAGGGCCATGGCGCTCAGACCAGGAAACCGCAATGACGTGCTGGAACCCGTCTTGACAGTGCGTCCCGGGAAGGTGTCTTGTGACTGTTGTAGCTCATGGTGCTTCGAGCTCAAATGTCCCAACTTGCCAAAAAGAGATTGGGGACATGATTTGGATTCTAAAAAAAAATAGCTTGGTTGCTTTGTCACCCTCCGACCTGACACTGCAATCTAAACTATGATGATGCACCCAAACCGTTTTTTTTAGGTTAATGCTATATTGCCTCCTATAATTAAAATACAGAATTAGCTTTTTGTGTACTGTATTGTCTGTGCTTTCATCCTGGATCAGGCTGTGCCAAGGTGGAATTTTAAAATTACACACCATCTCATCCTGCACTTTCTACTTTGGCTTCAGACCAGACCTCTCCCACTCGGAAAAGAAAAAATCTCATCCAGTTTAACCACTTTTTTTTCGATTATTCACATACTCGGACAGTCATTGCATCTTAAAACAACAGCCTTTTTTTTTACTTTCTCCAATAATATTGAAAGTAAACATAAGCAGCATGTCTAGCTCGTCTTTGCTCTACGTTGCCTAGCCTGTTTTGCTAACTAAAGCAGCGGTGGTGGACGCTGTCATTATAAAACACATTGATGGGCTGCGTAAGTACTGTAACATTTGAAATAAAGGGTGTACGTCTTTAAGAGCGGGTGCGGGTGTAAGGTAAACTAGCAAAAAGAGTGTGGCGGAGCATCTTATCGTTCCGTGTGCTGCCTAAAAGAAACCAGTCGCTTCTTCTTGACATTTTTTTTACAGTACGTATGTGAATTTAGCCATTGGATTTCTCAATGAATCACATTGCAAAATGCCTCAAACTGAATAACTATTTTATACTTTCAATTTGCATTGGATTATAATTTTTTTATATATCTGAATATCTGCGATGAGACTGCATCAACTGTTCACAATTGCGCACGCGTGCAGTTTAGAAGGAGCATTGGCAACGTATTATCTTTTTGTTTTTTTTGCACGCCGTCCCGCGATACACCAAGACTGCCTCGCAATCATTGAGCACCCCTGTATTTAGGTAACATATTAGCCGAACGAGCCAACATCAAAAAAGTTTAATACATGGACATCTATCCTTAAGCTTTTGTTCCCCCGTTTCAATCAATCACAACATTTCGTCTTTGATCTGAGCAAGCTTAATCATGCAATAAGGCTAGGTCTGACATTTTTATTTGGAAGTTGACCCTCGCAGCGAATTTACTGCATGTTACTATGATGCATAGTATGAATAACCATTTAGGGCCTGGCTTGACTTCGACTCTTGGGTGGAATTGCTAAATTAAATAAATGCTGCCGGTGCAGGGTAACTGTGAATGCAGCCTTCCCACGTCTACCCTCGTCTGGATTTTGGACGCTCCTGGAATTTGTATTCATAATTGTCAACAATTGCCAGGAATATAATACGTACAGCACATTTTGTATATCCTTGCTGGGCGATCTGCATAAAAATAATTTTCAAAGCAGACCAGGCGGGCAAGCGGTGCTATACCCGGGGGGAGCGTGTGGCCCTGGGGAACATGCGTTTTTTTTTTTTGTTTGTTTTGTTTTTGCTGTACAAGAATAAAGTGTAGTTGAATATCCACTAGAGTACTTGTCAGTAGCGCTCTCATTGTGAGTGTGTGCGCAGGAAGTATTAGCTCTATGGTGTAGTTTTTTGTTTTTTGCACCGAGCAGGTGATCTGAAGTACAGTAAACAGATATGAAATTTTTTTTAAAAGGGATAAAAAGAAAGGTGGTGAGAGACAAAGACAATGAGTAAAAAAAAAAAAAAAAGTCACCTAAAAGCATAGACGAGGAAATATGACTAAACGTATGTAGCCCTTGACTTCACTGAAACTACAGTGGGAGATGAAGAAAGACCGGGGTGTTTACTTTGTCTAAAAATGTTGGCAGCGGACAGCATGAAGCAACAAAGATTAATGCGCCACTTAAATACATTACACGCCAGTCATGCTGATAGGGTACTGGATTTTTTTTCAGTGAAAATGTGCCTAATATTGCCAATAATCACCCAGCTTTGTGAAAGCGACTTAAGTAAACCAGCGAGCACTGTTATCACTGCATCATCATAGAAAGCAGCGTACCAAATCATCATATAAGGTAGCGTACCAAACTGCAAACAAACCCACACCGCCTGAAGCAGTAGACATGGTCTCTGTCATGCTGGATGATGCAAGTACTGGAAAACTAAAAACTATCCCTATCAGCACAAATTGTTTAATTCTTTTTTGTTTTATAAGTTAAAATGTTCAATATATTGTGCTCCAGAGTTAATGTTGCTGAACTGAGTTTGAAATGATTATTTACTAATTTTATTTAATTTTATTTTTCACTATCAATTGGTGCGATAAGTCATCCAAAAATGCTCACAGTTTAAACAACATTTTTTTTTATTTCAGGCAAATTGATGGACTTAAAATCTTTTCTGTTCCAGAGTAAAAAAAAAAAAAAACAATGTTAGTAAAGTTATTCTTTGTTGTAAGTTGAACATTTTACTTAATTTAATAGACGAATGAATTTATAGTTGCGGCGGTAAGTGGGTGGGGGGTGCTCACCCCAATTGTTTTCTTCTTGCATTGGGGGTGGCGTAACAGAAAATAAGAGAACCTATGCTACGGAATTCTTTTTTTTTTAAACCCATTTTTGCTCTTCAAACGAGCATTGTCTATTAGGAAACCGCCAAGTTGTCACACGTGATGAGCGGGCAAGATGGACTCACCTATTTGATCAGCTAAAGCCGTATATTAATTTTTCCATTGCTGCAAACCTGAATAAAATGTATGTAGAGAAATTGTTTCTTTTTCACATACAATATAAAAGAATATATACCATTGGTCATTCTCTGCTATCTTGAGACATTGATCATGCATTAATGTGTTAGTGAAATCCATTTGCATTTTAGTTTAAAGTCAGAGGTCTTTTGAGTTCCATTTTGAATTAAGTTATAAAACACCAACCTTCCTGATCCTTGTGGAGTGTGGCAATCTCGTGTGTTGTCATCGCTCTTGAACCGTAAAGGTTTGGAAAAACTGCTCTTTTGGTTGAAGATTTGTTGACCACATGCATTTACTGGAGGTGTCTTAAAACCCAAGGCAGCTTCCATTTTTGGAACTATATAAAGTGAGGAAAAAGAAACACCAAATATTTTTAATTCAGTCAAAAGAAGTAATAAAAGTTTAACTATGAAAAAAGAAGAGGGAGGTCATTTTTGCAAATGCATTCTTTTCATCCCAAATGGGGCAGTCTAGTTTGTGTTTGACTGTCCACGTGTCATAGACAAGCAGGCAGTACAGTGCTACCCCTACTTACAAACGTATCTAGTAACGAAAAAGTCAGGTTACAAAATGCCTCATCGAAAAAATATTGTCTCTAGTTATAAAGGAAAATTCAGAATACGAAAGGAAAAAATAAGCACTGGATTCGCAGACCCAAATTCCACCGAACGTAAACATACTTGTATCTTGGTTTGTGTGGCGTGATAGAGCTGCTCTCTCATTGGCTATCACCGGAGCATCTTCCCGGCATCGCATTGGATAGGAGGGATGTCAATCTTTACCCATGATGAACATCCATCCACCCTATCTATCCATCTGTCTATCCATAAGCTCTTTTAGCAATAACTGTGCCTTGATTGTATTTTTTTTTTAATCAGTTATTTTACCTCATAGCTAAAATGGGCGGCATGGGGGATAAGCTGGTAAAGCATTGGAAATGTTCACCCCGTGCCTGGGTGGGTTTTCTCCGGGCACTCCGGTTTCCTCACACATTCTAAAAAAACCATGCAACATTAAGTGGACACTCTAAATTGCCCCTAGGTTTGATTGTGAGTGTGGCTGTTTGTCTCTATGTGCCCTGCAATTGGCTGGCACCCAGTTGAGGGTGTACCCCGCCTCCTGCCCGTTGACAGCTGGGATAGGCTCCAGCACTCCCCGCGATCCTCGTGAGGATAAGCTGCAAAGAAAATGGATGGATATCTAAGATGTTCGATTTTATTCTATTTTATATGTGCAATTGCCATGTGGAGATGTGCTTGTTATTTTGTTGTATGCTCAGTTATATAATGGCATGAAAGGCTTTTGATTTGACATTCTCTACCTTGGTTTATGTGGTGCGATAGAGCTGCTCTCCCACTGGCTATTGCCGTAGCATATTCCTGGCATCACATTTGCAAGTCAATCTTTACCCATCATTCTTTTCGTTTCCCTTGGACACTTCTTATCGACCGCTTTCATACGCTGACACAAGCTAGCGCAGTTGGAAAAATAATTTTTTTTTTGTCAGTTTTTCATTTGGTTTTTGCAAGATTCTTCATGTTTCTTCACCATGGGCCCCAAAAAACTCCTGTCCCCCACGATGCCTTTTTCTTTGACATTCACCCTTCTCTTTGCATACTCGCCCGAGGAAAATAAACAATTTTTATTATTCTTGACATTATATACTTTGAATCCATCCAGACCAGCATACTGTATTGCGGGAAGACGCATTGATACAAGGCGCGTGATTGGTCCCTGGCACGACTTCGACCAATGAGAGCATGTGTGGATTGATCTCATGAGCTGATTGGCTATGCATCATCGAAGTCTCACCCAGAAACGTCCGTTCCACCCTTTCACTTGTCCTTCCTTCCCCCCATTTTGTATAGTGTTGACTGCGCGATAACATGATGTTCACAATCCCAACAAAGCACTGTGCTGACGCAAAAGCTTCCTCCGGAGCACACAAGAATAAAGATGATGACGATCGGCGAAAAATTAAAACTTTTGTAAATGACGGCAGAAGTTACGCTTTTGTGGTGCGCCATTATGGTGTGAATGAATCCACGGTCTGCTGCATAAAATCCGTAAAACCGCTTCAATAACTTTTAGCATGGAAGCGAAACGTATGGTGACTGCGAAATAAGGGTTAGGTTGTTCAAATGAAAGCCGCAATGCAGCCCTATGCGGACACAAGCCAGTGCAATCTGAAGGCCAGTCCCAAACCCGGATAAATGCAGAGGGTTGCGTCAGGAAGGGCATTCGGCATAAGACTGTGCCAAACAAATATGAGCATTTATCTACAGAATACCATCCGGATCGGTCGTGGCTCGGGTTAACAACGCCTGCCCCTGGCACCGTTAACCTGCAGGGCGTCGGTGGAAATTCAGCAACTATGGGTCGAAGACAAAGAAGAGGAGGAAAGCGTATTTGTCAACAGTAGAAGAAGAGGAATGGACAGAGCCTACAACTGAGTCTAGTGACTTTGAATGTTGGGACTATGACGGGAAAAGCTATTTGTCAAAAGTAGAAGAAGAGGAATGGACAGAGCCTAAAACTGAGCGTAGCGACTTTGAATGTTGAGACTATGACAGAAAAAGCTCAGGAGATGTTTGACATGATGATTAGAAGAAAGGTTGATATATTGTGCATCCAAGAGAGCAGGTGGAAAGGTAGTAAGGCGAGAAGTTTGGAAGCAGGGTTTAAATTATTTTACCAAGGAGTAGATGGGAAGAGAAATGGAGTCTGGGTTATTTTAAAGGAAGAACTGGCTAAGAATGTCTTGGAGGTGAAAAGAGTATCAGATCGCATGATGAGGCTGAAATTCGAAATTGAGGGTGTTATGTATAATGTGATTGTTGGCCCCATAGCTAAGTGGTTAGCGTTGGTTTGGTAAACCAGGGGTCGTGAGTTCGTATCTCCCTGGGGGCCTCTACTTCCCAAGAGGGGTTGCATCAGGAAGTAAAAGTAGAAACTGTGCCAAACAAATATGAGCATTCTTCTGAGATGTCATGCTGTGGGGACCTCCAACGGGACAAGCCGAAAGAAACTTAGTATCTATAATGTGATTAGCGGCTATGCCCCACAGGTAGGATGTTACCGAGAGTTGAAAGAGAAATTCTGGAAGGAACTAGATGAAGTAGTCCTGAGCATTCCAGACAGAGAAAAAGTTGTGATTGGTGCAGATTATAATGGACATGTTGGTGAAGGAAACAGGGCCAATGAAGAAGTGATGGGTAAGTACGGCATAGCCTAACCCTAACCCCTACAGCCAAGGTGATCAGAGAGACAGGCAGGAGAGTACTTCGTGTGTCTTCTGGGAGGAAATGGAAGAAGGAGACTTGGTGGTGGAACCCCAAAATACATACAAAGAAAGAGATTAGCAAAAAAGTGGGACACAGAGGACTAAGGAGAGGTGAAAGGAATACATTGAGATGCGACATAGGGCAAAGGTAGAGGTGGTGAAGGCTAAACAAGAGGCATATGGCGATAAGGACACAAAAGAAGGAGAAAAGGATTTCTATAGGTAGGCCAGCCAGAGGGATAGAAATAGGAAGGATGTGTAGCAGGTAAAGGTGATTAAGTATAGAGATGGAAATGGGTTGATTAGTGCCATAGTGTGCTCAATAGATGGAAAGAACACTGAGAAGTTGATGAACAAAGAAAATGAGAGAGAAGGAAGAGTAGAAGAGGCAAGTGTGATGGGCCAGGAAGTGGCAATGATTAGTAAAGGAGAAGTTAGAAAGGCACGAAAGAGGAGGAAAAATTGAATGGCAGTTGGTCTCGATATACGGGTGGAGGTATGTAAGTAATTTGGAGAGGTGGCTGTGGAGTTTTTGACTAACTTATTCAACAGAATAATAGCGGGGGAGAAGATGCCTGAAGAATGGAGGAAAAGTGTGCTAGTTCCCATTTATAAGAACAAAGGTGATTTGCAGAGCTGTGGGAACTATAACTAAGTTGATGAGCCACACAATGAAGTTATGGAAAAGAGTACTGGAGGCTGGACTCAGGACAAAAATAAATATCTGCGAGCAACAGTAAGCTTTCATTCGTAGAAAGAGTACCACAGATGCATTATTTGCCTTGAGGATGTGTGTGGAAAAGTACAGAGAGCTACATTGTGTCTTTGAAAAAGTAAAACAAAAAGTAATGGAAACTTTGATGAAGGATCTAAATCAGGCATGTCAAACATATGGTGATGATTTAATCCGGCCCGCCATAAATTTCTGAATATGTCAAAAAAAGAAGCGAGTCTCTATCTCATTTCTATAAAAAGTTCAGATTTTTTAAAAATAAATACAAAACAAATGCTCCCTACGGCCGCTAGAGGGCTAAATGTGCAAAAGCGCCCACATCCGGCACTGACATGAGTTAGTCACAGCAAATAAATATTCGCAAAGTGATGTGTTCAAGTAAAAATAAATCGACAATCTTGCTTCACCATTCACCACTACTCAAGGTATCAGTCAACACAACCGTCCCAAAATGGCCCTGTCAAGAAAAAAGAAAAGTGGACACACAGTGCAGTGTTTTCCACGAAAAATAGACTGAAGTATTTATTCACAGAAGAAAATGCAAAACCTGTGTGCTTAGTATGTAATCAGCAAGTTGCAGTGTTTGGCGCCACACTACATTGCAGGGCCGTAAAAGAGTTGTCACTCAATATTATGACAGCATAAGTGCGTTCAAGATGAAACTGTTACTGTGGCAGTCGCAGATATCCAACGGTGACACTGCACCATTTCTCTTAGGCACAGCTGTGCGTACGAAGGCAACAGACCATCTGATAATGACTTGGATAAATATAAAGACAAAATAACAGATTTGCTGCGTGAGTTTGAGCAGAGTATTCAGTGAACTTGAGAAAGAATTTGGCTTTTTTTGCTCACCATTACAGTGAAACCTTCTGATATGCCATCTGACATTCAGCTTGAGCTTATTGACTTGGAGTGTGATTCCGCTATGAAGGATACATTTGCGTCAGTGGGATTGGATACGTTTTATCAATCTCTCGTGCCAGGTTACCCCAAATTAACAGCTATGGCTGCAAAGGTTCTATCCATGTTTGGGAGTACTTATCTTTGGGAACAATAATAAAACAAAGCGGCGCTCAAGGTTAAAAAATAAACATTTGAATGACAGTTAAATGTGCTGCTAATCAGGATTTCACACCTGATATTGATGCACTTGTGAAGGCAAAAAGATGCCAAGTTTCAGAAGCCAACAGCAGCAAGTACACTGCACGAGTGCAGTGAGAGAGAGAAAAAAACTGTTTGCACTCATGAATACAGATAATTAAAAAAAAGATTAATCTGTTTTCATTTTAAAGACAATTAATATTGTGCTGTATATTCTCAGCTTCAGTAGGCCCAGCCTAGTAGTTTGATCTGTTTTAGTCTAATGTTATTTCCCATGCACTGCTATAGCTTTTCATTTTATATTTCATTTTTTTATTTATTTCAAAGCAGTATGACAATTAAGGCAAAAATATTTTTTTCATAGCCCCCACTTGAGTTGGTGAGTTGGTTCAGGTGTAAAACTGCATTCACTCAACTGTTAAAATAAACCAGTTAACACATTCACCGCCAAACATGAAAATATTTTTTTCCCATTGTTTGTGAATAAATGTGCTTAGAAAAGATACTTTGTCATCCGTGATTATAATATGTAGGGTAAGCTACAAATGTAGGCTGAATGATAAAGCATTGTACTGGAAAAACAAAACTAAATATTTGGAGTTGATATTCTTTGACTGATCCGGCCCACCTTAGAACAAAGTCAGGATCCGGTCCCAGAGGCAAAATGAGTTTGCCATGCATGATCTAAACATTCCTCAATTAAATGGACAAGTCAGAGACAGCTTCTTTAGCCATTACAGAATTATATAACGCATTAAAAACTGCAATTTCCATTGGCCCTTGGCCTGGATGGAATCCCTGTTGGATTCATGAAACCTTTAGACAATACTTGCCCCTCTTTTTTAGAACAGTCGAGGAGATAAACAATGGTCATATTAGTACTCATTATAATGCATCTTAAATCAAGTGATTACTAAAGCCAGATAAAGGCCTTACTCTTCTGATTAATTACCGTCCCTGATCACAGATTAGTGTAGATATCAAGATTATCTCAAAAGCCCTGGCAGCAAGACTTGAAAAAGTACTCCCGTTGAAAATTCCCACTGACCAGACAGACTTCAATAAAAGTAAAAGTTCCATAAATAATTTCATACGGTTGCTAAATTTAATAAGAATGTCACAGTGTAAAAACCTAGATGCAATTATGTCACTTGATGCAGAGCGCTTTTAATAACTTTAACTGGCCTTTCCTGTTTGCAATTCTTTGCGAATTTGGCTTCGGTGAGTCATTCATACATTGTATAGCACCATTACACAATTTGCCGAAAGCAACAATCACCACAAATAGAATTATTTCACGAAGCTTTACATTACAAAGAGGAACCCGACAAGGATGTCCACTCTCACCAATGTTATTTACAATATTCATTGAACCTCTTGCTGTTGCTATTGCTCAGTTAATATTAAAGGTATATCGTTCTCACAAATTAAAGAAAGAAAAGGACACAATAAGAGACAAGGGTTGTGACCGAGAACAAGATCAAGATACAAGCGGCCGAAAGGAATTTCCCCCTCAGGGTGTCCGGGCTCTGCCTTCGAGATTGGGTGAGAAGCTAGGTCATCCGGGAGGGGCTTAGTGTAGAGTTGCTGCTCCTCCACATTGACAAGAGCCAAATGGGGTGGCTGGGACATCTGATTCGGATGCCTCCCAGACGCCTCCCTGGTGAGGTGTTCCAGGAATGTCCCACTGGAAAGAGATCCCGGGGACGACCCAGGACACGCTGGAGAGACTATGTCTCTTGTCTGGCCTGGGAACGCCTTGAGATCCCTCTGGAAAAGGAACAAGTGGCTGGGGAAAGGGAAGTGTGGGTATCCCTGCTGAAGCTATGTCCCCCACGACCCGACTCTGAGAAGCGGAAAAAAAAATGGAGGGATGGATGGATGTGAGAGCAGAATCTTTTATTCAAATGACTCATATGAGCAATCTCTCAGTTACTGTGTTCCTTCCTTAAAATTATATTGTAGGTTCCATTAGGCTTGCAGACTTCGCTGTTTGCAGCTCTCTCTCATCAACTTCCCTGTGAAAACCACAAAGCAAGCAGGCTGAGAAACTGAACCCAGTGATACAGCACCTAGACAGCACAACCAGTACCACTCCCAGTATGGTTGTGGTGATGCATTTTATCGCAAAAGATCTTATTTCAATTATATTCATATATGGTGAGAATGACTCAAATTCAGAAAAGTGGGCTTACCTTTGTGTGGTCATCAATGTGAACTGTGGGCCTTCATCTGGCAGGGGAGAAGTTGAATGTCAGGTTCCATTTCAGTCAATGCCAGTTTCAAACATTGATGCAGATGTTCATCTGTCAATCTTGATCTCATTGGGCTTTTCAGCAGTTTCTTGTGTGAAAAGGTTTGCTCGCAGATATACATGCTGCCAAAAAGTGTGGACATATTCATTGCATGTTTTCTGATGTTAGAGTATGTGTCGTTTGGGAGGGCAGCATAGAAGTCAGCGAGAAGGCTGGGAATCCCAAGTCAATACTTTGCAGCACAGTGCTTGCTGGTGAATTGAGCAGTGGATTTGTACCGGGGTGGTGAAACCCTGTTCTTCCATCTCCAGGGTCATGCGTCCTATTAGACCCCGAGACACGCCCAACCATACTCTGAGCCCCTTCAGTTGTGATGCTGCCCAGCTTTGAACCAGTCGAGTTTTATCTCTTCCATAGTTTGGTGCACTTTGCCGAAAACATCCTTTGAGACTTTGGAGGGCTACCAGCTCCTCGCACATCTCAAAGTTTACAGTAACTCCCCGAATAAAAATTAGCAGTTCCTCAGTCTCCATCACATCTGTGCTCTCATCCAGTGCTAATGAAAAAAAAAATCAAATTCTTTCATCTCCTGCTGCACCTGGGCATATAAATTACCTGCGATTTCTTCAATACGTCTGATGATTGTACTCGCTGATAGACTTGTGGGATAAAGAGGTCTTTCTTCTCAGGACACACCCCCTCAGCGACTGCTTCAGTCACATTTGAAAAATGTACAGGTGTGGTCAGTCATGCCCACAGATAAAGTTACGGGTGTGATCCACCAGTTATCCCTGCTAAAATTTTTCTATACAAATCTATAGAATTCCATAGAATTTGAAAAGAGCAACTTGTTCTATAGACCTTTGGCTGGAACTTTCTATAGAATTTTTCTAGAACAAAATGTTTCTGTAGAAATTCTATAGAAAGTTTTGAAGAACAGAAAGTGGCACATTGCTCGTTCTCAAATTTCTATAGAATTTGTACATAAAAACTTGCTCTACAGAACTTTAGATGTGACTTTCTATAGAATTTCAATAGAACAAAATGTTATATAGAAATTCTGTAGAAAATTTTGAAGAACAGAAAGTGCTTGATCTCAAATATGTTTAGAATCTATAGAACAATTTTCAAGCAACAGAGTTAACACACAAGCTGAAGTCGCATAATAAAATGCATGAAGTATTTATTACAATATATAAATGTTGTCATGACTATGGAGATTTCAAAATAGGGTAAGTCCATCATGAAAGACATCTTGAAAAATCGGAAACCAGCTGTCAGTGTGTTGAAGAGGGCAGTACGATGATGATGGGCCTTGTTCAAGTTGAAGGCAAGAACAAAACGTTTTTCATGCCTTTGATGTTTGGATGTCTGTCATTAGGTCAAAGAGCCTGACACCATTATTTTCTTTTTTTGTGTGTCCTGTTCAGCTGCTAGATAAAGCAAAATGGAAAATCTGCATCACCTTTATGTCAGAACAGTTGTACTGTCACCCAATGGCCCCCTCCCCTCCAACCCTCGACCCCTAGAAGAACACGAAAGCCGCCCCACCTGCAGGGCCTCGGTGTTGCCAGTCCCAGCCCAGCCCAAGGATGGGATAACGTCCCTTATTTGTTGGAAAATCGGAATGGATGGGGAACCAACAAGAGAATGAAAGTGGGAATCTAGCGAGCAGCCAAAGCACATGAGAGGGAAGCCCCCACGTTCAGCAGCCATCCAGCCCGGGGGCCCCACCCTCAAGAGCCATGCCGCTAAGTTTAAAAAGTTTTCGAATACTACAGCATTTCTTTTTTTAATTTTGCCATTATTATCAAGACTAAACATAAGCAGTAGCTCGTCTTTGCTCTACGTTGCCCAGACTGTGTTGCTAACTAAAGCACTAGCGGTGTGTGTAAATATGAGTGTACCCCTTAAAGAGCCGGAGGGGGGCAAACTAGCAGGAGACTGTGCTTCCATGTTTAAAAAAAAAAAAAAAAAAGTTATGCTGTAGTTCACTGCTGCATTGGTTTTTATGTGCGCTGACAATGTGCGACAAGTGCGCAATTGCATTTGGTCAAGACTACACAAAATAAGTGATGTCTTTCAATATCCATGTATTACTCCTCGCAACAAATTTTACGTGGGTGATTTTTTGTGCTCGACTATGCAGATTTGCGAGTGCTGTGAGTGATGGCACTCACAGTGACTGCTGCTTGCTATCAGTTGAGCAACCCGAAAGCTAGCCCAGATGACTGGTTCAGCAGAGCTTGGTGTACAAATGTATTTTGCTGAGCTAACATTCCACTTTTTAGCTCTGACAGTCTGTCTGCTCACATTTGGCCTTGGAAGCTATTGTGATGGAATTCATCATGTCTCCACAGATCTTGATAGATGAGACAGACAGCCTTCTCTTTGCATCGAACAAAAAAATAATCGTTTGTCCACTTTGGGTTGAAAACCCTGCATTCCGAATCAATTTTTATTACCTCATCTTTTTGCCATGATTCCGTTCTCTTTGAGAGCGGCGCGTTTAGGATTTTTTTCTGGTGGTTGCCTTATCTGATAAGATAAGCCTAAAATATCAGATAAGCCTTATCTGGCAACCTGTGCCCTTATACCGCAGAAGGGTGGAACAAATGTCACGTTATGTGTTTAGAAATAGTTACCAACTTACAGTTAATAATGAAAATAGTTAAGAACTAAGGAACATTTTATTGCAAAAGCCCAATTTTATTGGCAAATACAAATACACAGATGAAAAATCAAAATAGTATTGTTCAGGGGGTAAGAACCAAATGTGGAGGTGGGCCGAATTTTGGGGACCACTGCTCAATTGGAATGCTTATTTTTTCAATGCTTGTGGACTTCAGTTGCACAAAATAATATTTTGACCTTGAGGATGGGTGTTCGATAACGTATGAGAAAAAAGACAAAAAAACACTCAGACATGGGGAAGGAGTCACCTCTGTTTACAACTTATTCCATTTTTTTCTAAAGCATAATAGCTAAATGTTGCTGGACCAAATTTGCCTTAGACTCTGCACTCCATTACTAGACCTGACTCAGTCGATCTCAGAGCCCTACTAGGTTTGTATTCCATGAGCATTTCTTTAGTGTATTGTGGACCTAAACCATTTTGTGATTAATAGACATGTAGCAGAATTTTAAAATCTATTTTAAAACTGAAAGGAAGCTAGTGTAAAGACTTTAGAATTGGAGTTATATGCTTGACTGCTTCGTTCTGGTCACAACCCGAGCTGCAGCATCCTGTACAAACTGCACCTGTTCATCAATGCTTTTTGTAGAGCCCAGTCAGAAGAAGTTACAATAGTCAGGTCGGCTGAAGACAAAGGGATGGATGAGCTGCTCCTGGTCTGCTTGACACATGCAACCCTTCACTCTAGATATGTTTTTCAGATGGTATTTGGTATAGATCAGGGTTGCTCAGCGTGTCGATCGTGATCGACTGGCATTTTTGGCATGCTCAAAAAAAAAAAAAAAAAAAAAAGACTTCAGCCTGACGTCTTTTTTTTTTAACATTTCGGCAGCACACGGAATTTTCTCTAACCTGACACCGCCCCCCTCCGCCTTTAAACGTGTACAGTCATAATTACTGGGCAACGTAGACCAAAGACAACCTAGACATACTGCCTGTTTACTCTCGATAATAATGGCAAAAGTAAAAAAAGAAATGCTGTTGCTTTAAGATGCCATGAGTGTCAGAGTATGCGAATAATAGAAGAAAAAGTGGTGAAACTGGATGAGATTTTCTCTTTTTTGAGTGAGAGGTCTGGTCTGAAGCCAAAGTAGAAAGTGCAGGATGAGATGGTGTGTAATGTTAAAAACTCCACCTTGGCACAGCCTGATCGAGGAGTAAAGCACAGACAATATAGTGCACAAAAAGCTAACTTTATATATATATATATTTACCCGTGATGGACTACTGTATCTTTGTCACTGAATTGATTGTCATTCACTCGCGCACATACGTTTCATTTTTCATTCATTTTTTTACCATAGGCCCTAAGAAATTGACAGCCAGTGGCAGCGACAAAAAGACGAGAGTTTTGTCCATCAAAACCAAACAAGAATTTGTCAAGAAATATGAAAAAGCCTTGCATACATGTGGCCTCATGCTGTTTTCCCACGGGATTTTAAGAGGATCGACGTGGAGGTTGAACCTGAAGTTGAGGTAATTGTTTTGCTGGGAATGGCTGAGGACATAAACAAGTTGGTTCAGGAGCACCACGAGGATCTTTCGACGTTAAGGAGCAACACGATGATGTTTCAACGGAGGAGCTAAAGGAGCTGGAGGCGATATAACACACGGCAATGCAGGAGCACTTTAGTTAGGCTGTCATAGAGGAGGACACAGCCACTATTCCGTCAGCCAGAATAAAAGAAGTGTTGATGAAATTCTATGACATTTCCAAATTTATTCAAAAGAATTATCCTGAAAATGTGTTAACTCGTCAGGCTATTGCTCACTTCGACAACGTTTGCCTGGCACATTTCTGCAAGATTATTAAAAGCCGTCAAATGCAGACAACCTTGGATTTGTAGTTCACAAAGCATTTAAAGTTGGAAAAAAAGTTGTTTTTTTAACTCATAGTTTGTTGAATTTATTAAAGTTAATGGGATTAAGTTGTGTGCGTGCCTCTTCCTCTTCGCATCATGGCTTAGTGCCAAATGTAAATGAACAAAATTTTTCATTATTCTTTATGTACACTTTGCTTATTTTTTAAAGGGCTACTGTCATGAAATTAGTATCTTATTAATGAAAAAACGTTAGCAGACATGGACCCATGCGTTTTTTCACCACAAAACATAATTTTGATGTATACAGCTTTTTGTAACTCCCACCATGAAAATCCTTTCGAGGGATTTGTTTTCGAGAAGAAGCAGGAAGTGAGGACTTGGCAGGACCGGCCTCAAGTGGACTCGTTTGTTTCCATTAGTTTTACCTCCGGGAAGGTAGCTCGTTTTTCCTTCGTGTTAGCCAAAATGGCAGCTCGTTGCATTGCTGGACATTGCTTGAACACTCGGGAGGATGGATTTACCCTTCATAAGTTTGCAAGAGACACGGTTCGTCGTGAAAAATGGATTGCACGGGTCCAGAGGACGACAGCTTCGTGGGTTCCAAATGACAGGTAGGTGTGTATACAGCTACTAAAAAAAAAATAATAATAGTTTGGTGCGGATCATGTTATCGGTTTCTCATAACGTAACAAAAGATCCTCTTACGTATGACAGGCGTGGTAAATGTCTCAATGTGCGAGTTGGACGGTGTCGGACAATGCCACACTCAGCCACATGCGCCGACAACGCTTGGAACGCATGAGGCTATTTACATGTAAAATGCATTTCTATTTACGAAAGATTGAAGTTACGAAATGACTTCCAGAACTGTAATATAGCACTATGGTGTGTTTATTTGAGACAGTGGTACAATACCTCAATAGAACTAGTCATCTGGAGACACTCCTACATATAACGATGTGTCATCTGCATAGCTATGATAGTTAAAGGGAAGATTCTGGAAAATTTGAGGAGCATATACAGGCTGAAGTGGAAGGGTCCAAGAACTGATCCTTCTGGGACCCCATATGTCATTGCTAATTATTGGGATTGAGCACTTCCAATGGTTACAATAGATTTCCTTTCCTCCAGGTAGGACCTTTACCATTTAACGACCATTCCATTTGGTCCGAACAACATTTCCAACCTGTTGTGCAGTATATTGTGATTTACGGTATCAAAACCCACACTGAGATCTAATCAAACCAAAATTGACACCTTTTCTGAGTTAGTATTCAATCTTATATCATTCAGAACTTTGATGAGAGCAGATTCTGTACTGTGATAGGGTCGGAAACCTGATTGAAATTTGTTAAAAAGTCCATATAAATTCAAGAGAATGCGGAGTTGATTAAAAATAACCTTGGCTAAGAAAGGGATATTGCCGATGCCGACTACTGCCAGTCGTACCGGGGCCGAACAGCCCGTATATCGGGGGTTCGGTGTTGGATTAATTGTATATAAAGTTATCTCATATTTTCTATTTTGGTTGTGAATTATACTTCTTTGTGTGATGTGATGCAATCAAGAGGCCATTGGGTGACAAGGAAACTTTTGCTATGATGTGTTTAAACAATGTGATGCAATCAAGTTACATTGGGCGCCGTGGAAACACCAGACAGTGAGGTGCCGTGGGAACATCAGACAGGGATGCAGCAGACAACAAAGACTGGCAATCTCAAGAGGATGGTGAAGACATCGCAAAGATTCACATTGGCTATTTTTGTTACGGTTGCTTTGTTTGTCACATTTCCTTTATTATGATGTGGACCGCGCTCAGGAATAAAAATGAAGATTCGTGGAGATGTGGGCAGAACGGGTTGGAGATTGTGATAATGACACATTCCACATTCTCCTCGCGACCAAGAAGTTCCTCTTGTCTTCCTTCCTTAAGAAATTGTACTTTAAATGTCCTGGGTTACGTGAGCCTGGCTCTCACTGGATGCTATGTCACTGGACACGTCACTGGACACGTCACTGACCATCTCCCTGACGAAGCTGTCCCTGACTAAGCAAAAGGCTGCGTAAACCTGACGGTATCCCATACTCTTGAAGCACCCCCTACAGGACTCCCCGAGGGACACGGTCAAACTCCCATGCACCCTTGAGGACCTTGGAGAGGGTGCAGAGCTGGTCCACTGTTCATTCAACTTCTTTTCAGACACTCCTCTCCAGCACCCCTAAATAGACCTTCCCTGGGAGGCTGAGGAGTGTGATACCCTGTAGTTGGTACACACCCTCCTGTCCCCCTTCTTACAGGGGAACCACCATCCCAGTCTGTCAATCCAGAGGCACTGTCCCTAATGTCCACATGATGTTGCAGAGGCTTGTCAACCAGGACAGCCAAATGACATCCAGAGCCTTTAGGAACTCAGAGCGAATCTCATCCACATCTGGGGCCTTGCCAAAGATGAACTTTTTAACCACCTCGCTGACCTTAACCCCAGAGACTGGAGAGCCCGCCTCAGATAACACAGACTCTTCTTCCTCATGGGAAGGTGTGTCAGTGGAATTGAACAGGTCTTCAGAGTATTCTCCTTACCGACTCACAACATTCTGTCAGCAGCGCCCCATCCTCACTACACACAGTGTTGATGGTTCACTGCTTCCCACTAATGAGACGTCGGATGGTGGACCAAAATGTCTTCGAAGCCATCATGTAAGACTTTTTCCATGGCTTCACCAAATTCCTCCCATTCCTTAATTTTTGCTTCAATAACCACCAAAGCTGAATTGCACTTGGCCAGCTGGTATCCATCAACTGCCTCGGGAGTCCCACAAGCCAAAGATGCCAGATATGACTCTTCAATTTGATGGTACCCCTCACTATTGGGTATCACCAATGGGTTCGGGGATTGCCACCACGACAGGCACCGACCACCTTATGGCAACAGCTTGAGTCTGGCGCCCGGGCAATTGAGGCGAGGAATTTGGACCACTCAGGCCCAATGCCTGCCCTCCCTACGCCGGATCATGAGAAAAGTTCTTTCGGAGGTGGGAGTTGAAACTACTCCTGATAGGGGATTCTGGTAGACGTTCCCAGCACACCCTCACAATACGTTTGGGCCTGCCACGTCAGACCGGCATCTTTCCCACCAGAGGAGCCAAATTACTACCAGTTGGCGATCAATTGACAGCTCCACCCCTCTCTTCTCCCAAGTGTCCAAGACATGCAGTCGCAAGTACGATGACAACACCACAATCATCAAACTGCGACCTAGGATGTGCTGGTGCCAAGTGGCAATATGGACACCCTTATACTTGAACATTTTCGTTGCTTTGGACAATCAATGATAAGCACAGAAGTCAGATAACAGAACACTAGCCCTCCATAGCCTTAGCCTGTCTTATGCTTCCTCTCTTCCTTGTACAACCGTTATAAAATCCACCTGGGCTTGTCTTAGCAGCTCTCCAGGTAAACAGGTTCAGCAATGGTGGTATTTCATCTCACTGTAGCTGAAAGAAATCAGCCCATTTGTACCCCAGAACCTCTGGGGTCACCAAACATGCAGCAGCCCGGCTAGCAAGAACGACCAGTGTTAAAAGTATCAACTTCATCATCATCAATTTCATTGCTTGGATAAACATTTTGTACGACCAGTTGATACACACTTTTATAATGAATGGACACCTTGTCAGATGACAGATATATGTAAAATAATTTAAATACTACTTTATAGTCCTATTGCCCTATGTTGTCACCACAGCAGAGGTCCACTGTCAGAAATTAGTACAAATCAATAATCCCTCTCTACTTTGGACTCCACTTATTGCGGCTTCAGTGCAACCCCCCAAACACACACCCCTGGCCCCCCCTAAAAGAAAAAGCCATATCGGTATACAATATGCACTGTATTACGGGAAGGTGTATTGATATAAGGCGAGTGATGGTCTCTGGCATGACATCAACCAATGACAGCAAAAAAAAAAAAAGCCAGATCGGCAAAGAGTATTGAATCACGGAACAGTGCATTGATACAAAGTGAGTGACATCTACCAATGAGAGCATGTGTGGATTCGCGAGGATATTCAACTGATCTATGTTATATGTTATGTATTTACAGGTATGTACGTCAAGCATGATTCTGTATTGTTGAAGAAATAAAGCCCTTGAGTTTCATACAGTTTTGTATACAGAACCTGACTTAACCTGACTGATATCAGATGTCCCGCACCACAGTGTGAAGTCACATGGCCCTCAACCACAGCTGGCAAAGTTCTTCTCAGACTCCTCAACATTCACGAGGATCGCTCATCCAGCTCCTGCCCCTACAACAGCACCCAAGGCCACAGGGGTCAAAGGCGGGAAGGTGAAACCCCCAGTCATCTCGACATCTGGAACAAGTGACATATTTCATCCAATGATGGTCAGAATATAAACAAGCCAGACAACCCACTGACCAGGACATCATCCTCCAACTCCTGGAATGCTGTGATGACGCACTCCGCAAAGATCTATCCAGGAGCATCAACAACCTCACACCGTATACGAGACCAATCTTCTTGGCCACATCAAGTACCTGGCAGTCTGTCAAGAGAATGTGACGGTAGCCTGAGTACGACTTCAGCAAATGCAGCAGTGCTGAGATGAACGAGCGAGAACCTTCTCTGCACGCATTAGAGGCCAAGTAAATGTGTGTAAATACAACATTTCATGCGAGTGTGGACCCCAGCTATTATATAGTAATCAAATTATCAGAAACACCCTCATTAGTCGTCCTTGCAGATGATGATATCCACCCCGACGTGCTGAGCCAAGCCAATCAAGAGATGTCCCTCGATGAAACCATCCGTGTCATTGAAGCCAAAGAAAGCGGGAAGCATTTGGCCAGACAAATCAATCCCAATCCCACAGCTGCGCCTGTGATGATTGATGCAGAGAGTAGCACATACAGGCAGATGGAGAGAAAACGACCGATCAAGGGATTTCCAAAACTTCGCACTATCACTGACCTGCGAAGCTGGTTTGGACTTGTAAACCAAGTAGCAGATGCTTTTGCATCTGCAGAGAGAATGCAACTCTTTCGCACCCTGCAACAACCCAACATACCAAGTGAACTGAACATATGGACAACCTCTTTGAAGAAACCAAAATCATAATCCAGGAAATACAAAGAGGCGTGGAAATATTTGACAAAAGTAAGACAGCATGCTGGCAACTTCAAAAACATCGCGCATGCACATCAAGCAAGCCATTCTTCTGCTGCCTAGGCTGGAAAGTGACAGTAGTGGGCAGATGCTTTACTTCTTTGGCTGAATCAAGGTATGCCCCCATTAAAGGAGAGACACTGGCTGTGGTGGATGCCCATGAAAAAACTTGTCATTCCACTCTGGGCTGCCCCAATCTGATCATTGTGGTTGATCACAGACCCCTTCTCAAGGTGTTCGGTGATAAAAACTTGGATGCAATCCCCAAACCACGACTGAGGAACCTGAAAAAAAAACCCCACTGAAATACAGATTCTACATCACTCACATTCTCCTTCCAGCTCTTCTGATGGGATCCCGAGGTGTTCCCAAGCCAGCCAAACAGTCTCTCCAGCGTGTCCTGGGTCGTATTTGGGGTCTCTTTCCGGTGGGACATGCCTGGAACACCTCACTAAGGAGGCGTCCGGGAGGCATCCGAATCAGATGCCCCAGCCACCTCATCTGGCTCCTCTCAATGCGGAGGAGCAGCGGCACTGAGCCCCTCCCGGATGACCGAGGTTCTCACCCTATCTTGAAGGCAGAGCCCGAACACCCTGCGGAGGAAACTCATTTCGGCCGCGTGTCCAGAGGTGGGGGTAGGAATGCAGATCGACTGGTAAATTGAGAGCTTCACCTTTCGACTTAGCTCCCTCTTTATCAAAACGGTCCGCATCACCGCAGACGCTGCACCGATCCAGCTGTTGTTCTCCCGCTCCATTCTTCCCTCACTCGTGAAAGAGAACCCAAGCTACTTGAACCCCTCCACTTGAGGCAGAGAGGCCACGCCACCCTTTTCCAACTGAGGACCATGGTATCAGATTTGTAGGTCCATATTCTCATCCCAACCACTTCACATTCGGCTGTAAACTGCTCCAGTGAAAGTTGGAGATCATGGCTTGATGAAGCCAACAGAACCACATCATCTACAAAGAGCAGAGATGCGATGCTGAGGCCACCAACCGGACACACTCTATGGGTCGGCTGCGCCTCGAGATTTTGTCCGTAAAAGTTATGAACAATATCGGTAACCAAGGGCAGCCTTGGCGGAGTCCAACTCTGACCGGAAATGAGTCTGACTTATTGCCGGCAATGCGGACCAAACTCTGACAACGATCGTACAGGGACCGAACAGCTTGTATCAGGGTTCGAACGCCTTCTCCAAGTCCACAAAACACATGGAGACTGTTTGGGCGAACTCCCATGCACCCTCGAGGATTCTGCTGAGGGTGTAGAGCTGGTCCACTGTACCAGGGCCAGGAAGAAAACCACACTGCTCTTCCTGAATCTCGAATTCAACTTCCCGGCGGACCCTCCTCTCCAGTACCCCTAAATAAACCTTACCAGGGAGGCCGAGGAGTGTGATCCCCCTGTAGTTGGAACACACCCTCCGGTCACCCTTCTTAAAAAGAGAGACCACCACCCCAGTCTACCAATCCAGAGGCACTGTCCCCTGATGTCCAAGCGATGTTACAAAGGCGTGTCAACCAGGACAGCCCCACAACATCCAGAGCCTTTAGGAACTCCCGGTGAATCTCATCCACCCCCAGGGCCCTGCCACCAAGTAGCTTTTTAACCACCTTGGTGACTTCAACCCCAGAGATAAAAGAGCCCGCCTCAGAGCACCCAGATTCAGCTTCCTCATGGGAAGGCGTGGTGGTGGAATTGAGGAGGTTTTCGAAGTATTCTCCCCACCGACTCACAACATCCCGAGTTGAGGTCAGCTGTGCCCCTTCCTCACTAAACACAGTGATAACGCGGTACTGCTTTCCCCTCCTGAGATGCTTGAATGGTAGACCAGAATTTCCTTGAAGCCGTCTTGCAGTCGTTCTCTATGGCCTCAACAAACTCCTCCCACGCCCAGGTTTTTGCCTCAGCGACCACCAAAGCTGGTTTGGCATTCAACAACAAAATGGCATTCAACACGCCCACGGGGCATTCTGAATATTTTGTGATGCTTTTTGGACTCACAAACGCACTTGCCGTATTTCAGAATTTTGTCAATAATGTTTTACGCGAAATGCTTAACATATGTGTTTTTTGTGTACCGAGATGACATCCTGATTTTCTCCCTGGACGAAAAATTCCGTTTGAGCTGTACTACAGCAGTTGTTGCGTCATGATCTGTATGTCAAGGCGGAAAAGTGTCAGTGCCATCAAACCTCTGCATCATTCTTAGGCTTTGTCTTGGCAGAAGGGGAGATATGCATGGATTGCCGCAAGTTCGAGGCCGTTCTTCATTGGCCCACTCTGACTACTCGCAAGGAGGTGCAGAGGTTTATTGGTTTTGCCAACTTTTACTGCAAATTTATTCATAACTTTAGTATAGTTGGGGCCCCATTACATTCACTAACTTCACCTCACAGTTCCTTTGATTGGAACCCAGCATGCCAGGTGGCCTTCCGTAAGCTCAAGGACAGAAGGATTACACCCCTGCGCTGTTTTATTTTAAAAAACTGACTCCAGCAAAACAAAATTAGAATATCAGAGACCGGGAACCTTTAGCAGTTAAGGCCACTATGTCTGAATGAAGACACTGGTTAGAGGGGGCTCAGGTTCGGATCTTGGTATTAACTGACCACAACAACCTGGAATATCTTAGGTCAGCCAAAAGGTTGACTGCCAGGCAAGCAAGATGGCCACTCTTCTTCATGTTGTTTCGCTTTGTGTTATCTATCGGCAGGGAACCAAGAACGGTAAACCCAATGCGCTTTTGCGCATGCATGATAGCGAGAAAAACGAATCCCTCCCTGTGCCTATCCTCCCCAAAGTTTTTGTCTCACTTTTCACCTGTGAAACAGAAACAAGTTAAAGACGCGACAAAGGAATCTCACAGTCCTGAAGGGTGCCCTGATGACAGGCTGTATGTCGTTCCTCCAATAAGAGGTAGAGTAATTGACTGGGTACACACACTCATCGCAGTGTGCCACCCTGGTATGGCCAAAAGCCAGTCTGCAATAGAGCAACGCTTTTGGTGGCCAATTATAAAAAAAGATGTCAGGGAGTACGTCAACACAATGCCTTGCTTGTGTAGTGAACAAACCCTGCCGGCAACACCCTTTTGGGGAGTTACGCCCTCTGTCCATTCCTCAACGACCATGGTCACATATCTCTCTGGACTTCATGACCGAGTTACAGGCTTTGCAAGATCACACCACTGTTCTCTCAATGGTGGACCAGTTTTCCAAAATGGTTCACTTCATTCCACTGCCTAAAGTCCCCTTCGCAAAACAGACGGTGAAGTTTATGATGACTAACATATTCCGGTTGGATGGTCTTCCCACTGACGTGGTTTCTGACAGGGGGTCCCAGTGTATTTCATGGTTCTGGAAGGAGTTTTTTTTCCCCTAATAGGGGCCACTGTCAGCCTTTCCTCGGGCCATCACCCAGAAACCAATGTCCAGACTTAGCGCATAAATCAGGATCTGGAGATGGGGCTCCGGTGTCTCTCTTCTCGTAAACCGTGTTCGTGGAGCCAACAGCTAATCTGGGTACAATACTTGAATAACTCTCTTCCCTCGCGTCCACTGGGATGTCCCCTTTTCACGTGGTGCACGGTTATCCACCCTCTGTAACTCATCGGAGCCGTCTACATTGGCTGTTGTGAGGCGCGGCAAAGGAACCTGGAGCGAGCCTGACCGATGCTACTGCCCAAGGGGCACTCCTATAAGGCCGCGGTGGACTGTAAGTAGAGGGGGGCTATAATTCTACAAAATGCCGGGAATTAATTCAAATTAACCACATACCCATAAAAACTACATTTTTCAATATAATTTTTCATTTCGAGTTGGCTTCTCTTGGCTATCGGCATATATGTGAAAAACCGCAGATACGTGCATTTTTGCCTAAATAACACACAGTTTATCATCAATATCATGTAGACCATTATGTGGCCAAACTGAATGCCTGCATTTAATTACTCATTTGACGAGTGAAGGTCTACAAGATTTAAAGGAAAACTTGCCACTCGATTGACCATTAACAATACCAAGTTGACCACTACCAAAACCATAATTCTCCAAGCATAATTTTTGCATTGATGTAAGTCACACGTGACTGTTTAACCGCATTGTCTAAAAATTTTATCGATACCATGAACAAGCTACCATATTTTTTTGTCTCCAGGCAGGTCACATCATGAACATCATATTAGCTTTGCAGCATCATTGATTTTGACATTGACCATGTTGACATACCAAAAGAAGCAGTCACTTAGGGTAGGTAGTTTAAATCTTTACTCTTTGTCACTTTTTTGAAAATGTGCTTTAAATTACTTCATATCATTCATTCTTTGACATCTCTTAACTTGATTTTTGTTTTCTTTTCAAGTAATTTAATACCATGGAGAGTAAGAGCACCAGAAAAGCCCTGAGAAGCAGAGGCAATGTTGATGACACTAATATTTCAGAAGTTTATCTCCTTGTTAAAACGTTTAAAAAGGAGAAGTTGCCTACGTACAAGGAAGTCATAGGGCTAGTGAGGAACATGGCTCAGTAAAAAAACACATGAAGAAGCTATTTCTGATGTATCCTCTATTCGCCTGGAACACTGGGTTTCGAGAAAAATATATACAGTTTCTAGGCCGATGATCAAAACCAAACTGAAGGCAGAAGTCACAGAGTTTCGTAACATCAGCAAATCTCACAAAAGCAAGCAGGGTGAGACATGGAAGAAGCGCTTTCAGAATCTTAAGGCGAAACAGGACAACGCTCTGATATATATTGTGAAAATGAGCACCAGAGGGCTAAACCTGAGGGAAAATATAGAATCCCAATGCTAGAAGAAGACTATCAGTACCTCCAGTCAATGAAAACTGATTGCTCAGCAAGATTTCACGCAAAGGTTGACAAAAAATGGGATCGTCATCAAGAAAAGAAAAAAGAAAGTGAGGCCCTCTATGTTAAACGGCAGTCTGGTGAGAAGTCCTTTGTTGCTGTTTCCTCTTAAGAAATTGCATTGACTGATGAATCAAGTGAAGAGGATGCATCCATAATACACCCTGCAGATCCTGAGTATAACCCTGACAGTCCTAAAGCTGGTTACTTGGAGTTTGCTCCATCACAACACAAGCGGGCAAAATATGTGTACACCAAATCAAAGAGTGTTACACACATTAACTCGCTCCCAGTCTTTGGGCAGGTCTCCCTCATTTTTGCAGCATCATGAAAATGATTACGACCCATTGCCTAAGCAGATAGGCATATCAGAAGATCCAAGAGAATGGTGAGAGATGAGGTTTACAAATATTTTGTGATAGTCACACAATACTTGGATTTGATTGTGGTATGTCCAAAGTTGTCAACAGTATTGATAAGATGGGAATGCAAAACATATTCAATGGTTTCCTTTTAGACCTGGATATTGACCAAAGAAAAGATGCAGTCTCCATGACAACTGTCTCCTGGGCACTGAGTCTCTTTGGACCACACAACATTCAAAAACCATGGAACTACTATAAGGATTTCAAAGTCTTCATGAAGCAGAAAGTCAAGCCAACTCATCTGTTTCCAGTGAAGGATGCCCGTTTTGGTGCGCATTCAAAATCATGTGCCATCATGTGCCATCACTGGTATGATTTCAGGAGCTTCCTGAGTAGCCATGAGTACATTACCAACAAGCTAACCTGCCTTTTTCGAGATGTGTTAGATCATGAATATGTCAAAGTTGTTATTGCTGTTGTTGCTGCCTTTGGCTTGCACCTTGTTGCTCCATTTCATGCAAAGACTATTTCAAGCAAAGCAACACATAGAAGACTTGCAGAATTCTTTGCATCACTGCACAGTGATCTCCAGAATACAGAAGTTGATGAAGAATTCTTCTGTTTCCAGCAACCTACTTTCAGTGGAATTTATCAGATTCTCTTTGATGCACTCAAGGCAAACTACAAGCTTGATGTAGTCGAATCTGTCAAAGAGATGGCAACTACACATACCAAAGAATGTGTATCTTTGGGTAGCGGAATTCTTCCCAAAATGGCTGATGTCCTTGGCATGCAGAGGGGGAAATATTTTGATTTTGGAGGATATGAGAAAGAATATCCAGTGTTTGAACAGGCCCAGAATATCGACAAGGCTCCTGTTCACAACTTGCAGTTGGAAAGGCAGTGTGGAGATACAGATCAGCGGCTAAAGAAGAAGCCTAGTTTGGACACTGTATCTCGTGGCAATATACTAAAGATGACTAAAGACTTGCGCCGTAAAGATGCTTCAAGTGATTTCCGTTAATTCGGCCCAGTGGTCAAGATTATGGATAATATTACTGCAGACTGGAACAAACGCCAGCAGGATCTTAGAGCTGCTGGGCTTAGTAAAAAGGAAGCTAATCTGCTGCACATTGAGAACAGAAAACTAAATATTTTGGACAGATTGAAGGACCAATGCGGACCATTCACAGCAGCTGAACATGTTGATGAGTACCTTCAGAATACAGCAGATGACCTAAAGATAAAGACCAAGAGAATGAAAGACGAAGTAACATATGCCAGAGATACCTCAGTGTCACTACCCAGAACAAGCCATGTCTTCAAGATGTTCAACACTGAAGATCAAAAGCGGAAGATGCTGACTCCTGAACAGTTTGGTTACAATCTTAAGGTTCTGTTAGGAAAGACCCAGGACAGATCAACAGTTACACTGTCAGACTTTTGTTTCGCCATGCAGCAACTTCCCTGACACGATATCCAATATCTGAATGTGAATAGCCTGATATGTGTCAGACATACAAGGATGCATACTGAATATTTCTGCAAAATAATGATTTTAAGGATATAGTCATGCATTTCATATAATGAAAGTAGTACCAAGAAGCAAAATCACTGAGAGCAATAACATTTATATATCTTTTTTTATGTACAATAAAGGTTTATTTAAACTCATTCCCGGGTGTTTTTCCTCCAAAAAGGCATTTATAGCCTCCCCTAAGAGTGCCAGCTCCAGTTTAGAGGGTGGGCCAGTGAGGCTGGCTGTCATCTAAGGGCCTTCCACTCAGAGTGGAATCACAGAAGCTTGCAGGTTTGTCGGTCCTGGTGATGTTAAATGGATTAATTGTACATAAAGTTCTCATATTTGCTCTCTTGTTTTGTTTTTAAAGCTCTTTTGCGATGCTTAATACAGTTGAACAAAATAATGCAACAAAGATACACATTACATTGTGTGCGAAGCAGCGCTCGACCGAGACAAACACGTCACAAGGGTGAGACGATAACTTCACCGGGGTGCGTCGGTAGTGTTCGGCGCAGAACTTGTCAATGGAGGACGTGTCAGGACTCGTATTTGTTTTTTTTGCCATGGTTGCTTTGTTTATCGGCTCACGCTTGCTTTGTTTGTCACGTTTGCTGTGTTTGTTTTGTTTTGGACCGCCCAAAGGAAATAAAAAAGCGGATTTGTGGAGATGTGGCCAGAATCTGCAGGAGATGGTGAGAGACATCCCATGTTCTCCTCATGAGCTAAAGTTCCTCGTCTTCCTTCCTTCAGAAAATCCCACTTTAAATGTCTTGGGTTGCATGAACCTGGCACACTGCTGACCTCATCTCTGATCTCGTACTTCAACTGTCATCACTTGCGTAAACCTGATAGTGGAATTTCGAAGCAGAAGGAAAAACAAATACACCACATTTTTCTCAAAGATAAGAACCTGTTACACCGTCAGCACTGTTGGCTTGATTGTACATAAAGTTATCTCATATTTGCTCTCTTGCTTTCTTTTTCAAGATGAATGCTATATTTGCTGAAACAATGTGATGCAACGAAGAAAGGCACATTAGCGGGATGGACGGGACGTCACAACGGTGAGATGAAGGTGACGTCATAACGACGAGACTGAGGTGGCGTCACAACGGTGATGCGGAGGGGACGTCACAATGGTGTGCTCAACAGGAGATGACATTACCAGTTTACTTTGTACTTTCTGGACTCCAATGAAAATATTATTTAACGAGACAATTGTACTGTTGTATTTTTTTGTCTCAAGTATGCAAAGTACAAATGCTGTACTGTTGACATATTTTAAAAATTCTGGGACCCTTCCCCCCAAACACAATCAGACACAGACACACCAGCAGTGCCTCGAGCAGAAGTCTCCGAGTGATGACTATATAACAATATAAGACAGTATATTATTTAGATTATAAATTTATAATACTGGATATATTATATTGATACATTTTTATAATTAAAGATTGAACTAAATACCTCTTTTAGTCTCTAATTTGCAAAGTACAAATGTTTACATATAAATGTTCTGGTACCCACAAAATCATACATGCTACCCAACTGCGGTTTTTCACTTTTCGCGGGTGGTTCTGGTCACGATGAATTGCAAAAAAACGAGGGATGACTGTACACAAATTTGAGAAGATATTTCCGATATTGTATAAACCATTTGAAATGGTGAATGTCGAGTTTTCATTAACCATAAGCTATAATCTTGAGAAACAAAATACTTAAATACTACAGGACTTGCAGATTTAATGCAGTCCGACGGGGGCACAAGCCAGTGCAATCTGTAGGCTGGTCCCAAGCCCAGATAAATGCAGAAGGTAGCGTGAGGAAGGGCATCCGGTTTAAAACTTTGCCAAACAAATATGAGCGTTCATCTAACAAAACCCAGACAGGACCAGTCATGGCGCAGGTTTACAATGCCCACCCGCAGCCCCATTAACCTGCAGGGTGTCAGTGTAAATTCAGCTCCTGTGGGTCGACGACAAAGAAGAGGTGGAAACCAGATTTGTCGGAAGAAGAAAAAGAGCAAAGCACAGAGCCGACAATTGAGTGTAGGGAGTTTAAATGTTGGGACTGTGACAGGAAAAACTCAGGAGTACGTTGACATGATGATTAGGAAAAAGGTTGATATACTGTGCATCCCAGAGAGTAAGTGGAAAGGTACAGTGCCCTCCATAATTATTGGCACCCGCGGTTAAGATGTGTTAAAAGCCTTAAAATACATTCAGTGTTTATTGCAGAAGATATAGCCGCTGTCACACTGAAAATTTTAGAAAAATGTAACCTTCAACTCAAATGAATTGTAAGAAAATGAAAAAAAAATCCCTGACTAAAAAATAATTATTTTTTCATTAAATCACCTGTTCCACGATTATTGGCAACCTTAACGATTCCCGGGAAGTAAATATAATTGAAGCATTTTTGTCATTTCTACAGTAGTTTACAAAGTTTACCAGAGTATGTAGGAACATTTAATTAGTAATTCATCACTTCCTGTTTCCCTGGGGTATAAATATGACGTGACATAGAGGCCATTTCTCTTATCCACTCTTAAACATGGAAAAGACAAAGGAACACAGCATCACAAGTGAGGCAGATGTGTGTCGACCTTCACAGATCAGGGAGAGGCTACAAAAAGATTGCCACTCAACTGCAGCTGCCCATATCCACTGTGAGAGGAATAATTAAGAAGTTCAAAACAACTGGAACAGTGGTAAACAAGCCTGGACGAGGACCCATGTTTATTTTGCCACCACGCAGAATGAGGAGGATTGTAAGAGAAATCAAAAGATCTCCAAAGCTCACAGTTACAGAATTACAACAAATAGTAGCATCCTGGGGTCACAAAGTCTCCAAGTCAACTATCAGGCGCTGTCTACACGCCAACAAGCTGTTTGGGAGGCATGCACAGAGAAAACCTTTCCTCACTCATATCATAAACGCAAACGTCTGGAGTTCGCCAAGCGGTATTGGGACTTCAAATGGGACTGTGTGCTTTGGTCAGATGAAACCAAGATTGAGCTTTTTGCCAACAAACCCTCTAAGTGGGTCTGGCGTGCCACGAAAGATTCACATGCTGAAAAGCACCTCATACCCACTGTGAAGTATGGGGGTGGGTCAGTGATGCTATGGGGCTGTTTCGCTTCCAAACCTTGTTAGGGTGCATGGTATCATGAATGCTTTGAAATACCATGACATTTTAAATCAAAATTTGTTGCCCTCTGCCCGAAAGCTTAAGATGGGTCGTCACTGGGTCTTTCAGCAAGAAAATAACCCTAAACATATGGCCAAATCTACACAGAAATTAAATCACCAGACACAAAATCAAGCTCCTCCCATGGCAATCTCAGTCCCCAGACCTCAATCCCATTGAAAACCTGTGGGGTGAGCTGAAGAGGAGAGGACCCGGGTCTCTGGATGATTTAGAGAGATTCTGCACAGTGGAATGGCTGACGATCCCTCTTTCTGTCTTTTTCCATCTTGTGAAACATTATAGCAGAAGAGTAGGTGCTGTTTTGTTGGCAAAAGGGGGTTGTACAAAGTATTAACACCAGGGGTGCTAATAATTGTGACACACATTATTTGATTTGGAGTATTTCCTGATGTGGAATTTTTTCCCCACTGAATGAATGCACTTGTATTGAAGGTTGGATTTTTCTCTTTTTTTCCATTAAGGTCCCATAATATTAAAATAAAAAAAATATTAGAAGCTAAAAAACATCTTAACCAGGGGTGCCAATAATTACGGAAAGCATTGTATTTTGCAGACAATTTCAGCTGCAGGATCAAATGTATTTACCTCTTGTACCCGTGAGAAATTAGCTGTTTTCTTCTGCGTTTTTGCCAAAATGCCAGCTTGTTGTGGTGCTTGATTTTGCTCGAATACTCGAGAGGATGGATTCAGTCTTCACATGTTTCCAAAGACACGATTTGTTCTGAAAAATTGATTGCATAAGTGCAAAGGACAAGCGCTTTGTGGTTTCCAAATGACAGGTAGGTGTGTATAGAGCTAGTAAAAAAATAATAATGGGAAAATCATGTTTTCCCTTGCAAAATCCATCAGCCTCTCTTTGGTCTTCCTCTTACTCTTTTGCCTGGCAGCTCTATCCTCAACACCCTTCTACCAAAATACACACACACTCGCCTCTGGACATGTCCAAATCATCGAAGTCTGCTCTCTCGAATCTTGTCTCCAAAACATCAAACTTTGGCTGTCCTTCTAACAAGCTAATTTCTAATCTTATCCAACCTGCTCACTCCCAGGGAGAACCTCAACATCTTCATTTCTGCAACCTCCAGTTCTGCTTGCTAATGTCTCATCAGTGCCACCGTCTTTAATCTATACATCATGGCTTGGCTCACCACTGTTTTATAAACTTTGTCATTCATCCTATCTGAAACATCTGTCACATACACACAACACCGCAAGCTGTTCCAACCTGTTTGGATCTGTTTCTTCACTTCCTTACCACATTAACCATTTCTCTGGATTGTGCAACCCAAGTATTTGAAGTTGTCCACCCTCGCTATCTCCTCTAACTGTAGCTTCACCGTTCCCCCACCACCCATCTCATTCACGCACATATATTGTTATAAATCGGCTAATCTTCATTGCTGTCCTTTCCGGTGCATCCCTCCATCTTTCTCATTGTTCCGCCACCTGCTCCTGAATTTCACTGCAGATCACAATGTCATCTGCGAATATCATGGTCCAAGGGGATTCTAGTCTAACCTCATCTGTCAGCCTATCCATGACCCCAGCAAACAAGATGGGGCTCAGAGCTGATCCCTGATGCAGTCCCACCTCCACCTTAAATTCTTCTGTCACACCACCGCACAGCTCACCATTGTTCTGCTGCCATCATACATGTCCTGTACTATTCTAACACATTTCTCTGCCACACCAGACTTACTTATTCAGTACCACATTTCTTCCCTTGGTACTTTCTCATAGGCTCCACAAAGATCCACAAAGACACAGTGCAGCTCCTTCTGACGTTCTCCGTACTTTTCCACGAGCACCCTCAAGGCAAATAATGCATCTGGGGTACTCTTTTTAGGCATGGAGGCATACTGTGGAGCTCACAGATACTTACTTCTCCAGAATACATAAAAACAAAACCAATTTTGAATTTATAGCTTCAAAGAGATCCATCAATGTTGGGATGAGTCTTCTTCCTTTTCTTTCGGCTTGTCCTGTTAGGGGTCGCCACACCGTGTCATCTTTTTCCATCTAAGCCTATCTCATGCATCCTCCTCTGTAACACCCACTGTCCTCATGTCCTCCCTCACAACATCCGTCAACCTTTTCTTTGGTCCTCCTCTCGGTCTTTTGCCTGGCAGCTCCAACTTCAGCACCCTTTTACTAATATACTCACTCTCTCGCCTCTGAACATGTTCAAACCATCGAAGTCTGCTCTCTCGAACCTTGTCTCCAAAACATCCAACTTTGGCTGTCCCTCTAATGAGCTCATTTCTAATCCTATCCAACCTGCTCACTCCGAGTGAGAACCTCAACATCTTCATTTCTGCTCCCTCCAGTTCTGCTTCCTGTTGTTTCTTCAGTGCCACAGTCTCTATTCCATACATCATGGCCGGCCTCACGACTGCTTTATAAACTTTGCCCTTCATCCGAGCAGAGACTCTTCTGTCACATAACACACCAGACACCTTCCCCCAGCTGTTCCAATCTGCTTGGACCCGTTTCTTCACTTCCTTACCACACCAACCATTGCTCTGTACTGTTGACCCCAAGTCGTCCACCCTCGCTATCTGTTCTCCATGGAGCTTCACTCTTCCTCCTCTGCCCCTCTCATTCACGCACATATATTCTGTTTTACTTCGGCTAATCTTCATTCCTCTCCTTTCCAGTGCATGTCTCCATCTTTCGAATTGTTCCTCCACCTGCTCCCTTGTTTCACTGCATATCACAATATCTGCGAACATCATGGTCCAAGGGCATTCCAGTCTAACCTCGTCCGTCATCCTATCCATTACTACTGCAAACAGGAAGGGGTTCAGAGGTGATCCCTAATGCAATCCCACCTCCACAATAAGTTCTTCTGACCAACGGCACAACTCACCATTGTTCTGCTGCCATCATACATGTCCTGTACTACATATTTTCTTTACATATTTCTCTGCCACACCAGACTTATGCATGCAGTACGACAGTTCCTCTCTTGGTACTCTGTCATAGGCTTTATTTAGGTCCACAAAGACACAATGTAGCTCCTTCTGACCTTCTTTGTACTTTTCCATGAGTATCCTCAAGGCGAAAAATGCATCTGTGGTACTCTTTCTCGGTATGAAACCATACTGTTGCTCACAGATACTTACTTCTGTCCTGAGTCTAGCCTCCACTACTCTTTCCCATAACTTCATTGTGTGGCTCATCAACTATATTCCTCTATAATTCCCACAGCTCTGAACATCGACTTTGTTCTTAAAAATGGGAACTTGTACACTTTTCCTCCATTCTTCAGGCATCTTTTCGCCTGATAGTATTATGTTGAATAAGTTGGTCAAAAACTCCACAGCCATCTCTCCAAATTGCTTCCATACCTCCACCGGTATGTCATCAGGAGAAACTGCCTTTCCATTTTTTCATCCTTTGTAGTGCCTTTCTAACTTCCCCCTTACTAATAACTTCTTGGTCCTTCACACTTGCCTCTTCTACTGTTCCTTCTCTCTCATTTTCTTCATTCATCAACTTCTCGGAGTATTCTCTCCATCGTTTTAGCACACTACTGGCACCAGTCAACACTTTTCCATCTCTATTCTTAATCCCCCTTACCTGCTGCACACCCTTCCCATCTCTATCCTTCTGTCTGGCCAACCTAAAGAGATCCTTTTCTCCTTCTTTTGTATCCAATCTGGTGTACATGTCGTCATGTGCCTCTTGTTTAGCCTTTGCCCTACGTTGCATCTCAATGTATTCCTTTCACCTCTTCTCAGTCCTCTCCCGTGTTCCATTTCTTCTTCGCTAATCTCTTTCCTTGAAAGTTTCCTTCTCCCCTTTCCTACCAGAAGACAACCCAAGTACTCTCCTGCCTGCCTCCCTGAAAACCTTGGCCATAGTGTTCCAGTCTTCTGGGAGCTCTTCCTGTCCGTCTAGAGTCTCTCACCTTTTTCCGAAAAGCCACACAACATTCTTCCTTTCTCAGCTTCCACCACAAGATTCTCTGCTTTACCTTTGTCTTCTTAATCTATCTACCCACCACTAGAGTCATCCTACACACCACCATCCTATGCTGTCGAGCTACACTCTCGCCTACCACTTCTTTACAGTCAGTAACCTTCTTTAGATTACATCGTCTGCACAAAATATAATCCACCTGCGTGCTTCTACCTCGGCTCCTGTAGGTCACTATATGTTCCACCCTCTTCTGGAAATAAGTGTTCACTACAGCCGTCTCCATACTTTTTGCAAAGTCCACCACCATCTGTCCCTCAAAGTTCCTTTATTGGATGCCATCACTTCTTCATCGCCCCTCTTTCCTTTACCAATATGTCCATTACAATCTGCACCAATCACAACTCTCTCTCTGTCTGAGATGCTCAGAACTACTTCATCTAGTTCCTTCCAGAATTTCTCTTTCAGCTCTTGGTCACAACCTACCTGTGGGGCATAGCCGTTAATCACATTATACATAACACCCTCAATTTCAAATTTCAGCTTCATCACTTACTCTATACTCTTACTTCATACTCTTTTCCCCTCCAAGACATTCTTAGCCAGCTCTTGTTTTTAAATAACCCCTACCTTTCCACCTGCTCTCTTGGATGCACAATATATCAATCTTTCTCCTAATCATCATGTCAACCAACTCCTGAGCTTTTCCTGTCATAGTCCCTACATTCAAAGTCCCTACACTCAGTTGTAGGCTCTGTGCATTCCTCTTTTTCTTCTTAAGATGAATCCGGTTTCCTCCTCTTATTTGTCTTTGACCCACAGTCGTTGAATTTCCACCGACGCCCTGCAGGTTAGCAGTGCCGGTGGTGGGCCACAACCGATCTGGTATGGGATTCTTTAGATGAACGCTCATATTTGTTTGGCACAGTTTTTACGGCAGATGCCCTTCCTGACGCAACCCTCTGCATTTATTCGGGCTTGGGATCGGCCTACAGATTGCACTGGTTTGTGCCCCCATAGGGCTATTATAGTATAGATATAGAATATAACATTCCTTTTGTGTTTTTACACACTTGGACAATAGGGTTTCTGATTCTGAAAGAGTAGTGGAGGCTAGACCTAGGACAGAAGTAAGTATCTATGAGCTCCACAGTATGGCTCCATGCCTAAAAAGAGTACCACAGACGCATTATTTGCCTTGAGGGTGCTCGTGGAAAAGTACGGAGAACGTCAGAAGGAGCTGCACTGTGTCTTTGTGGATCTTTGTGGAGCCTATGAGAAAGTACCAAGGGAAGAAATGTGGTACTGAATAAGCAAGTCTGGTGTGGCGGAGAAATGTGTTAGAATAGTACAGGACATGTATGATGGCAGCAGAACAATGGTGAGCTGTGCGGTAGGTGTGACAGAAGAATTTAAGGTGGAGGTGGGACTGCATCAGGGATCAGCTCTGAGCAACACATGATTTTCCCCTTTTTTTTTTTTTTAACTAGCTCTGTACACACCTACCTGTCATTTGGAAACCACAAAGCTCTTGTCCTTTGCACTTGTGCAATCAATTTTTCAGAACAAATCGAGTCTTTGGAAACATGTGAAGACTCAATCCATCCTCTCGAGTATTCGAGCAAAATCAAGCACCACAACAAGCTGGCATTTTGGCAAAAACGCAGAAGAAAACAGCTAATTTCTCACGCGTACAAGAGGTAAATACATTTGATCCTGCAGCTGAAATTGTCTGCAAAATACAATGCCTTCCGTAATTATTGGCAACTCTGGTTAAGATGTGTTTTTTAGCTTCTAATATTTTTTTATTTTAATATTATGGGACCTTAATGGAAAAAAAGAGAAAAATCCAACCTTCAATACAAGTGCATTCATTCAGTGGGGAAAAAAATTCCACATCAGGAAATACTCCAAATCAAATAATGTGTGTCACAATTATTAGCACCCCTGGTGTTAATACTTTGTACAACCCCCTTTTGCCAACAAAACAGCACCTAATCTTCTCCTATAATGTTTCACAAGATGGGAAAAGACAGAAAGCGGAATCTTCAGCCATTCCTCTGTGCAGAATCTCTCTAAATCATCCAGAGACCCGGGTCCTCTCCTCTTCAGCTCACCCCACAGGTTTTCAATGGGATTGAGGTCTGGGGACTGAGATTGCCATGGGAGGAGCTTGATTTTGTGTCTGGTGATTTAATTTCTGTGTAGATTTGGCCATATGTTTAGGGTTATTTTCTTGCTGAAAGACCCAGTGACGACCCATCTTAAGCTTTCGGGCAGAGGGCAACAAATTTTGATTTAAAATGTCATGGTATTTCAAAGCATTCATGATACCATGCACCCTAACAAGGTTTGGAAGCGAAACAGCCCCATAGCATCACTGACCCACCCCCATACTTCACAGTGGGTATGAGGTGCTTTTCAGCATGTGAATCTTTCGTGGCACGCCAGACCCACTTAAGAGTGTTTGTTGGCAAAAAGCTCAATCTTGGTCCCATCTGACCAAAGCACATGGTCCCAGTTGAAGCCCCAATACCGCTTGGCGAACTCCAGACGTTTGCGTTTATGATATGCGTGAGGAAAGGTTTTGTCTGTGCATGCCTCCCAAACAGCTTGTTGGCGTGTAGACAGCGCCTGATAGTTGACTTGGAGACTTTGTGACCCCAGGATGCTACTATTTGTTGTAATTCTGTAACCGTGAGCTTTGGAGATCTTTTGATTTCTCTTACAATCCTCCTCACTCTGCGTGGTGGCAAAATAAACATGGGTCCTCGTCCAGGCTTGTTTACCACTGTTTCAGTTGTTTTGAACTTCTTAATTATTCCTCTCACAGTGGATATGGGCAGCTGCAGTTGAGTGGCAATCTTCTTGTAGACTCTGCCTGACCTGTGAAGGTCGATGCACATCTGCCTCACTTGTATGCTGTGTTCCTTTGTCTTTCCCATGTTTAAGAGTGGATAAGAGAAATGACCTCTGTATCATGTCATATTTATACCCCAGGGAAACAGGAAGTAATGAATTACTAATTAAATGTTCCTACATACTCTGGTAAACCTTGGGCCTGACCTGTGAAGGTCAACGCACATCTGCCTCACTTGTATGCTCTGTTCCTTTGTCTTTCCCATGTTTAAGAGTTGATAAGAGAAATGGCCTCTGTGTCATGTCATATTTATACCCCAAGGAAACAGGAAGTGATGTATTACTAATTAAATGTTCCTACATACTCTGGTAAACCTTGTAAACTACTGTAAAAATGAGAGAAATGCTTAAATTATATTTATTTCCTGGGAATTGTTCTGGGTGGCATTAATTGTGGAACAGATGATTTAATGAAAAACTATTTTTTTAGTCAGGGATTTTTTTCATTTTCTTACAATTCACTTGAGTTGAAGGTCATATTTTCCTAAAATTTTAAGTGTGACAGTATTCTTCTGCAATAAACACTGAAATTATTTTAAGGCTTTTAACACATCTTAACTGTATGTCCCTTTTGGCTTCTTCTTCAACCCCACACAGTCCACAGATTTTTCATGGCGCAAGATGAAAAAAAATCTATATACTGCAACATTCTGATTCTCCCTCTCCTAAATTTAATGTTTTTGGTGTCAGTGGCACTTTCAGAAAGTCTCTTTTTATTTTAGGGTTGTTGTACCTACCAGATATTGTATTGGTCTTGGTGGGATGTTGTAGTGTCACAGTCAGGTAGGAGCCGCAAAGCATGTCATCATTTAGATCCGACATCAAGAGCACTGGAGGTTCTGGGTCAGAATCCCCGGGTCCTTCCTGGTCTTCATCTTCTAGGTCCATGACCTCATCCTCTGGGTCAAATTCATGTTTCTCACTCTCCTCACCTTCATCATCATGACTCCTTGACCTCCAATTATAATGATGAGGATGCTGATCTTGGTCTCCATTTTCACTGTCATCGTCTTCTTCCTCCTCATCACAATCAGATTCCTCAGTGGAAGCGCCTCTTTGCTGCATCTTTGAACCACCCCTTAATCTCACCCCTCTCCTCCTACCAGACTTGTTCTTGAGGATGGAAGGAGTACCAAGAGTCAAAGGCCCTTCACTGCTTCCTCTGTGGGTCGATAGTCCTTTAAGAAGTCCTCGCCTGTTGGTACGAAATCCCCTCCGGGAAGAGTGGCATCCTCCTCGCTGTATCCTTACCCTTTTTCTCTGTGTGGCTACAGAAGATTAGAAGATAATTAGAAGATTTTTAATTTTATCAAAAGTTTTAAGAATGCTCCTTTATATAGTAGCAAATATTACCATACCCTGGGAAATTGTTCAGTATTACTATTTCCATTTCTACAATCAGAGGAGAGCTTCTACCTTTCATCATTCCTAGAAAGATATGAACTCTCATTCGAGTCAATAGGTTCAGAATTATTATTTTCTTTTAAGATTCTAAATGAATGGCACTTTGGCGACGAAGATTTTGGAATATTTACAGTCCAGCTTTTGAATTGAACTTGAGCCCAAAAAAAGTAGAAATAAAACAAAGAACTGTTCTGTAAAAAAGAACAAAAGTTTTGACTATTTTTTTTTTTAGTCGGTTCACGGGGGCAGTCACTTTAGCAGGGATGCTTCCCTTTCCCCACCCACTTCATCCAGCTCTTCCAGAGGGCCAGTCGAGAGACAGTCTCCAACGTATCCTAGTTTAGAACACCTCACCAGAGAGGCATACAGGAGGCATTTCATACACAAGGTAACTCAATTTGTTTTACACGATGAAAAGGTCTTGAATACAAAAAGCTAAAACTTTTAAAATATATATTGGGAAAAAAAATATAAATATATATATGTATATATAAGAGAGAGAGAGAGAGAGAGAGAGAGAGAGAGAGAGAGAGAGAGAGAGAGAGAGAGAGAGAGAGAGAGATTTTTTTCTCTTAAAGAAAAAGACCCTGCTGAGGGCGCAGAGCTGGTCCACTGTTCCAGAAAAAAAACCCCACAGTGCTCTTCCTGAATCTGAGATTTGACTTCCTGCCAAACCCTCCTTCTTTAGCAACCCTGAATAGACCATACCAGTCCAGTCCTGTAACAGGAGAGTGTGATCCCTTGGATGGTGGAACACTCCCTTGGGTCACCTTCTTAAAAAGGGGAGCATCACGTCAGTCTGCCAATCCAGAGGGACTGTCCCCGATGTCCATGCGATGTTGCAGAGGCGTGTCAACCAGGTCAGCAAAGCAACATTTAGAGGCTTTAGGAACTCAGAGCGAATGTCATCCACCTCCGGGGCCTTGCCATAGAGGAGCTTTTTAACCACCTCTATGACCTTAACCCCAGAGACTGAAGAGCCCACCTCAGATAACCCAGACTCTGCTTCCACAAGGGAAGGTATGTCAATAGAATCAAGTAGGTCTTCAAAGTATTCTCCTCAACAACTCAAAACATCCAGAGTCGAGATCAGCAGGGCAAGAAAGTTCAATCATATTATACGCATTTCATGTTTCAATTGTCACCTCGTCCTCTCTCCAAGCACGAGATGTGGGGGATGAGATAGAACAAGTGGCAGTAAAACAGCCCAACATGTATTTTCATTAAATGCCAAACAGTAGAATTTAGTCTCAAATTGAGATTTAAGATGTGATTTTAAGGTCCTGTTACACATAAAACATCAAATGGATAAGCACCCGCCTACCTCTCTGATTTAGTTGTACCAATTGTTCCGTCCCGAAATCTATGCTCCAAAACGCTAGTCTTTTGTTGACTCTGAAACCCAAGAGGTTTGTCGGCACTTTGAGCATTTTCTATTGGCACTCGAGTATTCAGGGATCCCCTAACTGTGGATTTTAGAGCTGCTACCTCAGTTGAAATATTTAAGCAATTATTACCACTTTGCCTTGAGTCATCGCAATGGAGGATTCTGTTCTGACCGACTGGTCCAAGTCCTGTGGCCGAACCACTGAAGGTGTCAACCCTGCGGCCTCTTTCCTCCTAAAATGGACTCTTCTGCCATGTGTATGAACGTTGTACAGTATCTTGGCATTGTAAACAATATAGTACAGCACCAGAGTGAGAAAGTGTTTACTGCTCAACATCCATTGTAGTCTTGTTATCCTGGATTGGGGATTCCCAGTAACCTGGTGGGGCCTGCAGGCCTTGCATCCACAGAGAAATTTTTGCCACAGCGTGTCATCCTTTTCCCTCCAAGCCTATCCCGTGCATCGTTCCTCTCTAACACAAACTGCCCTCATATTTTCATGCACAAACAACCTTCAACAAACCCAATTCCAATGAAGTTGGGAGGTTGTGTTAAACCAGCAGCTACAGACCGTGAAACACCCCCAGCAACCCCCCATCAACATACACATACCTGTCAGCAACCACTCCCTGGCCCCGAGTATGGGAGATGGACTACTCCCCAGACCAGGCAGGGGCAAAAAAAAAAAAAACCCAAAACATAAAAAAAAAAAAAAAAAAAAAAAAAAAAACAACACACCAGGCCCCACACCCCGCAGGGGACCCCCCCAACACGGGAAGAGGAGGAGGTGAGTGCAGAGGGACGGACGGAGAGCAGAGAGGGAGCTGACCCAAGTAGAAACAAACTGCCAGAGCAGAGAGTAGATAAACCAGGAGGACGCCAGTTGGCACCACGGTACATGGGCAACTCACAGCCAGTACTCCAAAAAGTGATAATCGCTAAAACAAAATAAATAATCCAACAACAACAACCTTGACAACAAAGAATCTTCTTTTCCTTTCGGCTTGTCCCGTTAGGGGTCGTCACAGCGTATCATCTTTTTCCATGTAAGTTTTATCTCCTGGATCTACCTCTCTAACACCAACTGCCCTCATGTCTTCCCTAACAGAAGGCAAGTAACAGTATGGTTTCATGCCTAGAAAGAGTACCACAGATGCATTATTTGCCTAGAGGATGATCGTGAAAAAGTACAGAGAAGGTCAAAGGAGCTACTGTGTCTGTGTGGATCTTGAGAAAGCCTATTACAGAGTACCAAAACAGAAACTGTGGTATTCCGTGCGTAAGTACGGTGGAGAAATATAGTGCCTTGTGAAAGTATTCGGCCCGCTTGAACTTTTCTACCTTTCACCACATTTCAGGCTTCAAACATAAATATATAATTTTTTTTTGTGTCAAGAATCAACAACAAGTGGGACACAATCGTGAAGTGGAATGAAATTTATTGTATATTTTATACTTTTGTTTTTTGGAAAAGTGGGTCGTTCAATATCATTCGGCCCCTTTACTTTCAGAGCAGCAAACTCACTCCAGATGTTCAGTGAGGATCCCTGAATGATCCAATGCTGACTGATGATAAATACAATCCACTTGTATGTCACCAACTCTCCGTATAAATGCATTTGCTCTGTGAGAGTCTCAGGGTTCTCTTTAAAGTGCAGAGAGCATCATGAAGACCAAGGAACACACCAGGCAAGTACGAGATACTGTTGCGAAATAGTTTAAAGCCGGATTTGGATACAAAAAGATTTCCCAAGCTTTAAATATCTCAAGGAGCACTGTGCAAGCAATCATAGTGAAATGGAAGGAGTATCAGACCACTGCAAATCTACTAAGACCCGGCCATCACGCTAAACTTTCACCTTGAACAAGGAGAAGACTGATCAGAGATGCATCCAAGAGGGAGATGATCACTCTGGATGAACTCCAGATATCTACAGGTGAGGTGGGAGAGTCTGTCCATAGGACAATAATCAGTTGTACACTGCACAAAACTGGCCTTTATGGAAGAGTGGCAAGAAGAAAGCCATTTCTCAAAGATGACCATAATAGGTCTCGTTTAAAGTTTGCTCCAAGCCACCTGGGAGACACACAAAACATGTGGAAGAAAGTGCTCTAGTCAGGTGAAACAAAAATCGAACTTTTTGGCCACAATTCAAAACAATATGTTTGGCAAAACTGATAGAGAAATACCCCAAGCGACTTGCAGCTGTAGAATAATATTGCTAACCCCACTTTTCAGGTTTTTATTTGTTCCCACTTGTTGTTGATTCTTGACAAAAAATATTCATCTTATAACTTTATGTTTGAAGCCCGAAATGTGGCAAAAGTTCAAAAAATTCAAAATGGCCGAATACTTACACAAGGGGTGTGTCTTTACATATAAATGTGTGTATGCGTGCGTATATAACGTACACACACACACACACGCGCACATGCACAGAGTACACAAAGTATTTAGACCCCCTTAAATGTTTCATTTGCTCAAATCATTTAAGTGAATGTTTTCCCCTCAATTTACACACAGAACTCCATATTTACAGAAAAAACAGGATAATGAATCTTTACAAATTAATCCAAGAAGAACTGATATCTCAAAACCACAAGTATTCAAACCCTTTGCTGTGACACATTTACCAACTAACAAATGTTTTTTTTTACTATATGAGCTCTGCATGCTCTCCCAGTGCTGTTGCATCTAAGTATTGCAGCCAAGCACAAAATTGAATGCTTGTTTAAGTGTGGTAAAGTTGGTAACTTCCGACATTTTATTTTTTTTGCTGGCATAGGACTGTTTTCTGATCTTGAAGGTCATACTGGGACACCCTACCTCACTACCACCTGACCTCTAAAACATTCTGGTACTCTAATACTATCACATTTCTCATAAAATTTGCCATTTTAATTTTTGTTTTATGTATTACATATTATGTGGTATTTTTATTGTATCGTATCATTTCTTTTAACTGCTTATATGTTCACCTTGCATTGCTTGAAATGTGGTTTTAAATACAGTTAAATGAATCTTATTAAAACAATGACTCTTAACAATATGGATCATCTGTACCAAAAACACGTGAAACAGGCTATTTTAATCTATTTTATTGGATATTTTCACAACTTGATTTCATTAATGGTCCTCTTTCCTGAATAAGCTTGTTAAAGTGTCACAGCTGCCGAGCATTCTGACTTGTTCCCTTGATAAAGTTAATGAGAAAAGTACAAACCTTCATCCTCGTCATCGTCGCTGGAGTCATTTTCATCACGACTATGTCTCTGCTGTCGAAATATCTTAGCCATACGGGAATCCAGCAGAGAGGAACATTTCCGTTTCTGTTATTTAATAAAAATAAGGAAAAATTAATGATAGAGACATTGACGGATGATAGAAGAGCCATTTCCCAATTCAAAATTGCTATAGACGCCACGAATAGGTCATGCTTTTGTGATGTAAAAATGAACATTTTTTTTTTAAATACAACCTGGTTTCACATATACAGTGTTCCCTCGTTATTCATGGGGGTTACATTCCTTAGCCGGCCGCGAATAACGAAAATCTGTGAATAATGGATGCAGTATTAAAATACTAAGGTATGTATGATATGAACCATATTTTTGTGACCATAAGCTGCACTTAAAATTCTTAAAGAAGAATGAAGAAAAAAGAAAATTAGTGGTGTTCTGCAAACAACCTCCCACTGGACACCACAAAGACAAAGGAAATCATCCTGGACTTCCCGAAGATTTCTGGGAGTTTACATCAAACACACACATCCACACGCTCGCGCTCGCACACAACACACACACACACACACGCGCACGCACACACGCACACCACACACACACACACACCACACACACACACACACCACACACACACCACACACACACACACAGACAAACTCACCTGGACTGTAAATACCCCGGCGGTGGTGAAAAAGGCCCAGCAGTGACTCCACAACTTGGAAGATAAGCTACTGCTGGATTTCTACAGAACCACAGTGGAGTGTATCCTCACATACTGCATCACATTGTGGTATGCCGGATGTACAGCAGCCGACAGGAAAGCCATGCAAAGCGTGATCAATAGGGCCCAGAAGATCACTGGCTGCTCTCTGCCCTCCCTAAAGGACATTGCCAACTCCTGCTATCACAGCAGACCTACTAACGTTGTAAAGGACTCTTCACATCGTGGTCACCACCGGTTTAACCTGCTGCCCTCTGTCAGGCGGTAGAGGTCCCACAAAACACGGACAACCAGATTCAAAGACAGCTTTTTCCCCAGAGCCATCAACTCCTTGAACTCAAAACCACTGAAGAGTAGTGCAATGTAATATTATGCAACTGCACCTTTGTTTACTTTCCTTGGTTTTAATAATCTACCAAAGCCTGGACAAGGAGCACAGATTGAAAAATACACTCTATGCATCCATCCATCTATCCATCTATCTATCTATCTATACATGCATCCATCCATGCATCTAAGCAACAACTGTCTTGATGTACGAATTATTTTTACCCAAGATGATATTCTATTTTTATTCTATTTTATTCACGCATGCACCTTGTGGAGAAGCACTCAACATTTCGTATTTCATATAATGACATTCAAGGCTTTTAATTTGATTTGAGGCTGTTCATGTGATTTTTTTTCCAGCTCCATGTGTATACAATTGGACATAGATAACTGTTTTGTTTTGTCTTGCTTTTTTTCCATCTGTCTCTGTCACTTTCATATAACGAAAGGACATTTAGTCTGATCTTTAGTGTAAAGGGTGACAACTCACGAGACTTGTACTCTTTGTATCTGACAATGAGGGGTTCACAAGTCCCTAAGACCCAACATTTAGGGTTTCAAGTCCCCGACAATTTCAAAGACGTTCGAATATTGTGATAAAGTGAAGCGCTTCCATAAAACAGGGAGTGGGAAGAGCAAAACCAGTGATCAGTGATAAGAGCAAAAACAGAGATTTAACAGTGTACACATCACCAATTATGACCCATATGAGAGGGAAATAGGGGGAGAAATCTATAGCGTGGGTGAAGAACTGGGTAACTGACGATGGTTTTTCAGTCACGGGAAGTTACAACATTTAAAAGAAAAGATGGAGGAGGAAAAAAAATAAACAACAAAAAAACAAAATTACGGATTTAGAAGACGTTGAGAAAAATGCAGAATGTCTGGAAATATGGTTGGCAGAAGCTAATAAGCGAGAGAATTGTCAAAAGAAGTTATATCAGGGAAAAGTGAAAAAAGATGTGGAAAGAAACTGTTAACTGTGTATCTCCTCCTGTGACACTGTATTCAAGGTTGCCTGGTGGAATACGTCGGGACGACAACGGTGACTGTGTACCCCCATATCCTCTGCAAGTCAAACAGCAACCAGAACAACCAAGTGGCCACCCTCCTTCGCTTTCAACCACCGCGCTCCCTCCCATCTGCACACAAGCTTCTGCTGCTGCTACATCTTCCTCCTCTCAGCCTGCTCAGCTATCTCCTACTGGGATCTTGCCATCTCCTATCATGGGACAGAAAAAAATAATTGCGGTTCCACCATCAGTGACCAGACAGAAGGCAAAGATGGATCCGAACTAAATCATGCCAATAATTTAGCTCCCTGGTCCGGACAGTCAACCTGTCCTGGCGTACCGTCATGAAATGAAAGAGGCAATAAAAGAGTGTCCACATCCATATGAAGGTGTCCGAAATCTGCGTTATGCGACATGCCAAACATGCTGAGACCAAAGAATGCAACCAAAATAAAAAAGATTGGCAAAGGGACAGACAGAAAAGATGTCAAGATGCCATTGCTGACCGACAGAGAATGAGTGGGGAGCCCACCTCACGTGCTGTCGCACCAGACTGATTGCTGACAGGCCCCGAAGTGGCGCAGTCGACCTATGATACACAAACACACCTACATCCAACACACGCTCTTCGCAATGAAGAATTGCTTGCTACTGATACATTGCATGCTTAGATTTAATATAAGATTATTGGTTTAGAGAAAGAAGTTGAAAGAACCAAGAGATATTCAGACGCTTTTGAAAACTCCCGTCTCCATGAACTTTCCCACAGTTGAGTGTTTGGTAAAAAAATATGCTCAATATTTTCCTTGTTGATTTGGGAGCTTCAAACTCTGTGATAATGGCCTCGGAGCCTGTTATTTTTGCTCCAACCAAAAGATGTTGTTACTCAATGTGTGAAAATGGGGGTTTCAGAAAAGATGTGCCATTTAAAATGCGTTTATTGTGTCATCCACAAGTCCGATCAATTTGTTGGGAAGGGATTTCATGATAAAATTGGGAACGGTATTGATATTATATGTCCGGTAGATCGTGTGGTATCATCATTTGTAAGATTTAGTCCCACTATATATTTATCATTGGGGAATCAGCAGTCCAATTAGCACCTAGCTCGCAACATTTGCGGCTCAGTTATTTCTCACGGTTCGGACATTATTAGCCAGCACAAACATTGTATGTGCATTGTATGACACGTGCATGACGGACCCCACCGACATTTTGAGACTTTTTACACAGACCTAAATGACTCCTTGAAGATTAGTGACCTTTTTTTTTGACAAATGGTTTTGCGCAGTGTCTGTCTCTGTCTGTTCAGCACCTCACATTTCTTTGGAAAAATAACCGGCAACAAAATGGCAGGATGTAGGCCCGTTTGTTCATCGATGTCAGCGCGCGACTGATTGGGTGCAAATATCAGATCTGACAATCTGTTTTTCAGAGTCTGTTAATGCACACAGAAAGGCATTTAGTGCGCGCACACGTGACCTGTCCTCTGTTTATCTCACAATGAAGCCGTCCTTGTCCCTAATCCGTCGTTTCACACATACAACCTTACGGAATTTCTCCTCTGCTGGAGCAAGTCCTATTCAATTCTGTGGGCGAGCAATAAGCATCTTTTCCTTTCGGCTTGTCCTGTTAGGGGTCGCCACAGCGTGTCATCTTTTTCCATCTAAGCCTACCTCGTGTATCTTCTTCTCTAACAACCATTGTCTTCATGTCTTCCATCACAACATCCATCAACCTTCTCTTTGGTCTTCCTCTCGCCCTTTTGCCTGGCATCTTCATTCACAGGACCCTTCTACCAATATACTCACTCTCTCCCCTCTGGACATGTCCAAACCATGGAAGTCTGCTCTCTCAAACCTTGTCTCTCAAACATCCAACTTTGGTTGTCCCTCTCATGAGCTCATTTCTAATCATATCCAACCTGGTCACTCCTAGCGAGAACCTCAACATCTTCATTTCTGCCACCTCCAGTTCTGCTTACTGTTGTTTCTTTAGTGCCACCGTCTCCAACCCGTACATCATGGTCGGCCTCACCACTGTTTTATAAACTTTGCCCTTCATCCAAGCGGAGACTCTTCTTTCACATTGAACACCAGACACCTTCCACCAACTGTTCCACCCCGCTTGGACCCGTTTCTTAACTTCCTCCTTACCACATTCACCATTGCTCTGGATTGTTGACCCCAGGTATTTGAAGTCTTCCACCCTCGTTATCTCTTCGCCCTGGAGCCTCACTCTTCCCCTTCTACCCCTCACATTCACGCACATTTATTCTGATTTACTTTGGCTAATCTTCATTTCTCTCCTTTCTAGTGCATGCCTCCAGCTTTCTTAGCACAATGTTGGGGTAGTTGAAAACTGTCCACCTGTTCAGATTGTACCTAAATCGTCTTATCGCCCTGTACAGTGTCAATACCAATTGCACACAAATGCTGTTGACGGTATTCGACCGGTATTTAAAGTATTGCTCAAAACTGAAATTGTACAATGCGATAATTCTCCAGTTCAAACTTATTATTTGAATGGCATTTTTTTTCAACATTTGGAAGCTGTCAATGCTGCAATAAATTCTGCAGCTCCTTGTGTGCCAAATCCTGATACCATTTTGAGCCAAACTCCCCCTGGCACAAAGTGGTTTTCAATTGTTGAATTTCCCATTGCTTTTTTTCTGTGCAAGTTGACAAAGATTCACAATTTTGGTTTGCTTCCTCTTTTGAGCGGTAAAAGTACACTTGGACGCACTTGTGTCAAGGACTGACATGCAGTCTCACTGTCTTTTGTGAGGCACTCGCACCCAGTCTTGAACCTTTGACACTTACACCGGGCACAGCTTTGCTACAATATGTATATTTTTTGATTGCTGGTCTCACCAAGAAGAGTGTGAGACTGATAAGGTTGCTTTGTTAAAACACCTCGCGTCAGAAGGCCACAAAACATATCTATCAAAACTGCAGCTTGGATCACGAAAGCTTCACTTTCTAGGACACATCCTCAAGGGAAAATGCTTTTTTCTGCTCGATTGCAGTTGATTGTTGACACACCCAAAACACTCACAAAGAAAGGTTGTAGACTTTTCTCCCTCCGTTCTTTCATTCCTCTTTGCCTCGTCCACTGTACCCCCCCCTTTCCCTCACAGACCTTCACTTATTATCTACTCCTGCTGAAGGTGCCGATTGGCGACGGTGTGAGGTGACTTTCGAGAATGGTGTTTGGATGGGCCCTGACGGTAAGCCTCATCTCCCCCAATGTCTTTTCTTTTGCTAACATGATCCATGGGTTGGACATTGTTTCAGAAGGGGGCTTTTGGATAGACTACAATTTGACCGCAAAACACATTGTAGATACCATCCCCAATACGGATTTTCTAAAATCTGAATTGAGTAAATGTGAAAACATTAAATCAAATAGGATAGAGTGTCTGGCAATTGTCTTGATGTATATGAGGATGCATACGTATCCGAGCCCCTATCTGTCCCTGTTTGAGATCCTGTTTGCACGTCCTCTGAATGTTGGGCTCCGGGCCGGCAGCCGGCCGCGAGCGAGCGAGCAAGCTCCGGCCTTCCTGATCAACCGACACTTCTATTTCTTCATCAGATGAGGATAAATCTTGAAAAATCAGCACTGATAGTAACTGCGGCGGAACATAACTGAGCCTCAGGTTGAGCACATGACACGTCACATCGCGCACGTAGGTCATGTGACTCACCAAAATTTCAGCGACCGGGAACATTCAAAATTGCCAATATAAATAAGCTTAAAGATGCACTGTCAAGAAATGGATGATTTTTAGTATGTTATTAATGAAAAAACGGCAGCCAATATGGGCCCATGCGTTTTTTCACCACAAAACATGATTTTGATGTACACATCTTTTTGTAACTCCCGCCATGAAACACAGTAAAGTACAGTAAATCACCCCGGCTCGACGGTGCTGTTCATTGCGTACAGCAGCATCTATAAACAACTCCCTAAAGCAGCACGGCTCGGCTCCATTGTAAGCCACCACGGCGCCGAAAATGAGCCACACCAGCTGAGGCGCCACGCCGGACTTGTGGACGGCAGCGGCTCTGAAGAATGCAGCTGACAATGCCTCACTCAACCGCATGCGGCGACAATGCAGTGAAGCGCCCCGGCTCGACGGTGTTTTTCATCGCGTACTGCGGCGGCTATGAACAACCCCCTAAAGCCGCACGGCTCGGCTCTGCCTCACCCAGCCGTGTGCGACGATAATGCAGTTAAGCACCCCGGCTCGACGATGTTCTTCATCGCGTAGTGCGGCAGCTATGAACAGCCCCCTAAAGCAGCACGGCTCGGCTCTGTGATAAGCCACCTCGGCGCCGAAAATGAGCCACACCGACCGGCTGCGATGAGCTGCGATGGCTTACCTCCGCCGCGGAAGTGGATCGGACAGGGAAGCAGTTTGGCTGTGATCACATATCATTTGAATATAGCTCGAAACAATAGTGTAATATTGCCCCGGTAACTTAACTCCGTTGTGTGGTGTTCTCCTTTTCGAAAAGAGCTTCCGTGTCAGAAGGGGCGTGTTTGTCTCCCCCTAGTACGGTGCACCACGTGTTTTCATTGCTTTCTCTACCAACCTGCCTCAAACACTCCACCAAAATACTGGTCCTCCAACAAAATTAGCAATCTCAGGTCTTAATGACTACAGGCCTGTTGCCATCTATGGTCATTAAGAACTTCAACGTCTTTTGCTGGACCACCTCAAGAGGGTCACAGGTCTCCAGCTGGACGCACTGCAGTTTATCGATTGAGCTAACAGGTCTGCGGATGATGCCATCAACATGGGTCTCCACTTCATCCCTGAACATCTCGACAGTGAGGGAACCTACGCGAGGATCCTGTTCGTGGACTTCAGATCTGCGTTTAACACCATCATCTCTGAACTCCTCTCCTCCAAGCTTCTCCAGCTCAGCGTCTCACCTGCAATTGCATATACAACTTCTTGACAAACGACTGCACCTCAAGGCACCCGGTGTCAAACTCCTGAAGTTTGCAGATGACACCACAGTCAACAAAAATGGCTACGAGTCAGCATATCGACAAGAAGTGGTGAGACTGGAGCTTTGGTGTGGCCAACACAACCTGGTGTTGAACACCAAAGACTGTAGAGATGATTGTGGAAACCAGGAGGCATCCTTCACCACAGCTGCCCCTGACACTGTCCAACATCAACTCCATCGTCAAAAAAGCCCAGCAAAGGATGTACTTCTTGTGGCTTCTTAGGAAGCATGGCCTGTCACAAAAGCTGCTGAAACAGTTCTCCGCACCAGTCATCCAATCAGTACTGTGTACCTCAATCGCAATCTGGCAAGGGGCTGCCACAAAAAAGGAAAAACTGCAATGGACAATCAAAACCGCTGAACAACTTGTCACCACCACCCTTCTGACATGAAGACTTGCACGCCACTCGAACTAGGTCCAGTGCAGGCAAGACCCTTTCTGACTCTCCACATCCTGGCCACCAGCTCTTCCAGCTCCTTCCATCGGGTAAGTGCTACCAATCAATGCAAGTCAACAGTAGCAGGCATTCATTTTTCTTTTTTTTTCCACCTGGCAATTAAGTCAATTTTTTTATTTTAGGTCTGCGAACCTACTATTTTCTGACTTGCGCCGTTGTTGGGACATACGCGCAAATCCTGCAGGTTCAATCAGTTTTAATATTAGTAACATAGACTGGAGACAATGCAGCCCTATGGGAGCACGAGCCAGTGCAATCTGTTGGCTAGTCTCAAACCCGCATAAATTCAGGGGGTTGCGTCAGGAACGGCATCCGGCACAAAACTGTGCCGTTCATCTAAAGAAGACCATACTGGATTGGCTGTGGCCCGGGTTAACAACAATCGCCCCTGGCTCCGTTAACTTGCGGGGTGTCGGTGGAAATTCAGCTACTGTGGGTCGAAGACAAAGAAGAGGAGGAAAGCGTATTTGTCAACAGAAGAAGAAGAGGAATGGACAGAGCCTACAACTGAGTCTAGGGACTTTGAATGTTGGGACTATGACAGGGAAAGCTCTTTAGCAGAAGAAGAGGAAGAATGCACGGAGCCTACAATTGAGTGTGGGGACTTTGAATGTTGGGACTATGACTGGAAAAGCTCTTTGGCAGAAGAAGAGGAAGAATGCACAGAGCCTACAATTGAGTGTGGGGACTTTGAATGTTGGGACTATGACTGGAAAAGCTCTTTGGCAGAAGAAGAGGAAGAATGCACAGAGCCTACAATTGAGTGTGGGGACTTTGAATGTTGGGACTATGACAGGAAAAGCTCAGGAATTTGTTGACATGATGATTAGGAGAAAAAGTGATATTTTGTGCATCCAAGAGAGCAGGTGAAAAAAGTAGTAATGCTAGAAGTTTAGGAGCACGGTTTAAATTATTTTACCAAGGCGTAGATGGGAAGAGAAATGGAGTAGGGGTTATTTAAAAAGAAGAGCTGGCTAAGAATGTCTTGGAGGAGAAAAAGAGGATCAGATCAAGTGATGAAGCTGAAATTTGAAATTGAGGGTGTTATGTATAATGTGATTAACGGCTATGCCCCACAGGTAGGTTGTGACCAAGAGCTGAAAGAGAAATTCTGGAAGGAATTCGCTGAAGTAGTTTTGAGCATCCCAGACAGAGAGAGCGTTGTGATTGATGCAGACTGTCATGGACATGTTGGTGAAGTAAACAGGAGTGATGGGTAAGCACGGCATTCAGGAAAGGAACTTTGAGGGACAATTGGTGGGGGACTTTGCAAAAAAGGATACAAATGGCAGTAGTGAACACTTTTTTCCAGAAGTGGCAGGAACATAGAGTGACCTACAAGAGCGGAAGCAGAAGCACACAGGTGGATTATATTTTGTGCAGACGATGTAATCTGAATAAGGTTACTGACTGCAAGTAAGTAGTAAGTGGTAGGGGAGAATGTAGTTCGACAGCATAGGATGGTGGTGTGTAGGACGACTGGTGGTGGGTAGGAAGATTAAGAAGACAAAGGCAGAGCAAAGAACGATGTGGTGGAAGCTGAGAAAGGAAGAATGTTGTGTGGGATTTTGAAAAGAGGTGAGAAAGGGTCTCAATTGACAGGAGGAGCTCCTGGAAGACTGGCCTACTTCAGCCAAGGTGATCAGAGAGACAGGCAGGAAAGTACTTGGTGTGTCTTCTGGTAGGAAAGGGGAGAAGGAGAATTGGTGGTGGAACCCCAAAATACAGGGAGTCATACAAGAAAAGAGATTAGCGTAGAAGAAGTGGGACACTGAGAGGACTGAGGAGATGCGAAAGGAGTACATTAAGATGCGGCGTAAAGGTAGAGGTGGTGAATGCTAAACAAGAGGCATATGACATGTACACCATGTTGGACACGACAGAAGGAGAAAAGGATCTCTACAAGTTGGCCAGACAGAGGGATAGAGATGGGAAGGATGTGTCGCAGGTAAGGGTGATTAAGGATAGGGATGTAAATGTGTTGACTAGTGCCAGTAGTGTGCTAAATAGATGTAAAGAATACTTTGACAAGTTGAATGAAGAAAATGAGAGAGAAGGAAGAGTAGAAGAGGGGAGTGGCAATGATTAATAAGGGGGAAGTTAGAAAGACACTAAAGAGGATGAAAAATAGAAATGCAGTTGGTCCTGATGACATACCTGTGGAGGCATGGAAGTAATTCGGAGAGGTGGCTGTGGAATTTTTGACCAACTTCTTCAACAGAATACTAGCGGATGAGAAGATGTCTGGGGAATGGAGGAAAAGTGTGCTCCTTTCTATTTTTAAGAACAAGGTCGATCTGCAGAACTGTGGGAATTAGAGGAATAAAGCTGATGAGCCACAGAATGAAGTTATGGGAAAGAGTAGTGGAGGTTAGACTCAGGACAGAAGTAAGTATCTTCAAGCAACCGTATGGTTTCATGCCTAGAAAGAGTACCACAGATGCATTATTTGCCTTGAGGATGCTCATGGAAAAGTACAGAGAAGGTCAGAAGGAGCTACATTGGGTCTTTATGGATCTAGAGAAAGCCTATGACAGAGTACCAAGAGAGGAACTTTGGTACTGCATGCGTAAGTGTGTGGCAGAGAAATATGTCAGAATAGTACAATCCAGTATGAGGGCAGCAGAACAGTGGCGAGGTGTGCCATAGGTGTGACAGAAGAATTCAAGGAGAAGGTGGGACTGCATCAGGGATCAGCTCGGAGCACCTTCCTGTTTGCTGTGCTAACTAATAGGCTGACAGATGAGGTTAGATTGGAATCCCCTTGGACCATGATGTTCGCAGAAGATATTGTGATCTGCAGTGAAAGCAAGGAGCAGGCGGAGGAACAATTAGAAAGATGGAGCCATGCAATGGAAAGGAGAGGAATGAAGATTAGCCGAAGTAAAACAGAATATCTGTGCATGAATGAGAGGGTTGGAGGGAGAAGAGTGAGGCTCCAGGGAGAAGAGATAACGAAGGTGGACGACTTCAAATACTTGGTGTCAACAATCCAGAGCAATGGTGAGTGGTAAAGAAGTGAAGAACTTCAAATACTTGGTGTCAACAATCCAGAGCAATGGTGAGTGGTAAAGAAGTGAAGAAACGGGTTCAAGCTGGGTGGGACAGCTGGCGGAAGTTGTCCGGTGTGTTATGTGACAGAAGAGTCCCTGCTAGGATAAAGTGCCAAGTTAATAAAACAGTGGTGAGGCCAGCCATGATGTACGAATTAGAGACTGTGACACTGAAGACACAACAGGAGGCAAATGTTGAATTTCTCGCTTGGAGTGAGAAGGTTGGATAGGATTAGAAATGAGCTCATTAAAGGGATAGCCAAAGTTGGATGTTTTGTAGACAAGGTTCGAGAGAGCAGACTTTGATGGTTTGGACACCTCCAGAGGCGCGAGAGTGACTATATTGGTCCAAGGGTTGTGAGGATTAAACTGCTCCTTTTGCACAATTGTCATTGCAATGGTCTATAATGAGAACTCTGTATAAGCTTAACATTATGTGGGGCGTTGACACACTCAATTGCTCTAAATGAAGACTGCATCTAGCACATCAATGAATAGTTCCTATTAACTGAATGTCTTTTGTTCCTTGTTTTTGTTTGTTTGTCCTGAATGCCGTACCAAGAGAGCACCGACTGCTGGAGACAATTTCCTTCTGTTTAGCATCAGAATCAGCTTTATTGGCCAAGTGTGTAACACATACTTACACTATATTATACTGATAATGATTTTGAGTCTGAAATGGGGAATACTGTGAACATATTGCTAAACGGAACTTAGCTAGTGGAAAAGAAGGAACACAATTTAAACAAAGACTGAGAATAAACCCTACATGTTTAGTGAATTATGTATGCAAGCATTTTGAATCCTACACTTCACATTGCACAATTATGTTCTGTCAGTTGTGTACCTCTGAGTCAGTTATCCCTTGAACACATTTTGGACATTCCCAACAGCTTGGAAGATCTTTGTTGATAACTCCTTCACCTCGAACCTGTAGTGGAAGAAGGAAACTCAGGTGGATTAGGCAGTGGAACTGCATTTGCTTAATTTTCCTGGGAATTCAAACCAAATGAGTACATGCTGGACAATTAAAAATTTCTAATGTACCTGGTTGGAATATGGAAGCAATCCAAAGATTTCCCCTATGATGTTTGACCGAGCGGTCGAAATGGGTTTCTCCCCAGGGTGTCCGGGCTCTCCCTTAGAGAAAGGGTGAGAAGCTCGGTCATCCGGGAGGGGCTTAGTGTCGAGCGGCTGCTCCTCTGAATTGAGGGGAGCCAGATGAAGTGGGTGGGGCATGTGATTCGGATGCCACCCAGACGCCTCCCTGGTGAGGTGTTCCGGGCATTTCCCACCGGAAAGAGACCCCGAGGACAACCCAGGACATGGTGGAGAGACTATGTCTCTTGGCTGGCTTGGGAAAAATTCGGGATCCCACCTGAAGAGCTGGAAGAAGTGGCTGGGGAAAGGGAAGTCTGGTTATCCCTGCTGACGCTACTTCCCCTCGCGACCCAACCCGGAAAAGCATTAGAAAATGGATGGATGAACGGACAGATGTTTGACAGGTATGAAACTTAATGGCAAGATTCTTTGGATTTTATGAGAGTCACAAAAGTAAATCATATTCATGTAATTTATAATCTAATTTGGAAATTCACCTGTAGTTCATGTCAAGATTTGGTGATGCGACTACAAATAATACAACATAGCGTACGGATCTCCGCACAGTGGCATTCTTCAACAGCACTTCTAACAGGTTTCACGCCATTAAACTTGGCTGCCAGGCCTCACCTTCACCCTATCATGAAAAGTCGCAACTTCCACATTAAGGCATCCCTGATTTGCCAAGCATACTTGGTTCATCTTTGGTGGATTACTTTGGGCTTGATTTACATGTCACCCAGGACAATGGCCACAATACCAGAAAAAAAAAAGGTCCAAACTTTAAAAAAAAAAAAGTGTCCTATATGTGCATTTCACAGCGTAGCACTATTTATTTTCATATATCCTGTCACGGTGAACATGGACACTGGATTTCATCAATCAGGACACAATGGTGCTGAGTACTCATATTTCTTTAATACTCCGGTGGATTTGGTGGAAATTTTACACAGTCGAGGTCCAAAAATCAGGTAAGATTCCTTCTGTGTGACACCCATCCACTTGAAGTAATGAGGAGAAAGGATATCTCCGGATGGCCATCGGGAGCATAAGAAGGTCATGTTGCTCAACAATGTACAGCACATGCCAAACGGAAGATAAAGGTACAGTAAATGCTGAACTAAAGATGAACTGTATAAGATACACACTTTTTAATGGTGGGTCTATGTATTACTAAGAAAAATAATTCATAAACTGAGACGAGGACTGTCACAGTCACTCCGCCACAGCTTGATGAACTGATTTGTTTCAAGGGGCCATGCTGTTTGAGACAACCACGAAAAGATGCCTACTGTACAGTAAATCATGTCGTTTCAAAATCTTGGTTAACAGTCAATGTTAGTTCTGTAAGTCAGTCTATCAGTTTTCTTCATTTCAACTGGCAGGAGCTAAAAGGGACAGATACATGATGGAATGCAAATACAGCAACAAACTATTTGCTAAATAAATATGTACAAAGGGCACCACCCACTGGCTATTCAGAGTCCTGCATCCCATTTCCACAAAATTTTAACTGAAGGTAAAATGTCGATCTTGATATTTCATGAACTCTCCAGAAACATTTCAAATGTATGCCTTAATGTCTGCCAATGTGTCAAGCAACATCTAAAGTGTTTGAACCATGAGCAGTAGACTTGCCAAGACTAAAGTGTAAGTCATTCTACAGTATCTGCGCGCACACGCACACACACACACACATATAAACACACAGACACACTGCCTTGTGAAAGCATTCGGACCCCTTCAACTTTTCAACCTTTCGCCACATTTCAGGCTTCAAACAAATTTTTTGTCAAGAATCAACAACAAGTGGGACGCAATCGTGAAGTGGAACAAAATTTATTGGATATTTTATAGTTTTTTTAACAAATAAAAAACTGGAAAGCGGGGTGTGCAATATTATTGGGCGCCTTTACTTTCAGTGCAGCAAACTCACTCTATAAGTATAGTGAGGATCTCTGAATTATCCAATGTTGACTGATGATGATAAATAGAATCCACCTGTGTGTAAACAAGTCTCCGTATAAATGCACCTGCTCTGTGATAGTCTCACGGTTCTGCTTAAAGTGCAGAGAGCATTATGAAGACCTCAAGGAACACACCAGGCAGGTCCAAGATACTGTTGTGGAGAGGTTTAAAGCCCGAATCTACGAAGACCCCGCCGTCCCTCCAAACCTTCACCTCGAACAAGGAGAAGACTGATCAGAGATGCAGCACAGAGACCCATAATCACTCCGGATGAACTGCAGAGATCTACAGCTGAGGTGTGAGAGTCTGTCCTTAGGACAACAATCAGTCATACACTGCACAAATCTGGCCTTTATGGAAGAGTGGCAAGAAGAAAGCCATCCCCACTGTGAAGCATGGCGGTGGCAGCCTCATGGTTTGGGCCTGCTGTTCTTTAGTAGGGACAGGGAAGATGGTTAATGTTGATGGGAAGATGAATGGAGCCAAATACAGGACCATTCTGGAAGAAAACTTGCTGAAGTCTGCAAAAGACCCATTAATCTTCCAACAGGACAATGATCTAAAATATAAAGCCAAATCTACAATAGAATGGTTCACAAATGTTGGCAGAGCAGAAGATTGCTGATCACAAACGTTCTCTATCCAACCTCACTGAAGTCGAGCTGTTTTGCAAGGAAGAATCAGCAAGAATTTCAGTCTCTCGATGTGCAAAACTGACAGAGACAAACCCTAAATGACTTCCAGCTGTAATTGCAGCAAAAGGTGGCGCTACAAAGTATTAATGCAAGGGGGCAGAATAATATTGCACGCCCCACTTTTCAGGTTCAAAAGTTCAAGGGGGCCGAATACTTTCACAAGGCTATGTGTGTCTATCAATATATATGTCTGGGGGTGGGGGGTGAGAGAGAGAGAGAGAGAGAGAGAGAGAGAGCGAGAGAGAGAGAGAGAGAGAGAGAGAGAGAGAGAGAGAGAGAGAGAGAGATCCTTCTTTGACCGTTTTTCCGGCTTGGGATGCAGCAGGTATTCAGAGACTTCCCTTTCCTCAGCCTCTTCATGCAGCTCTTCTAGAAGGACCCGAGGCATTCCCAGGCCACCCGAGAGACATAGTCTCTCCAGCGTGTCCTGGGTCGTCTCTGGGGTCTTTTTGTGGTGGGACGCGCCAGGAACAATTAATTCACCAGGGAGGTGTCCGAATCAGATGCCTCAGCCACCTCATCTGGCTCCTCTCAATGCAGAGATGCTGTGGTGTGACCTTGTGAGAAAACCCTAAAGTGTGTTTGAGTTGAAAGAAGAGTGGGACAAACTGTGATGAGCACAGAAGTCCAGTAACAGAACACTACTCAGGTTCTGATCAGGGGGTTGTTCCCTATCGCCATTCCAGGTCTCACTGTCATTGCACACGTAAGCATTGCAGTCCCCCAGCAGTATGATGGAGTCCCCAGAGGGAGCATTTTCCAAATAAGTGGGTACCCTGAACTGTTGTTTGGTGCATAAGCCCAAACAACAGTCATGACCAATCCCCCCCACTCGAAGGCAGAGGGAGGCTACTCTTTCATCCACCGGGGTAAACCCCAACGTACAGGTGCCAAGCCTGGGGGCAATAAGTATACCCAACCCTCTCACCGTGGGCAGTTCTCGAGTGGAACAGAGTCCAACCCTTCTGAAGAGGACTAGTACCAAAGCCCACGTGGTGTGTCGAGGCGAGTCCGATATATAGTTGGAACTTCTCGACCTCACACCAGCACGGGCTCCTACCTTGCACGAGAGGTTACATTCCATGTTCCTTGAGCTAGTTTCTGTAACCGGGGATCAGATCACCAAGGTCCCAACCTTCGGCTGCTGCCCAGCTCAAGTTGTAACCAAGCCCTATGGTCCTTTTTCAAGCTCCATGGGTGCAGGCCCGGCTACCAGGCGCTCGCATTCGAGCTGCACCATGTCAAGGTCTGGCACCAAAGGGAGGCCCCGCGTACGGGCAAGGGAAACCTTAATCTGTTTTCCATCATGGGGGTCTTTTAGCCATGCTTTGTGTGGTCCCTTACCGAGAATCTGTTTTTAAAGGGTGACTCTACCAGGGGCATGAAGATCTAGACAACTTAGTCCTACGATCATCCGGACACACAAACCCCTCCACCACAATAAGGTGACGGGTCAGGGAACGTGGAAACAAACACATTATGGAGAAAATTATGAATGTGATTGTACCGAACCTGTGAGATAAAGATGACATTCTGCAGTTTGACGTGGTCGGCCCACGGGAATGGGAGGACAAAGATTTGCCACATTTGTTGTCACACCCTGACCTGAAGTGAATCTCAACAAGGACATCAGAGAAAAGACTTAACAGCCATGGTTACCATGGTGGCGCAAAACAAAATAGGCGCCAACCCAGATGGAACCCACAACCCAGGGGGTCCCTAGGCCACTTAAAAGGGACACCATTTGGGTCGCCGGGTGGGACAATGAATAGATCAAGAGCAACGCTCCAGGAAAAGGAGCACGATGGAACACCACTCAGTTTAATTTTGTTCAGCGATTTCAATCATTATTATCAATCATTATTATCCCTAAAGTGATTACACGTATATATATATATTTTCTTAGCCGCTTATCCGTACGAAGGTAGCGGGAGTGGTAGAGCTTATCCCAGCTGTCAACGGGCAAGAGGTAGGATACAGCCATTCGGCACAGGGAGAACATGCAAACTCGACACAGGGAGGGCCGGGATTGAACCCGGGTCCTCATAACTGTAAGGCCAACACTTTACAGCTGCGCCACTGTGCATATATACAGTACCAGCACAAAGCTATACGCTAGGGGGCTAATAACCAGTAATGGTTAGATGCGTGCAAATTTCCTCGGCTGATGAACAAGCCTCAACTGTGAGAGCCACAGCTTTATCCTGTCAGGTTGACCCCACGGGAGGTTAAAAAACGACAAATTTTGGTGCGTTTTCTCAGTTTTGTTTTCAGTTTGAAGCACACCACGTCGGCATATTGGCCGAGCTAAAACGAATGGTCTTTAACGGTAAGCAAAGGAACCGTCACGGGGTAGGATCAAAGACATTTTTCACGAATCTGGCTGTGAAAGTTGGCACTTATGTGGATAATGCTTGGATTTAAAAAATTATCTTTATTTTCATTTTTTTAAATTAATGTCCAAAATATACATAATAATAATATTACTTCATATTGGAGGGTTTATTGTACATATGAATTTTGGACAAAGTCTTCCTTTAACTCACTCTACATGGTTTTAAAGAATGGCTGGTTTGCCTGTTTTTGGACATTTATTTGTATTTCAGTGGCATGGAAATCCCAATGCCTGTCTGAGCTGACTCTGGACAAGTGCCATATACACACTGGATTGACTGCCAAAGATATAGCCATTGACGCTGAAGGGAATTTGACCCCACCCTGACTGCTTCAAAATATAATCCCTGTTCATCACTACTTTTATCATTCAGTGATATTAAAATAAAATGTGAAGTTATTTTGAAAAAAAAAATGTTTTGTACCGTGAGGCAAGCTGGGTGCACTATCTGTGCACAATTGGAACATTCCATCAGAGTAAAGACGCCACCTCCAGTTTCGTCTTGGTTTGGCTCCTTGCATATTTCACAAACCGCAGACAGCGGAAGTCCTGGCTGGAAAGGAGGACAAAAAAAACGTCACTCAGTGACAAATTTTCACCTTTAATTTATAAACCTATAGTTTTGAATGCAGAAGAAAAAAAAATTCTACCGGCATTTGCAACAGAGTGTCCTGATACAAAAAGAAATAATATTTTATTCATTTCAAAGTCCATATGAAAAATTAAATATGAGTGAAGACCGCGTCATCCATGCGCAAAGTTGCGGAAGTCTCACTCGACATCAAAGTGGTAGCTATATTGCCTGCAATGTCTGTCCATTACGTCACATCGGGACATTCGCCATTGAAAACACACTGTGCCACCTACTATGGGACACGGAAGCTCTTTTCAAAGAAGAGAACATCTCACAATCGAGTGAAGTGACCAGGGAAATATTACCTGATCGTTTCGAGCCATATTTAGATGTGCGGATCACTTCTAACTAACAAGAGACTCCCAGACAGTATGTATGAGCCAGCCCGGGCGAACCCATGTTCGCCGAAGCTGTGCTCGGCGGCAACGGGTACATCGACACATTTAGCACCCCTGACTTAAGTACACGGATCTTTTGTTACATTCTTTGAGGATTACGCCCCCCGCACACCAAACTCGCTGTATAAACACTGTCATTTGGAAACCATGAAGCTCTCATCCTTTGCACCCGTGCAATCAATTTTTCACGACGAACCGGGGCTTCTTGAAAAGTATGAAAAATGAATCCATCCTCCAGAGTGTAAGAACAATATCCAGCAATACAACAAGCCAGTATTTTGGCTAACACGAAGGAAAAAAGAGCTACCTTCCAGGAGGTAAAACTAGTATAAACATGTGAGACATCCTGAGTTGGCGTCTGCCCTGGAGAGGATTTTCACGACGGGAGTGACAAAATGCCATATATGTCAAAATTATGTTGTGTGGTAAAAAAACGGATGGGTCCATTCCGGCTGCCTTTTTTTTCATTCATAACATACTAAAAATCATGCAATTCATGACAGTGGACCATTAAGAAGAGGCTAAATAGCAGCTAATTTAAGAGCTTTGGGAAACTCGTCAGACTGAAGTGTGCAGTTGATTATTTGTTAAAAATCAGCACTTATTTCACAATAGTTTTGAAAAAGTATGATGGTATTGAGTCAAGACAGCTTATTGATGATGGTTTCAGTTTTTTGGTCAACTGTATCAAATTCTGACATTGTAACAGCTTCATGTGAAGTATCAGTGTGTCACTTTGCCGATTTGTGCTGCATTTAACCTGATTAAATGTGTTTTTTCACAAAAATAACGGGCAAACTCATTGAATATCAGCTGTTTTGAGTTGTGAATTCAAGAGGGTTGTGACCTTGTCAACCACAGCAAACAGCACGAGTATTGTTGAGGTTCTAACTGACAATTTCAGAAATGTGTTGCTGTCTCGCCCTGACTAACTCGTAGTTCGACGCTGCATAGAGAGGTCAAATTCAATTTGGAGTTAAGTTTTCCTCCACTTGCGTTCTGCTTTCCAACACTTTGATTTAGGACTCTTGATCATTATTGTGCTCTTGGATGGTGTTTTAGTTTGCCTCAAGATAGTCTGGATGTTAACAGGAGTTACAGCATTCATGGCATTTGAGATTTTAGATGTGAAATTGTTCAAATATTGTCTCAGTATTTAGTATGTGGCACAGCTGCAGTCTCCATAAATTTAGAGGCAGTACTGTCATTTATGTACGTTTTTCTGTCCCCTAACCTGTTTTAACTTTTGGAAGAATCTGTAGTTAAAAATAGCACAAAAATGGGGCAGAAATAGCCATATGCTTAATGTCAATTGATAGAATCTGAACATCCTTAGAGATGACCAGGTCTAAGATGTGACCTTGGGTGTGAGTTGGATATGTTATTATAAATATAATATGTTGAGCGAGGTCAAATGTGTCTACTATGACCAAGAGCTCTTTGGATTTTATTTCCATTTTGTTGTCAACATGAATGTTAAAGTCTCCTGTGATGACAAAATGGTTGTAGTCAGTACAAATAATTCACAGCAGTTCTGAAAAATCTTCCATAAAAAACAACGGAGCTAAAATCAACCAGTGTATTTTCTTTCCACTGAATTAATAACTTCAAAATAACAGCAATACCATCACCTTTTTTTCGCTATTCCACACCTGCTCATAACAAACATTTGCTGGTATTACATCACTTAAAACGCTACTACAGCTACTCCGTTAACCATATTAAAGTGCTGGTTCATCTCAAATGTCATTTTGTCATTTGCCCCTCTGATTGTTTGGATGACCCAAATGAGTCGGTCTACCCCTTGTCTTGTCTTATCTTTTGTTCCTCTGATTATTTGGGAACAACATCGTCTTGTCTTTTAGTTGTGTACACATTTCGACTATTTTCTTTTTGGGCCATTGAATGACGTACACAGTAAAAAATGTCGGCAGCCAATACCTTAACACAGTGGGTCCCAAAGTGGGGTCCGTGATGTGAAGACGAAAAAACGAAATCGTCTGGAAGCTAATCATGATGTGAGAATTGCCCTTTCCAGTGTTGAACCACGTTTAGATTTATTGTGCAAAACTAAAAAGCAAGAGCACATGAGCCACTAAAATTGAGTATTTCTTTATACCAAAATGGCACAGCTGTGTCCAGCACGACATTATTGGCGAAAATTGAGGTTGGGGGTCGCAGAGCTTTTTGAACGACTCATTGGGGGTCCGGGCCCAGGTTGACTTTGGGAACTACTGCCTTAACTGCTAGTCTATTTAGATTGAACCATCTGCCTTGTAAAGATGTCTGCGCTCCCAAAAAGTAGTGTTCAACAATGGATAGTGCTTAACTTAACCACTTATTTACGTGACGGAGCCTTGAGAAACATTCATCTCCAAATCTTACAAGTGGGAGAGATCTGCTTATAAAAACCTCAGAATTCAAACATTGTACTTTTGTAAGGAGATCAAGGAAATCTCGCCTCAGGACATTTGATTGCCACTTGACAACATCCAAGACCCTCTGTGTATAATGACGAGATTTTACAATTGTGTGTTGATTGTTAATTTCAAGGATTTTTTAAGAGAAAGACATGGTGTTATTGTTAAAACAGTACTTTGGTGTTTTTCCTCACTGCAAAAATGTTTCACATCCTTCATAGCTGCATCACCAACTATTATCGTTTGGGGATCCCAATTTTTTCTGATATGATTCAATTTCATACATTTCAGAGATGGTGGGGGATGACATTCTTTGCCTTGGTCTTGTAAAAGTGGCTCAAATCTATTTGTAAGTCTAATGTTAATGTTTCTATCAACCGACCATGGCCGCTCAGTTAAGGTGCCCCGCAGCACAGGCCAGCCAGAATCCTTCGGGTGTGACCTACCTTTTGGATGTCTCATATCTTTGGGCTATGTTCCCAATGAGTTCCAGGGAGAATTGTTGGACAATCCATTATTGATTCTACAGTCCACATCGCTCCTTGTTGTTGAGCTACAAGTGGCTGTTTGTTAGCAAACCTCTATTCACTATTTTGAGACATCGTTTGAGTGGTTTCATTTCCTGATTGTCCATTCACACCCACTTGTTGATGGTGGATCTTCGTTTTTATATAAAGACACCCTCTGCAGTAGTCAATTATAAACCTCAACTGAAAATCTTGACACCTAATCTCGTTGCGAACACCAGACTTGTGTTAATTAGCGTGGAGCTTTCATATAATGGTGAGTGTATCGGAAAATATTGAAATATGGCAACAACCTTGGCTAGTTAGCTTATTCGTCAGCGACGGCATCCCGAGTCCCGTCGCAGAATTAAATAAAGCGTGAAGTTCAACGAGCACAAGAAACCATCCAAAAAGTGCATCGCATCTCTGCTCTTTGCAGATGATGTGGTTCTGTTGGCTTCATCAAGCCTTGATCTCCGACACTCACTGGAGCGGTTCACAGCAGAGTGTGAAGCGGCTTAGATGAGAATCAGCACCTCCAAACCAGAGACCATGGTTCTCAGCCGGAAAAGGGTGGTGTGCCCTCTCCGGGTCGGGGATGAGATCCTGCCCCAAGTGGAGGAGTTCAAGTATTTTGGGGTCTTGTTCTCGAGTGAGGGAAGAATGGAATGGGACATCAACAGATGGATTGGTGCAGAATCTGCTGTGATGTGGACTTTGTATCGGTCCGATGTCGTGAAGAAGGAGCTAAGTCGAAAGGCGACACTCGCAATTTACCAGTCGATCTATGTTCCTACCCTCACCTATGGGCACGAGCTGCGGGTCGTGACCGAAAGAACAAGATCCCGGATACCAGTGGCCAAAATGAGTTTCCTCTGCAGGGTTTCCGGGATCTCCCCTACCGATAGGGTGAGAAGCTCGATCATCCGGGATGGGCTCAGAGTCGAGCTGCTACTCATCTGCATTGAGAGGAGCCAGATGAGGTGGCTTGGACATCTGATCCGGATGCCTCCTGGACGACTCCCTGGTGAGGTGCTCTGGGCATGTCCCACCAGAAAGAGACCCCGGAGACGACCCAGGACACGCTGGAGAGACTATGTCTCTCGATTGGCCTGGGAACGCCTCGGTATCTCTCCGGAAGAGCTGGAAGAAGTGACTGGGAAAGGGAAGTCTGGGTATCCCTGCTGAAGCTACTTCTTCTGCGACCCAACCCAGGGAAGCAGTAAAAAATGAATGGATGGTTGGATGAAAGTAACAACCAAATACACCTTTTACAAAGGAAAATAAATGTGCTAATAATGAAATTGTACATTTCTTTACAGTATTATGATATTCTGCAGTCACTGTGCATTGTAGACTCAACGGTCACCTCCCAATCCCTTTCGTTCCCAATTTTAGGAATTAGACAGCTTTTGCAAATTGTCATAATAGCTGAAGAACATGCTAGTGTGCAGAAGCAATAATTTATGATATTCTGAGACATGTTAATGGCACAATAGTAGCCACTGACTGTCTATTCTGGGGAAGAAGCTGTTCAACACTGCTCAACTTTGTGTTGAAATTTGTTTTGTACAACCCCTGGTTAAAGAAGGGTTCAGGGCCGCAGCTGAGTACATACACCGAACAGCCAAAATGCAGTCATTGTATTCTTGTCTTTACTGCGCTGCCTGGTAGCACTCAACATTACAGACAATGCCAAATGAGTGTAGTCATGATGTTGACATGATTTAGAATGTTCTCTACCAATCTTAGGCGGAACGGATTGAGATGGTCAATGGGCCGGATGTGGTCCAGGGAATGTAGTCTGCCCAACCCTGGACTAACGAAAGAAGGGCACCAGAGAGAGGGCACATCCTTGGGTCACCCCTAGTGCTGTGATACCTGTGGATGAGGTGGTGTCCCTGGGCTCACTTGCTGTGTCTGCCAATCAGGAAGCTGTACAGTGCCTTGTGAAAGTATTCTGCCCCCTTGAATTTTTCAACCTTTCGCCACATTTCAGGCCTCAAAGAAAGATATAAAATTAAGTTTTTGTCAAGAATCAACAACAACTGGGACACAATCGTGAAGTGGAACGAAATGTATTGGATATTTTACACTTTCACAAAAACCTCAAAAGTGGAGCATGCAATATTACGCGGCCACCTTGCAAAAATGTAGTGCCACCTTTTGCTGCAATTACAGCTGCAAGTTGCTTGGGGTATGTCTCTATCAGTTTTGCACATTGTGAGACTCCAGGTCTGGCTCCAGAGGGGGCCCGGTGACCCGCGTCCGGGCAAGGGAAACCAAGATCCAATTATTCATTTTGGTAAGCAGAGATAGGACAAGCACAGAAGTGCAAAGGAGACACCTGGTATAAAATTGAATCATACAAGAAAAAATTGCAAAACCAAACAATAATAGTTCATGATGACTCTTTCTGATATCTCTCTAAAAATTTTGAGATCACCAATCAGCACTCAACTGTAAAATCTGTTATTATACACAGGGGGCTTGGATGTTCTCAAGCGGCAATCAGAGGTACTGAAATGAGATGTCATTGATGATATTACAAAAGTACAACGTTTGAATGCTTAAGATTTTAATCAGCATTCCTCTCCCACTTGTAAGTATTGGAGATGAAAATTTCTCAAGGTCAGATGAGGTGGCTGGGGCATCTGATCCAGATGCCTCTCAGACGCTTCCCTGGTGAGGTGTTCTGGGCATGTCGCACCAGAAAGAGACACCGGGGATGACCCAGGACACGCTAGAGAGACTCTGTCTCTTGACTAGCCTGGGAACGCCTTGGGATTCCTCCGGAAGAGCTGGAAGAAGTAGCTGGGAAAAGGGAAGTTTGGGTATCCCTGCTAAAGCTACTTTACCTGCGACCTGTCCTGGAGAGCCGGTAGAAAATGGATGGATGGCATTTCACTGAGAGCTGGAGCAGCTTTTTGTGACCAAAGTCACACGACAGGGTCCAGACGCTCCTGAAGATCAGTTGCTGCTGAATGTCCCAGGAATTCAGAGATGAGGTAGCAAGTGCGGACCCGGTCAACAATACACAATCGCACATGAATGTCCAGCTGCTTCTCTTGCATCTCATGATTTAGAGACTCATCAAAGAGTAGGACATATTCTGATTCAGCCTTCACTTTCTGCCTTAGTAGAGATGAAAAATGGGCAGCGATGCCAAATGCAGCCAGGTACGAAGTCTTCCTTTCCCCACAGTGGTAGTTTTTAGCAATGTCACTGTCTGGAAACATGACTGCAAACACTTTCGAATTATTTTCACAAGATTTGTAACTGTAATGGCTGCAGATCACTTTTAAAGTAAACACGAACTCTGCCTTTAACGAGTCTGTCTTCGTGTATTGAACTACGTTCATAAAGCCTGACTTCTGGCTGGTTGAAGTCGATGACTGGACAACTATAGGTGCACATGCACTGCCAATACCACTGCCTGAAGTTGATGCTTCACTATCTTGATATTTTAGAAACAGATTCATACCAACGGAAGATGAGAGAGTCTTCGCCAAATAAGCGTGTCTCCTGTTTTTCCGGTGCGACTCCAGCGCTTTGACGCCCATCTTTCAAAGCTGGTAACTCTGCTTGCACAGATGGCAGTAAAACATGTGCCGATCTTCTGGATCTTGACGAACCCAGCTCCCAAACTCCTTACTTTCAACCCAAACATCTTGAAAAATGCACTTCCCTATGATACAAGTTGGATCGATGAAAGAACTACACTACGTCGAAATGAAGACGAAGTGAAATGCCTACTCACGGAAACGAACAATGGAATATCGACGACAAGATGGCGACTAGTTGTGAACACGGTGACTTCCGTTGATAATTTCCGGCTGTTTTGGACGGCAGACGGATCGCAATTTTTTTTAAAATAAAGACTAATTTTTTTTTAGGGGGAATTTTGGCGGTTGAGGTCCTCCCTTTGATTTTTTTTTTTTTAATTTAAGGCCCTTTTAGGGGCTTGACCGGTTTTTGCTGATTTTTAGGAATTTTAGGGGCCCCTAAATGCACCTTCGAAAATTTAGTGGTTTTTAGGGACTTTTAGGGCCGCGTGCGAACCCTGCCGGCTACAGAAACTAGCTCAAGAAACAAGGAATGTCACCTCTCTGGCAAGGAAGGAGCCCGAGCTATTCCAAACACACTGGATCCCACCTGTAACTTTATGTCTGCGGGTATGACTGACCACTCCCGTACATTTTTCCAATGTGAGTGCCTCTCTGGAGTTGCCCACGATGAGAGGCGCTGAGCAGCTGTAGGTATACTTTATTGCCCGGCGGCTCGGCGCATGTCCATTGGGGTTCACCCCGATGGATGAGAGGGGAGCCTCCCACCGCCTTCAGCTGGGAGGGTGTGGGGGTCCTGAGTGTTATTTGTGCCTATGCACCAAACAACAATTCAGAGTACCCATCCTTTTTGGAGTCCCTGTGGGGACTCCAACATTCTGCTGCCCACGTGGGCAATGACAGTGAGACCTGGAATGGTGTGATTGGGAAGAACCACCCCACCAATCAGAACCTGAGTGGTGTTCTGTTACTGGACTTCTGTGCTCATCATGGATTGTCCATAACAAACACCATGTTGAGGCATAAGGGTGTCCATGTGTGCACTGAGCACCAGGACACCCTAGGTCGCAGTTCGATGATCGACTTTGTGGTCGTGTCATCGGATTTGTGGCTGCATGTCTTTGACACTTGGGTGAAGAGAGGGGCAGAGCTGTCGACTGATCACCACCCAGTGATGAGTTTCTCCAATGGTGTGGGGAGATGCCTGTTCGACATGGCAGTACATATTGTCAAAGTCTTCTAGGACGAGCTGGCAGAGTTCCCGGCCAAAATAATGTTAATTTCTGCACAGGGTTCATTTCTGTCACGTTAGCCTGCATTCTCTTCAGAAGTCCGACACTTTTCCCTGGGAGATTTGGAAAACCCTTCGTTATCACACCTGCCATCTTGTCAAAACATGCAGTTACCTCTGAACAAGTCACTCCCAGTGGTGGCTCCATTTCATTGATCGCATGGCTGCTAGCTCCTCTGTGATTTGAGAGTCTGCAGTTATCCCATGTAAGAGGGGCAGCTGAGCAGTGTGACATACATTGCAGCTCTCATTAAACGCCAGAGAAAAATAGTCAAAGTATACTCTCCGTCAGAAAAAGCCCTACTTTTTTTGCCGAATTTTGTGAAAAACAGCATAACTTGGCTGCATCGCTGGATGCACATCGTTTTGTAAAAATCCTTGTTGGCTTCACAGTTTTTGTTCACAACGCATCACAGTGACTTGTGTACCACAAATTAAGCACACAGCTTTACCTTTGACTTCTGTAAGGAAGTACTCGGGAGTCCATACCTTGTTGAAAACAGTATTATCAATTTTTCCTTCCTTGCTGTGCGCTGACATCTTGAGGATAACCTCGCTCACATTATCTGTTGCTATTAACTACACTTTCGGCTCATGCGTCCACACGGAAGTAAATTCAAACATATCCCTTTTCAGAATAAAAGCAACACAGTTGTGTTTGTTTCATGCACGATGTACATTTTTTACAGTTATTTTCTATTTCCCCTCCTCGAGTCATCACCTTATACCATGTTGGAGGGGTTTGTGTGTCCTGATGATCATGGGAGCTAAATTTTCTGGGGCTTCATGCCCATGGCAGGGTCACCCGCGGCAAAAAAAGTCCAAGGTGAGGGACCAGACAAAATATTACTCCAAACCCCTATGAAAAATCTAAATATTGGATTTCGGTTTCTCTTACCTGGACGCGGAACACCAGGGCCTCCCTCTGGAGTCAGGGCTGGAGGTGGAGCTCGAAGGCAAGCACCTGGTGGCCAGGCCTACACCCATTGGGCTCGGCTGGGCTCAGCCCGAAAGGGTAACATGGGTTCCCCTTCCCATGGGCTCATCACCTGTGAGAAGGGCCAGAGGGGTTGGGTGCAATGTGAGCTGGGCGTTGGCCAAAGGCAGGGACCTTAGCAGGCCAATCCCTGGCTACAGAAACTAGATCTACGGATATGGAATCTCACCTCTTTGGGAGGGAAGGAGCCCGAGTTGATGCATGAGGTTGAGAAGTTCCAACTAGATATAGTTGGACTCGCCTCTACGCACCGCTTGGCCTGTGGGTACCACACCTCTTGAGAGGGGTTGGTCTCTGTTCCACTCTGGAGTTGCCTGCTGTGAGAGGCGCTGAGCAAGTGTGGGTATACTTGTTGCTCCCCGGTTGGGGCCTGTATGTTGGGGTTTACCCTGGTTTGTGAAAGGGTAGCCTCCCTCCGCCTTCAGGTCGGTGGATGGGTCCTGACGGTTGTTTGTACCTACGCACCAAACAGCAGTTCAGAGTAACCCACCCTGGGGACTCCATCATTCTGCTAGGGGACTTCAATGCCCACGTGGGCAATGACCGTGAGACTTGGAAGGGAGTGATTGGAAAGAACAGCTCCCCGATCAGAACCCGAGAAGTATTCTGTTAATGGACTTCTGTGCTCATCACGGATTGTCCATAACGAACACTATGTTCAGGCATAAGGGTGTCCACATGTGCATTTGGCACCAGGACACCCTGGGTCACAGTTGGATGATTGACTTTGTTGTAATGTCATCGGACTTGCGACCGCATCTCTTGGGATGCTTGGCTGAAGAGAGGGTATGTCAACTGATCACCACCTGGTGATGAGTTAGCTCTGATGGTGGGGGAAGGTGCCAGTCCGATGTGGCAGGACACGCTAGAGAGACTATGTCTCTCGGGTGGCCTGGGAACGCCTCGGGACACCTTGGGAAGAACTGGAAGAAGTGGCTGGGGAAAGGGAAGTCTGGGTATCCCTGCTGGACCTACTTCCCCCGCGACTCGACTCGGAGAAGCGGTGGAAAATGAGTGGATGGATGCATTTTCTAATTCATGATTGGCCCTTACACGGGCCGAACAGGGTCATCCATTGGGTTGGATGTGTCTAGCAGGCCGTATAATAGCCGTATCTGATCTATTCTAATCCTTATAGACATTGAAGAAACTTCAAAAGAAAGAGATACTGATCATTTTACAAGAACAAATGTAATAATGTTAACCATGTTCTTCAGGGTCCCCCCCCCAACCAGCATCGCAACGCAACCCCCATTCATTTGTGAAGCACTGTAAATGGAGTGTATTCAATTAAAATTAGGTGGAAGATTTTTTGAAAATCATTGTATTCTGTTTTTTTTTTTTGTTTCATACAATGTCCCAACCTCATTGGAATTGGGTTTGTAATTTTTTCCATAACTAAGTAAATAGATTATCTAGTGCTGAGATAAGTGAATAGCCTTTTTAAATAAATAAATGCTGGATGTGTTTTTTTTTTTTTTTTTAAATAAAAATTTAACCCTCTTAATGGCCCATATAATAAAGGACAGTGACTTACTGAGAGACATTGGCGTAGCACACAGGTTTGCTTAAGCTTTCCAGGTCCTCCAAACTTTTTCATGTCTCGGCAGAAATTACAATCACCACATTCAGCTCTCATACACGCCTCACAGCGCTTACACCTGCACAAAGGGAGAAAAGAATGACATTTTTAAACAATCACTGACTTGAACATTTATTTCCCAAAACTTTTTTTTGTCTGCTAACTGCACAATCCTGGGAGCTTGCAGATCAAGATGGTTTATCTTAGTTTTATATATACTATATCTTAATCTTGCTCAAACTATAGTGTGTGCCCTTTCGTGGCCAGGCATATTTATGGATTTTGCTCTCAAAGTTTTTTTTCCATTATGTATTGGATTTTCACTGCCATAAGGTGCAGTTCGAAGTCATATATTCTCGCTTCCATAGACAGGGTGCTTTTTATGTGGTACGGCTTATGTGCATGCTGAGTAGCTAGTTAGCTTGTCTTACACGCTACTAAACCGTCTTTGTACTTCTATTTTGTTCTTCTTTTGTGATGTATAATATTGTGTGTGATTAAATTGTCTTAAACGCAATTGCTTTGTTATATTTTGCCGGTTTGACCAAGGGGATTTATTCTAAATTCACACGTAACATATGTTAGAAACTGTGAGACAATTTAGTCCCCCACAACTATTATCTTTTTAATAGCTATATACACACCTACCTGTCATTTAGAACCCATAAAGCTCTCGGCATTCGTACCTGTGCATTTCATTTTCCACGAAGAATGGGATGTTTTGGAAAAGTGTGAAGAGTGAATCCATCCTCCTGAGTGTTCGAGCAAAATCCAGCAATACAACAAGCCAGCATTTTGGTTAACACGCTGAAAAAAACAGGACATTTCTCGCCGGTAAAATAGGTATAAGTCAATATAAACACTCGACCCCCACTACTGTAAAATATCTCACTTCCTGGTTCTTCCTCAACACAAAATCCTCGAGAGACTTTCTCAGGCGGGAGATGAAAATAACGATATATGGCAACATTCTGACTTGCTGTGAAAAAAATGGATGGGTCCATTCCGGATGATTATTTTTGGTTAAAAACTAAATTCTGAGCTTTAGGTGTCAGTTGCCCTTTAAGAAAACACTGGAGGGGTTAACATGGGTTCAGTCAGAGGAGTTTTTAAATTTTTTTCAGATTGAATTAAAAAAAACAATGCCTGGCAGAAATTATGCGACATTGAAAACACTGAGACTGCAACCAGAGGGAAAAAAAAGAAGATTTGGCAAAGGCATTGCTGATCTAGCGATGGCTGTACTTCCTCAAGGACAATTTTAAAGCCTAGGAATGAAATGTGGAGGGGGTGGATGAGGCTGCAACAATGTCAACTGGGGATCTGATGATGACACTTGCCACCAATGTGGAGAAAAGGCACATTGGCAAAAAGACTGCCCGAAAAGGCGTAAAGACGGGATTGCTCACTGTGAGAAGCACCCTTCTTCTCACAGTGAGGCTGAGCTCACACGGTGTCACGTCTGACTGATTCCTGATGGGCCCCAAAGCAGTGCAGCTGACTATTGAAATACAAACATACCTGCATCCAACACTCAAAGCTATGCAATGAAGATACACTTCCTGCTGATATACTGCATGCTGATATTCAAGATAAGATTGCTGGTTGGAAATTGTGGCCCAATCACCAGACATTTACCCAATCACCAGTCATTCACACGCTTTTGAAAACTGCCGCATACATGAACTTTTCCACAGTTGAGTGTTTGGTAAATAATACACTCATTACTTTCCTTGTTTATTCGGGAGCTTCAACTTCTGTGATAATGGCTTCCGAGCCAGTTGCTCCTTCTCCAACCCAATGTTGCTTCTCAGTGTGTGGAAATGGAGGTTTCACAAGATAAATTTATGCACCCTGTTTCATGTGCATTACGTGGCTTTCAGCCAGATGTGCCATTTAAAGTGCAACTGACACCAAAATATACATTTTAAAATACGTATTGTTATAATAAACTACATATAATATTAATCACTTTGATGCTAATAGTCCAAAAAAGTGAGGTAGGAGTGTTTTATTAAAGCGCCAAGTTGTGAAAGTACGAGTCGACATCCCAGTGGCGGCCATATTGTCTGTGATGTCATGTGACATTTCATGCAGGCAACACACTGGGGCAGTCGCCACTGAACCCACACTGCGCCAAATGCAATGGCAGATGAACAAGAGCGATTTTCAGATTTTTCTGATGCCCCTTCTGAGACTGAAGCTCTTTTTGAGGAAGAGAACATCTCAGAAGCGAGTGAAGCGACCAGGGCCATTTTACCATATTGTTTCGAGGCATAATTAGACAATATGCGGCTTATTTCTAACTAACAACAGACTCCCCGACAGACAGACGAGGACGACAAGGAAACCAATGAAATATTCAAAATGACTGGGGCATTATTGTTTGATTTCCTAACCCTTTTACAAGTCTTGTGTGTGTAGCGTACTCAGGATCCATGGCGGGCAAAGTAAATACCCATACATCGGTGGCGTGTGGGGGGGCTCCTTTCTCCTCCCTCCCACCGGTGCGACCGCACGCAGCCGCCTGCCTCCCTGCCTGACCCATCTCCACGTCGGGGGAAACGGCGGCCCACGCCACCGCAAACGGCAGCCCATGCGCATCTACACATTGAGAACAACATTCTCCCTAATTTTTGACATGTCTGAGCAAACAACCTAAGCCCGTGAGCGCTCCCTTTGACCACTCTGAGCAACTTCAAGCGTATGCACTGTGGTCAGATCGGTGTTATCCATTTAAGTTAAATGCCTCATTAAAAGATTCAGATTACAGCATTTACATTACCACCAGAAAATTTTAAGAACAATTTTGTGCTTTTGCAAATTTGCAATGAAAATGTCAAACAAAAAAATATATTGCTAACCAAACCAAGCCAACTATAATCTCTAAATATGAAATCTCGCTTCCAACTTTGCTTCATTTATTTTTAACTTACAAAGATATCTTGGTTTAAAACTGAATTATTGCTTGCAGAATATCTTAAGCAATGCATGTTGAACACTGAATGATGCTACCGAACAGTTTTAAGGTTAATGTTATGATGTCTCCTATTTTTAAAATACAGAATTCACTTTTTGTGCACTGTATTGTCTGTGCTTTCATCCTCTATCAGGCTGCACCAAGGTGGAATTTTAATATTATACACTATCTCGTCCTGTACATTTTACTTTGGCTTCAGATCAGACATTTTTTACTTTTTCTTCATTATTATTATTATTCACATACTACGACATTCATTAAAGCAACAGCATTTCTTTTTTTCCCACTTTTACCATTATTATCGAGAGTAAACGTAAGCAGCATGTATAACTCATCTTTCCTCTTAGTTGCCCAGACTGTGTGGGTGGACGGTGTTTGTAATTATAAGTGTACCCCCCTTTAAGAGCCGGAGGTGGGTGGTGTTAGGTAAACAAGGAAGTAGAGTATGTGACATGGTGTGGGCAAGCAGCAGCTTGTTAGAGACCGCGTGCTGCCTTGGTAAAAAAAAAAAATAATAATAATAATAATTAAAAAAAAATGTGCGCTGAATGTGCGCTCCAAGTGCACAATTGCGCAGGGGCGCAGCTTAGAGGGAACATTGAGAACCCCCGTCTATTTGGAACATTGGATTCGACTATTGTGACGATATGTTGCTTGGCTAGTTAGCTCGCGTTACACGTTACTAAACTTTCTTTGTAATTCTATTTTGTTATTGTTTTGTTTTGTATTGTATTGTGTGTGATTAAATTATCTTAAACGCAATACAAGTGCCTTGTTATATTTTTCTGGTTTGACCAAGGGGATTTATTCTAAATTCAGGGGTAACATATGCTATAAACTCTGAGACAAATTAGACCCCCCACAACTATTGTTTTTTTTTTTTAATAGCCCTATATACACCTGCCTGTCATTTGGAACCCACAAAGCTCTTTTCCTTTGCACCTGTGCAATCCATTTTACACGACGAATCGGGTGTTGTGGAAGCATGTGAAGAGTGAATCCATCTTCCCGTGTATTTGAGTAAAATCCAACAACACAACGAGTCACCATTTTGGCTAACACGCAGAAAAAACAGGTAATTTCTCATTGGTAGAAGAGGAAAAGATACTTGACTCTGCCGTTGTAGCTGTCTGCAAAATACGTCACTTCCGTCTTCTTCTTAAACCTAAAGCCCTTGAGCGATTTTTCGTGGCGGCAGATGGAAAAAAAATTATATATTATATATTATATATATAATTATATGCAACATTGTGACATGCTGTGAACAAACAGATGAGTCCATTCCATCTGATTTTTTTGGGTGAACAACATACTAAATTTCATGTTTTAGGTGTCAGTGGCGCTATCGCTATCCGTTTGTGGTGTCTCCCACATCTGTTGGGAAAGGATCTTATGATAAAGTTGGGCTTCACTGCCAACAGTATTAAAATCATGCATCGGGTAGATAATGTTGATTTATCATTTGTTAGTTTCAGTCTGCGACAACCCGCAATACATTTATCATTGGGAAATCAGAGGTGCAGTTAGCGCTATCTATCTGACAAGATTGGTGGCTCAGTGCATTTCTCATGTTTCTGATGCAACGAGCAGCCACAAACTGCATTATACGACACGTGCATGAAAAACCAGACTGATATTTGGAGGAAACATTTTACAGAGACTGAAATTACTCCCTGAGTATCAGTGACCTTTTACTTTTGACAAAGATTTTTGTGCAGCATCTGTCTCACTTCACCAGCGCAGTCATCTGCCTCTGATGTTTGTCTGTTCAGCACCATACATTATTTTGGAAAAAAAAACCTGTAGAAAAACAGCAGGATGTACACCCATTTGTTTAATCAATGTCAGCGTGCAACTGAATGGAAACCAATATCAGATCCGACAATATGTTTTCAGAATCTGTTTATGCAATGGTCCCCAACCACCTGGCCCCCGACAGGTGCCGCTACGTAGACCATTTTGAACCGAGCCGTAAATAATGAATAATAAAGGATTAAATTATTTTTTCTTTCGGGTGTCTTCTTTTGACTCCTGCCCCCGCCTCATTTCCACACTTGTGGTCTTTGGCTCATCTCTTTTTGCATCTGCAATTTATCCATCATAAAATGAACCAGAAAAAGTTCACTGGACAGTTTCATCATCTCATGGTGTTTTAATGATCGGATGGAGAGCGTTTGTGAACAGGTCTTCAGATGTGCCCAGATTCTTGATTGGATTCAGGTCTGGACTTTGACTTGGCCATTCTAACACCTGGGTATGTTTATTTGTAAACCATTCCATTAAAGATTTGGCTTTATATTTTGATCATTGTCCTGTTGGAAGATAAATCTCCGTCCCAGTCTCAGGTCTTTTGCAGACTCCAAAAAGGTTTTCTTCTAGAATGGTCCGGCATTTGGCTTCATTCATTTTCCCATCAATATTAACCATCTTCCCTGTCAATGCTGAAGAAAAGCAGGCCCGAACCATGAGGCTGCCACCACCATGTTTGACAGTGGGGATGGTGTGTTCAGGGTGATGAGCTGTGTTGCTTTTACGCCAAATTTTGCATTGTGACCAAAAAGTTCGATTTTGGTTTCATCTGACCAGAGCACCTTCTTCCACGTTTGGTGCGTCTCCCAGGTGGCTTGTGGCAAACTTTAAACGAGACTTTTTATGGATATCTTTGAGAAATGGCTTTCTTCCTGCCATTCTTCCATAAAGGTCAGATTTGTGCAGTGTACGACTAATTGTTGTCCTAAGGACAGATTCTTACACCTCAGCTGTAGATTTCTGCAGTTCATCCAGAGTGATCATGGGCCTCTTGGCTGCATCTCTCATCAGTCTTCTCCTTGTTCGAGGTGAAAGTTTAGAGGGACGGCCGGGTCTTGGTAGATTTGCAGTGGTCTGATACTCTTTGAATTTAAATATGATTGCTTGCATAATGCTCCTTGAGATGTTTAAAGCTTGGGAAATCTCTTTGTATCCAAATCTGACTTTAAACTTCTCCACAACAGTATCTCGGACCTGCCTGGTGTGTTCCTTGGTCTTCACGATGCTCTTTGCACTTTAAAGAGAACCCTGAGACTATCACAGAGCAGGTGCATTTATCCGGAGACTTGATTACACACAGGTGGATTCTATTTATCAGTTAATATTGGATAATTTAGAGATCCTCACTGAACGTCTGGAGTGAGTTTGCTGCATTGAAATTAAAGGGGCCGAATAATATTGCACTATTCAGTTTTTTTATTTGTTAAAAAAGTATAAAATATCCAATAAATTTCGTTCCACTTCATGAATGTGTCCCACTTGTTGTTGATTTTTGACTTTTGATTTTTTATATCTTTATTTTTGAAGCCTGAAATGAGGTGAAAGGTTGCAAAGTTCAAGCGGGCCAAATACTTTCACAAGGCACGGCATATGAGGATGTGCATGCATCCTCGGCACAATCTGTCCCCTTTTGACATCCTGTTTGCAGGCCCTCCAAATGTTGGACTGCATTCTCCAGGCTTGCCGATGAACACACCTTTGCAAGAATAACATGATCAGGTATTCCACAACGATAACTAATCTGCTCTGTGATGTCAGGAAGCAACTTCATCCAACACTACAGAGACTGTGGGTCTTGGCTTATTTATGCTTAACTTATATTCCGAATATTAGTTCTATGAGTTTTTCCCTTCAAGTTTCCCAGGTTTTGTCCTAGTGTGGGTTCTGGTTCTCCCGGTCAGGCTTTTCTTTATCTGATGATGTTCCATAAAGTTCCATGTGTATACAACTCGACATAGATAACTGACTTGTTTTGTCTTCCTCTGTCCCTCTCACTTCAATATAACAAAGTGACTTTTAGTCTGATCTTCATAAGGGGTGACGAGTCATAAGACTTGGACCTTTTGTCTTTGAAAAGATTTTCCTTTCTTTTTGTAATAAAAATCCACAAAGACAAGATTGTCTCCTTGCTTATGGTCTCAGAAAAACGATTTTGCCAAAACACTTGCATTAACACTGAAGCACACTCTAGCATGGATGCTAACAATGTGATGTGCATGTATTAGGTTGTACTTCATTGGAGTAGTCACACAACAACATTTACACATTTTGGAACTTGGTGTGCACACAAAGCACAAATTATAAGGTGCCCAAACTAGTTGGGAGAAAATTTAACACTTATTGTCAGGAAAATATGGAAGAATATTGACCTTGAAAGGGAGAAGCCGAAAGAAACTTATTGGGGGTGACTTTGACAGCAAAATTGCAAATATGTGGGGCCGTGAAAGTGAAAGGTCATACTGTATACAGGTTCCTATGTTTGATGATATAATGGTTAAGAGTGCTGCACATTAATTTGAAACAATTTAAGAACTTGAGATGCTTAATGGGTGGACAGCTCATCATGTACAAGGCGTGAATTTTCCGAGTCAAACAGAATCTAGTATTCCCTAAGACCATCGTGTGATACTATGTGCTCTCTCGTAAACATTGTAGTTGCTCTTCCAAGTGCCTTAAAAAAATGGGGGGGGGGGCAATTTAGAAAATAGAGCTGTTTTAACTGTCATGAAAAGAATATTTTTCGACACAAAAGTTTACATTTTCCATTCGTTAAGACCTGCATATTTATTTGATCGAATTCCATACCTTTCCCTAGTTGCATCAGAAACTGGTACTTTTACAAATGTAATTTTTTGAGTTTCCACAATTTGTAGGCCCAAAATTACGACATTTTTTTTTTATTGATTATCACTATCGCTAATGTTCCCTTCAATCAAACTGCCTCCATAAATTGTCACAATATATTACCTGACCCTGCGTCGCCTCAGGACAGACATGGAAGAGGAAGGCTTCTGTGGTCGTGGCATGACAGGAGCAGCAACCAGTTTAGGATGAAGAGGAGTTGGTGCTGGTAGTGACTGATAGTTCAAGGGCTGGGAGAGGGGGGAAAAAATTAATCGCATTACTTTTTTGGGAGAAAAGTTAATTCAAAAATTCAATGAGTTTACCAATGTATAAATGTAGAGTTTGCCAATGTACATATGCAACATTTTGCAGTGATTAATGGGACAAAATTATCATTTTGGGATGCGGCCAGTATGTGGACCAGAGGTTAATGTCCGAATAGCAATGCTGTTCTTAAAACAGTAAAATACAATACAATTGTTCGTACCTCACTATCAGTGAAAACCCCACACTGACCACAGAAATAAGTTGAAGTTGACAATAGTGTTTGATTTAAAAAAAAAAGTATATAGATATATATACTATATATAATGAAAAGAAACAAATGGAAAGCAAACAAACCAATGAAAATCAAGCAATGCTTTTGAATTCTGGTTCAAAAGAATTATTTTGGAAAAATTCAAAAAACAGGCTTGGACAAAATTGTACCCTTAACATTTTGAGGCAATGACTGCCGTCATTTTTGCACTTATTTTTTGCACTTCTCAGTCTGTATTTTTGCCAGCTTTGGCACAAAGCACTCCAGTCTTCTCAGTTTTGAAAGTTTATTTCTCCAGACAGCATGTTTGAGCTCCTTCCACAGATGTTTAATCAGATTTAGATCAGGACTCACTGAAAGCCACTTCAGAAAAGTCCAATATTTTGTTCTTAGCCATTCTTTGGTGTTTTTAGCTGTTTTGGGTCATTACCCTGCTGCAAGATCCATGACCCGCCACTGAAACCAAGCTTTCTGAAATTGGGAAGCACATTTCTCTTGGGAATACCTTGGTAGTTTTATTTCATTGCTGATAAAAGGTGTGTTAGACCAAAAATGACAGAGGAAGATCTGTAAGTGATTTTTAAAACACTTATGTATGTGTATACTCGTACATATACCATGATGTATGAGTGAGCTGAATGGAAGATTTTTTTTTTTTCCAACCCAAGAATGGGAATTGGTCACTTGTGAATGTTAGTCACAAATGCAGATCGTTTGACATTCAGTGTTATGTCTTAAATTTTGTTTTTGAATTTATACCGAGAGCGGGATAAACAGATTACAATGTAATTTTTGCCATTTTTTTTAAAGCTGCAGCTTGGAATTTTCTACATTGTCTTAGTCAGAGGAGACAACTTGTCACACTACAATGCCACAGAATTAACAGCAGATAGCAGCAACACGGCTTCTGGCTCTGTATTTGGCATTTTGTCCTATTCTTGGAATTTATTCTCCTTTAATTTTGGCCCTGACACACTCATCATCAAAATGTCTTTATCCAAAAAGAGAAAAGTGGACGCAGAGTGTCGGAGATGAACTAATACTTACCCTCTTTGGCCATCTGACAATGGGTTTTCCGGTGTAGGATTGTTTTGGATCATCATTAGCATGCTCCTTTAGGACTGCCTGCAAGACAGTACAGACGGTGAGGATAGAACTTGGACAGAGCATTTTGAGATGATGGTATCGAACTGTCAACTATCGTCACCAAACTCAACACGGAGTACGGAAAATGTGGCTTGAAATCCAGAGTGTCCATAGGGGGTTTTCTATCATCAACCCAGGAACTTTGAGTTCCTGATTGGAGGAGTTCCTGGAAGTAGCAGGTTCCTGTGGCCCACGTGGAATGAGTTTATGTTGCACCGATTAGTTCAGAGAGGCTTATGCAAATGAGGTTTATATTGAGGTATATATCTGCCGATATCTGTGAACCAAATTCAGACAAAAATTGAAAGTAAAATTTCTAAGTCCTGACCCAAAAAAATTAGGCAGAAGTTCCGCAAGGGCCAAGCCCAGGGTTTTTTGCCCCCAACCCCACTATCACTGGATAGCACAAAATGACATGTCATTAAAACATGCCATCTTATCTCAAGACAAATGAATTAAGTGAACTATTCAGTAAAAGACATTAAAATTGTCCTCTTCCCTACATTATACATATTATAGTTTAGATAAAGAATATGCATGAAAATATATTCTACAATTTCCACACCGTACACCAAAACATGTTAAATAAGTTGATCTGTAGTAATTACCATTAACGTTTAAGTCTCAAACTTGTTACATTGCGTTGTACTGATACACTTGACCAGATTGCTCACTATCTTAGATATAGATCTAGTAATACTAAAAGTATAATGAATTGCCTTTAATATTTTGATATATATATAAAACTGACTTACCAGGTTTGTCGACTTTTCTAATGTAGTTGGACAAAAAAAAAAAATCTCCGTTCAAGTCATTTTCCTCAAGCCATGACCACTTGAACGTGTTCCTAACACTCGCGTCAAATGCAGGTATGTCAGCTTGCCTGTCTACCTGTTTGAACATTGCACTGGGGCCGTACCTGGCCGATCACGAATGAATTAGTTTACACAAAACGCTATTGAAATACTTGACATTTAATAATTAATCCGCCTTTTGTGTGCACACATGCACACTTTGTGGCTTCCGTTCTCGCCGTAATTAACGCCGGGAAGGGTGTTACTGTTACTAGTGTTAGTGCCTCAACATGGCTACGCTCGTGAAAGCAAAACAACTAACTCAAATGAGTGTTCGTTCAATGTTGTCAACTAATATCCGGATTAATTTTAGGCAATTTTTCCTCAATTTTCCGGACGAATTTTCATGAAAATTTGAAAATCCGGAATTCCGGGAAAATCCAGAGGACTTTCATCACTGCTCATTACTGGCACACAAAATATTTATACACACAAACACACACACACAGGTGCCTCTACTTACGAAATTAAAACTTCTATCACGCATTTTACATGTAAATAGCCTAATCCGTTCCAAGCCCCCCAACCTGCAACCCCCCCCCCTTGTGGGATCCTCATGGATCAACCAACTCGTCGATGTCCTTGTTTCTTCTTTGAAAGATCGTCATGGTGAACCAACTCGTCGATGCCCTCCTGAGCCTTTCCTAGCGAAACAATTTCCTGAACTTCAGGTTCAACCGCCACTTAGAACCTCTCAAGTTGAGCGGCAACAGCCTGAGGCCACATGGCAGCATCATGATGTCAATGGGCATCAATTTCTTGAGGCCCACAATGAAAAAAATAAATCCACAAAGTTGAGTGTGCGGGGGAGTATGACAATGGATTTCACCATAAACAAAGTGCGTCATGGGTAAAGATGGACATCCCCCACAAAAAAATTGACATCGCGCCGAGCTGATAGAGGGATGTGATGCCAGGAAGATGCTACATGCTAGCCAGAAGGTAGAGCTGCTCTATTGTGCCACACATACCAAGAGACAGACGTGCGTCATGGCTAAAGATTGACATCTCTGTTAGCCAATGGAATGCCAGGAAAGTGCTACAGCAGTGGCCAATGGGAGAGCAGCTCTATCGCTCTGCTTTCAAAATAAGTGCAGGATGTTTACATTCGGTTGAATCCAGCGTCATTTTTTTCCCTTTCGTATCCTGAATTTCTATTGGAACTAGAGACAAATATTTTCTGAGGAGGCTTTTTGTAACCTGAATCTTTCATGAGTAGAGACTTTTGTGAGTAGAGGGACCACTGTGTGTGTGTGTGTGTGTGTGTGCGTGTGCGTATGTGTGTGTATATATACATACACACACTGCCTTGTGAAAGTATTCGGCCCCCTTGAACTTCTCAACCTTTTGCCACATTTTAGGCTTCAAAGATAAAGATATAAAATAATTTTTTTGTCAAGAATCATTAACAAGTGGGAGACCATCGTGACGGGGAACAAAATTTACTGGATGTTTTATACTTTTTTTTAACATATGAAAACCTGAAAAGTGGGGAGTGCAATATTATTTGGCCCCCTTGCATTAATACTTTGCAGCACCACCTTTTGCTGTAATTACAGCTGCAAGTCACTTGGGATGTGTCTCCATCAGTTTTGCACATCAAGAGACTGAAATTCTTTCCCATTCTTTCTTGCAAAATAGCTCGAGCTCAGTGAGGTTGGATGGAGAGCGTTTGTGAACTGCAGTCTTCAGCTCTGCCCACAGATTCTCGATTTGATTCACGTTTGGACTTTAACTTGGCCAGTCAACACCTAGATACGACTTTGGTTCAATCTGACCAGAGCAAATTCTTCCACGTTTGGCGTCTCCCCCAGGTGGCTTGTGGCAAACTTTAAACGAGACTTTTTATGGATAGCTTCGAGAAATGGCTTTCGTCTTGCCACTCTTCCACAAAGGCCAGATTTGTGCAGTCTACGACTGATTGTTGTCCTAAGGACAGACTCTCACACCTCAGCTGTAGATCTTTGCAGTTCATCCACAGTGATCATGGACCTCTTGGCTGCAACTCTGATCAGTCTTCTCCTTGTTTGGAGGGACGACCGTGTCTTGGTAGATTCCGGCTTTAAACCTCTCAACAACAATATCTCGGACCTGCTTGGTGTGTTCCTTGGTCTCCATGATGCTCTCTGCACTTTAAACAGACCCCTGAGACTATCACTGAGCAGGTGCATTTATACAGAGACTTGATTACACACAGGTTGATTCTATTTATCATCAGTCAACATTGGATCCTTCAGAGATCCTCACTGAACTTCTGGAGTGAGTTTGCTGCACTGAAAGTAAAGTGGCCCAATAATATTGTTTGCCCCACTTTTCAGGTTTTTATTTGTTAAAAAATGTATAAAATAGCCAATGAATTTCGTTCCACTTGACGATTGTGTGATTCTTGACAAAAAAAAAATACATCTTTATATTTGAAGCCTGAAATGTGGCGATACTTTCAAAAGGCACTGTGAGTGAGTGAGTGTGAGAAAGAGAGAGAGAGACAGAGAGAGAGACACAGAGAGAGAGAGAGAGAGAGAGAGAGAGAGAGAGAGAGAGAGAGAGAAGAGAGAGAGAGAGAGAGAGAGACAGAGAGAGAGAGAGAGAGACAGAGAGAGAGAGAGAGGAGAGAGAGAGAGATAGAGAGAGAGAGAGAGAGAGAGAGAGAGAGAGAGAGAACTTATGACGTTCATGATGCCATATTGCCGGTCAAACAGAGCTGCTTGACATTGTGGTAGACATCGAACTTTGCTTCCTTCTCCCGGCTTGTCCCGTTAGGGGTTGCCACACAGTGTCATCTCAGATAAATGCTCATATTTGTTTGGCACAGTTTTTACGCCAGATGCCCTTCCTGACGCAACCCCTTTTGGGGAGTGGAGGCCCCAGTGAGAAACTAGAGGAGAATATTTACAATACCACGTTGTGCTGTTGGCTGTCACAACAGACGAGACAGATATTCAAAGAGATCATTCTATAGCATACCAGCTGAAAAGTCCAGAAAAGATCGATGGATTTCGGCAATTAAACGTGATGGTTGGTGCCCAACCAAATACACACGCCTATGTAGCAATCATTTCATTTCAGGTACGAATTATTCTTCTAAATCTCAAATTATCAAGAAGTATTTATAATGCCAAATTGACTCATTTGAGAACAATGCGCAATTTAAAAAAATAAATGGCTGTCGCAGAGAGCTTTAGAGGCGTTTGTGTGCATGTGCCCGCAATACGCTTCCGGTCCTCCTTTTTTTCCCCAATCATAGTTAATGAATGCGAATTTGTGTAAAACCAGCGGTCATTTATTTCAATATTGGTATTTGTATTGAATACTAGATGAAACGCTCCAAGCGGGGTGGAACAGCTGGCGGAAGGTGTCTGGTGTTCTATGAGACAGAAGTCTCTTGGCAAGGATGAAGGGCAAAGTTTATAAAACAGTGGTGAGGCCGGCCATGATGTATGGATTAGAGACGGTGGCACTGAAGAAACAACAGGAAGCAGAACTGGAGGTATCAGAAATGAAGATGCTGAGGTTCTCTCTTGGAGTGAACAGGTTGGATAGGATTAGAGGGACAGCCAAAGTTGGAGGTTTTGGAGACAAGGTTAGAGAGAGTAGACTTAGATGGTTTGGATGTGTTTAGAGACAAGAGCCTGAGTATATTGGTAGAAGGGTGCTGAGGATGGAGCTGCCAGGCAAAAGAGGGAGAGGAAGACCAAAGAAAAGGTTGATGTTGTAAGGGAGGACATTAGGAGAGTGGGTGTTAGAGAAGAAGATACTCAAGATGACACAGACATGGAAAAATATGACACGCTGTAACGACCCCTAAGGAGAAGCCGAAAGGAAAAGAAGAAGCCCTTCATCCTAGCAGAGACTCTTCTGTCACATAGAAAACCAGACACCTTCCGTCAACTGTTCCACCCCGTTTAGACCCGTTTCTTTAACTTCCTTACCACACTCTCCACGCTGAAAAGACCAATGGATTCCGACAAAGGTTAACATGTAGCAAAATACGCTTCAGCGTTCACGAGCAGTCATCCCGTCACTATGTCACATTTATTCCAACGAAGTATTTGTATGCGTCCAGAATTTTATAGGTTTTTCTCGATGACTTACTCACCAGATATGTGTTTATCAAGTTGTCCAAGACAAGCGGAAGCGAATTAAACAGCCAATTTCTTTTTGGCGAAAACATCAACTTTGGCATTAAATATGGGTCCTCTATGCCAAGTGTCTCTCATTTTTCCACGTACCTTCGTTTATTATCACCCTCTAAATGTTTAACGGTATCGGGAAAAAATGTGCGTCGTGCTATAAGACATTTCATTTCGTCTCAACGGACTTAGCATTGAACAATGCTTTGTTCGACCACCAATATGGCCAGTCATGTGATTTTGGTGACGTAGATGCACAAGCTATATATATATGTGTGTGTGTGTGTGTTGACTGATGCCAATAGTGTGCTAAATGAATTAAAAGAATACTTTCAGAAGTTGATGAATGAAGAAAATGAGAGAGAAGGAAGAGGAGAAGATGCAAGTGTGAAGGACCAGAAAGTGGCAATGATTAGTAAGGGGGAAGATAGAAAGGCACTAAAGAGGATGAAAAATGGAAAGGCAGTTGGTCCTGATGACATTCCAGTGGAGGTATGGAAGCAATTAGGAGTGGTTGCTGTGGAGCTTTTGACCAGCTTATTCAACAGAATACGAGTGGGTGAGAAGATGCCTGAAGAATGGAGGAAAGGTGTGCTGGTTTGGTGTCAGTGGGTTTCGTGGGTGTAGGGTTTCAAGGTTAATTGGGACCAGAAGCTCCCGCAAAAAGTGAAAAAAACGCAAAATAGCAGTGTTTGTGGGTATGAGAACGTTTAAAATCTGTAAACAGTATTTGTACTTTGCACATTTGTGACAAAAAGAGGTATTTAGTGAAATCCTTAATTATAAAAAAATGATAAATAACATACGGTACTATAAATTTATCACATGAATAAAAATTTTAACACACTGTATTGTTATGATTCAACAGTCGGACATTTCTCCTGGAGTCCCTGTGTGGGTGCTAGAATGTTTAGTCAATAGTAAAGCATTTATATATTGCGTACTTGAGACAAAAACTACAACAGTACAAGTGTTTAGTTGAAAAATAATAAAATAACTTTTATTGCAGTACAGCTCTTTCTCGAGCCGTCATCATATCATAGTGGAGGTTTGTGTGTCCCGATGATCCTAGGATCTAAGTTGTCTGGGGCTTAATACCCCTGGAAAGTACGACTCCAAAACCCCGATGACGAATACAAACATTGGATCTCGGTTTCCCTTGCCCGGACACGCAGGCATGAGCATTTCACGGAAACGATCGTTCCGTTACCGTGTTGTTAACCAGCCTGAGAAAACACGGAACCGAAAGTCCGTTTCCCAGATCTCAGGGCTTACTTTTAATAAAATTCGCCCATGTGTGGAATGTAAAACAAGTTCTCAACAAAATACAACAATCTGTATAAAACGAACCTACATGAACCCCTTTATTTTTAATGATTAAAACGCCCAGCTTTGTCAGTGTGGTTTACAAACAGCACCGGTTTCCGCTTCTGCGCTACGCATGCGCAAGGTCGAGTTATTCATATCCGGGTCACTCAAACGCTAGTCAAACATGTCGGTTGCTGAGCGTAAAAGACAAAATGCTCATGCCTGCTAAGGCTTTATTCTGAAGTACATGCAAAAAACGGTTCCCGTGAGCATTATCAATGGGAACTGAAAAATCGTTTCCCACCGTTTCCCAGGACAAAAATTAACGGAACCGAAAGATCGGTTACCATACTTGCCGAAATCCTCATCCCTGACACAGGTCACCGGGCCCTCCTTTGGAGCTAGGCCCAGAGGTGGGGCTCGAAGGCGAGCACTGGTGGCCGGGCCTGCACCCGTGGGGCTTGGCCGGGCACAGCCCGAAAGGTTAACGTGGGTCCCCTTTCCCATGGGCTAACCACCTGTGAGATGGGCTATGGGGATCGGTGGTGATCTGAGCTGGGCGGTGGCCAAAGGCGGGAACCTTGGAGATCCTATCCCCGGCTACAGAAACTAGCTCTCGGGACATGGAATGTAATCGTTTTGGCAGGTAAGGTGCCCAAGTTGGTGTGTGAGGTCAACAAGTTCCGATTAGATGTAGTGCGACTTGCCTCTACACACTGCTTGGGCTCTGGTAACAGTCCTCTTGAGGTGGTCGGTACCTGTTGTGGCGGCAACCCCCTAACACGTTGGTGGACACCAACAGTGAGGGATGCTGTCAAACTGAAGAAGGAGTCCTACCGGGCATTTTTTGCCTGTGGGACTCCCAAGGCAGATGATCGGTACCGGCTGGCCAAGCAGAATGGAGCTTTGGTGGTCACTGAGGGAATATCCTGGGCGTGGGAGGAGTTTGTTGAGGCCATGAAGAACGTTTTCAAGACAGCTTCCAGGATATTCTGGTCCACTTCCGGCGTCTCAGGAGGAGAAAGCAGTGTACCGTCAACACTGTGTATAGTGGGGATGGGGCCCTGCTGACCTCAATGTTTTGAGTCGGAGGGGAGAATACTTCAAAGACATCCTCAAATCCACCAACAAGCCTTCCCATGAGGAAGCTGATTCAGGATTCTGAGTCGGGCTCTTTGGCGGGCTCTTATCTTTGGGGTTGATGTCACTGAGGTGGGTAAAAACCTCCTTGGTGGCAGGGCCCTGAGAGTTCCTAAAGGCTGTGGATGTTGTGGGGCTGTCTTGGTTGACACACCTCTCCAACAACGCATGGACATTGGGGACAAGACCTCTGGACTGGCAGACTGCGGTGGTCCCCCTTTTTAGGAAGGGGGACCCGAGGGTGTGTTCCAACGTTAGGGGGATCGCACTCCTCAGCCTCCTTGGTAAGGTATATTCATGGGTGCTGGAGACGAGGGTCCGTCGGGAAGTCGAATTAGTCGAATCAGATTCAGGAGGAGCAATGTGGTTTTCGTCCTGGTCATGGAACAGTGGACAGTGAACCAGCTCTACACCCTTGACCGGATCCTCGAGGGTGCATGGGAGTTCACTCAACCAGTCATCGTGTTTTGCGGACTTGGGGAAGGCGTTCGACCGTGTCCCTCAGGGTGTCTTGTGGGGAGTTTCTGAGTATGGGGTACCAAACCCCATTATCCGTGAAAAACGAGGGATTGCTGTGCTCAGCTGTGAACCTGAACACTTCTATAACCAGGGGTTGACCAAAACAAATTTGGCTCAAAAACAGCTTGATAGTTTTAGTAAATAGACCTGTTACAGTCTTGGAAATATGAATATGTCTTCATTCAACAGTTTCTAGTTTTCATACTTTTCTAAACGTGGGAATTTATGAAACTAAATTTCAAACTTTTCCATAATGCGCATGGGAACCTTCAATGAAGTGGCATGGAACACACGTGGTAGAACGTTTAGGTACCACTGTAGTTTAAAGGAATGTTTCATAAAGCAAGTAAATGCATGGTATCCGTATGGATCAGAAATTGCACATAAAATGACAATTGTGTTAATTCCAGACAGCACAGTTTGGGTCTCACTCTGTTACCTTAATGTGTGTGATGAGTTCCAGGGAATTGTGTATGCCTGGTGGGACACACTTCTTGTTGGATGGCAATGATTCAAGTTTACCCACCAAGTTCCACAGCCCCTCAAGCTCCAATGGAGTCAAATTAACTTGACCTGCTGGTTTGTTACAGAGCTGCTCTGAAACATCATCTTCACTGACACTCTTATCTTCTTCCTCCATATCCTCAAATGCTGGATCTGTGCAAGAGAAAATATTGAAATTTGAGATTTTTTTTCTGGGATATCTACCATAATGCATATGTTACGGGTTCATACCAATATCTAGAGACAACCTCTGAAATTCTGGTGTAAGGTAAGAGGTCTTGGTCAGACTGAAGATATAGCGCTCCAACACATACCAGCACATCTCATTATAGAATGGGTGACGAAACTTCACGGGAACCTGTGAAAGTAGTAGAATTGATTGAACAATTCAGAATTCATTTCATTACATTTTCAGCTTTTTACAGCTTACATGAACAAGTATAATCCTACCCGTGTGCGGTCCTCAATATTACAGATGTTGAGTTGCATTGGAATGTTAAAGCTGTGAAGAAAGTTGCCTCCAAAGACAATGGAATCAATAGGTGTGTAGACTGCATGAATCCAACCTAATTATGAAAAAGTGCAGATCAATGTTTGTGAATGTCATATACTGTACTTATTTTCAAGGTGATGTTTACCTGATGGTATGATGAAGGTCCATCCTTGTCGAAGTTCAATCCTCTGGCAATCAGATGCTCGATCCCCAAGAAAAATATCTCCCTGTTTTCCTGACAAGACCCAGTGTTCATAGAGCTCTAAGTTCGGAGCTGTGGGAGGGATCAGCCAGACTACCTGAAAAACATTGTGTACAGATACTAGGGGTAGGTAAACATATTGATTCATCAATGCATTGTAATACTGCAACACAAGTAGGGATGGAAACTGAAAGAAATGTTAAAATCAGATCTCTCGATGCTCCTTAATTTGAATCTTTATTGATTCTCTTATTTAATTTGTAGTTTGGGAATGAAAAAATGCAGAGGGGATTTTAAACCTATGAAAAAAAATCAATTAAATGAACAAAATAAAATAAAAAATGGCCATTGGATTTATCCAGGCTTCTCAACATCATAAAAATGTTCTCTTAGAAAACGATTATGCCACAACATGTTGTGCGTCTACGTTGTAAACATTAAAATGTGAATTGGGTGACATTTTCTTCTACCTAGTTCAGTATGCTTAAAGCCGTTTATAGACCTAATTGAGTTTACTGTAAAATCAAATGGACAAAAAAAATTAATACAATGCACATCATTTTCGAGATTGCCAGTTTAATGCTAACAGTCAATGGAAAACCATATATGGCGTTACCTAAGAATAAATAAATATAAGTTCAAACCATTACATCCACTGCTTAAAAATACTTCTCATTGTCTGAAGCCATAGATTATACCTCTCCTGTTTCGTTAAATCAGGATCGGCAAAATTATTTAATTTTGATAAATGCCACGAGGAAGGCTAAAGACCTTGTGAAGATCCCGCAAGAAGTTAGAAAGAAAGTGTCATCCACAGTAAAACCAGCTCTGCACTGACATGGGCTGAAAGGCCACTCACTGAGAATAAAGCCATTACTCCAAAAGAAAAGAAAAAAGATGCAGAAAGATTACAGTTTGTAAACAAGATAAAGATTGTAACTTCTAGGACATGTCCTGCACTCTGATGAAATTGTTCGGCCAGAATGACCAACACTACATCTGGAGAAAACGGGGGCAACCTTGTTGACCTGAGAACACCATGCAAACTGTGAAGCATGGAGGTGGCACATCATGTTAGGGGAACTGTTTTGGGCCGGCAAACTGCCGCTGTGGCATCTTAATAAAATAGATGGCATCATAAAGGAAGAACATTACATGAAGGTATTAAGATAATATCAAGACATCGGCCAAGAAGCTCAAAAGTAGGCGCAAATAGGTCTTCCAAATGGACAATGACCTGCCAAAATGGTTAAAAAGCAGCTTGAGGATAAAGCCAAGATCTGGGAGTGGCCATCACAAAGCCCAAATTTGAACCACATCGAAAATTTGTGGATAGATCTGAAAAGGAGTGTACGAGCAAAACCGACAAACCTGACTCAGTTTCCAGTTCTCTCAGGAGGAATGGGCCAGGATTCCAGCAGAGTATTGTCAGAAGCTTGTGGACGGTTACCCAAAACATCCACGAAAAATGAAAAACCGCGAAGTAGGGGTAAATGTCTTTTTTTTTTTTAAACTTCAGATTATACCCTATCAATGTGCCTTCACGCTACAGTAATGTACTAATGTATTGTGGCATTTTTTAAAATTATTATTTTTGTTTTTTTGCTTCATTGGTCCATGTTTGGCGGTAAAGCGTTGGCCTCACAGTTCTGAGGTCCCAGGTTCAATCCCGGACCCGCCTGTGTGGAGTTTAGATGTTCTCCCCGTGCCTACATGGGTTTTCTCCAGGGACTCCGGTTTCCTCCCAAATCCAAAAAATGCAACATTAATTGGACACTCTAAATTGCCCCTAAGTGTGATTGTGAGTGTGATTGTTTGTCTCGATATGCCCTGCGATTGGCTGGCAACCAGTTCAGGGTGCACCCCGCCTCCTGCCCGATGACAGCTCAGATAGGCTCCAGCACTCCCCGCGACCCTTGTGAGGAAAAAATGGATGGTCCATGTCATCACGGCGGGGATGGCGCATTAGTAGTAGTTAGTTTAGTTTTGTTTTTTTTAGGGGGGGGGGTATTCCGGAAATCTGTGATGCACTGAATCCGTGATAGGTAATCCGCAACTGTACTACTCAATACGAAGGAAATGTATGTAAACTTTTGACCTAAGAAAATAACGTATAACTATCTCAGAAATTCTGTAATTACTGTCATTTTAAATAAAATAATAATTTTGGTGATCCTGACTGACCTGAAACAGGAGGGGGATTTGTCTTGAGAGAGTGAATACACAATTGAAATATGTTTTTGTACTGTCCATAAACTTCTGGCTTCAACTGTATGCGTGTGGGTGTGTGTGTATGCGCGCGCTCACACACACACACACACACACACACACACACACACACACACATATAGAGGTCGTGCACCTACGTCACAAAATCCTGTGACCACCATATTGCCAGTCAAAGGTATTGTTCAATGTCAAGTCCGTTGAGATGAAACAAAATTGTCTTATAGCACGACACCTAGTTTTGTCTGATATTGTTAAACATTTAGAAGGTGATAATAAATGAAGGTACGTGGAAAAATTAGAGACACTTAGCATAGAGAACCCATATTTAATGCCGAACTCGATGTTTTGGGCGATAAGAAATTGGACTGTTAATTTGCTTCCGCTTGTCTTGGACAACTGTATATACACATGTATCTAGTAAGCCGTGGAAATTTACACAGAAAAGTTTGAAAGCGTATAAAAGTCTGGACGCATACAAATACCTCATTGCTGGATCTGTTCTCAATCAGGAATAAATCCCACATAGTGATGGATCCCCTCAGATTTTTTTAAGACAAATACCAATATTTAAATAAATGACCCCTGGTTTTACACAAACTTGCATTCATTAACTGTGATTGGGAGAAAAATTTGGGACAGGGATTCGTCTCCTTCGTACACGGAAGTGCCTTGCGCCCACACGTTAACCTCCATAAACCTCTCTGCAACAGACTTTTTCTTTTTTTTTTTTTAAATGTACATAATTCTTAAATGGGTCAACTTGGCATTATAAATACTTTGTAGTAATTTGAAATGGAGGAGAAGAATTTGTATCTGAAATGAAGTGATTGCTACACAGGTGTGTGTATTTGGTTGGGAACCATCCATCATGTTTAATTGCCGAAAATCTATTAATCTTTTCTGGTCTTTTCAGCTGGTATTCTATAGAATGATCTCTTTGAAGATCTGTCTCGTCTGTTGAGACAACCAACACTCACTCACACGATGGCGAACGAGAGGCTCCTAGATGCTTTAATTTCACTCACTTGCAACATTTCCACATGATCGTAAACAGGATCCTTGGGTCCTCTTCCAAAAAAAAAAGGCACGTTTCATCAATGTTAAAAAAATTGCACCCGCAGTTCCTCACTGTTGAGGTTAGAAAACTTCATCCACGTAACGACAAGCACCACCATACAGAGGCATGTTTCTGAAGCCATATATTTTCTGAAATTTTGAACCAGTCTCTGCTGGAAAAAGCATTAACCTTGGACGAATCACAGTGAACCATCCAACAAGCAGAAAAGTGCCCTGTCCGGAGCCCTGAAGGTCATCCCACAGTGTTCATGCCATTTGCTCCACAAAGTGGTTGATTCCCCCTGATGGATCCCAAAAAGGATAAAGTCCTCCCAAAGAGGAGCCCATTCTTCCTGCTGGATCACTAAAAGGATAAACGTACACGCGGAGTGACCACCTCTCTGGCGCTGTGGAGGAAGCTTTCGCTGGTTGTGCACAATGCTAGGTGGTAAGCTGTAAGGTTCCAGTGTCACATGGTGGATGCTAATGGAATGTCAATTGACCAGGAAAAGTTGAGGCTCATTTCTGGCTTGCAAAAGGTAGATCTTATGGATGCTGATAGTATTATCCAGTCTCCAAAGAAAGCGAGATCATTCATTGGCATGGTGTTGGCATGTTTAACCAACATCTCAATAGTCTTTTCCAGGAGGTTACTCAGTCACAGCCAGAGCAGATGCCCTGTACAGGCTTGAATTTTGGGTTGGAAGTGCATTGTTTACGATAAATTCAACCATTGGCCTAAGAGTCATAGGTTCAGGATGCATACCATTATCCTGCCTGTCCCAGTCATTGGACACCTGACCTCTCACAGATCCTGTCGAGGGTTCTTACACGTACAACAACATCTTGTCCCTCCTGTCATCTCTTATAAACTGGGATTGTGCCCGAGACACGGTGCTATGTCTAATTACCTGGCAACACTGCCAACATGGGACAAAATTCCTCCAGAGGAATGTGAAAGATGCTTGATTTCAGTTAATGCTGCCAAAGGTGGCACAACCTGTTATTAGCTTAAGGGAGCAATTACATTTTCACAGAGGGTCAGAAAGGTTTGTAATTTTTTTATGGCAAAATGAATTGAGCCGTCACCTTATCGTTGTGGAGGGGTTCTAAGTTGTCTGGAGCTTCACGCCCCTGGTAGGGTTCCCCGTGGCAAAAAGGTCCGAGGTGAGGGACCAGACAAAGTACCACTCCAAAACTCCGATGACGAGTGCAAATATTGGATCTCGGTTTCCCTTGCCCAGACATGTGTCACAGGGGCCCCCCTCTGGAGCCAGGCCTGTAGGTTTGGCCGAAGGCAAGCACCTGGTGGCTGGGCCTGCACCCATGGGGCTTGGTTATACATACATCTCAAAAAGGTAACATGGGTCCCCCTTCCCATGGGTTCACTACTGTTCATGGCTTGTGAGAAGGGCCATAGGAGTTGGGTGCGATGTGAGCTGGGCACGGGCCAAAGATGGGGACCTTGGGGATCTGATCCCCGGCTACAAAAACTAGCTCTAGGGACATGGAATGTTACCTCTTTGGCATGGAAGGAGCCCAAGTTGGTGCATGAGGTTGAGAAGTTCTGACTAGATATGCTTGGGCTCTGGTAACACTCCTCTTGGGAGGGGTTGGACTCTGTCCCACTCTGGAGTTGCCCATGGTGAGAGACCCCAAGCAAGTGTGGGTATACTTATTTCCCCCCGGCCCGAGGCCTGTATGTTGGGGTTTACCTCGGGAGATGAGAGAGTAGCCTCCTTCCACCTGCAGGTAGGGGGATGGGTTCTGACTGTTGTTTGTGCCGATGCACCAAATAGCAGTTCACAGTACCCACCCTTTTTGGAGTCTTGAGAGGGAGTGCTGGAGAGCGGTCCCTCTGGGTATTCAATAATTCTGCTGGGGGACTTCAATGCCCACATGGGGAATGACAATGAGACCTGGAAGGGCGTGATTGGGAAGACCGCCCCACATCCGACCGATCAGAACCCAAGTGGTGTTCTGTTATTGGACTGATGTGCTCATCACAGATTGTCCATAACGAACACCATTTTTAGGCATAAGGGTGTCCACATGTGCACCTGGCACCAGGACACCCTAGTTTGGAGTTCAAAGATTGACTTTGTGGTTGTGTCATCGGACTTTGGTCACGTTCCAGGGGTGTCGGTGGACATTGAGTCCTGAGTGGACAATGTTCCACCTCCATTGCTGAGGTGGCTGACCGGACCTGTGGCCGTAAGGTGGTCGGTGCCTGTGCAGCCCCCAAACACGGTGGTGGACACCAACAGTGAGGGATAATGTCAAGCTGAAGAAGGAGTCCTATCGGGTATTTTTGGCCTGTGGGACTCACAAGGGAGCTGATAGTTATCGCCTGGTCAAGCAGAATGTAGCTTAGTTGGTCAATGAGTAAAAAAACCCAGGTATGGGAGGAGTTCACTGAAGCCATGGAGAACGACTTCTAGACGGCTTTGATTTAATTCTGGTCCACCATCCGGCATCTGAGGATGGGGAAGCAGGGCACCGTCAACACTGTGTATAGTGGGGATGGGGCACTGCTGACCTCAACACAGTATATTGTGAGTCGGTGGGGAGAATACGTCGAAGACCTCCTCAATTCTACCAATACACTCCCCCATGAGGAAGTTGAGTTTGGGCTCTCTGAGGAGGGCTCTTCTATCTCTGGGGTTGATGTCACCGAGGTGGTTAAAAAGCTACTTGGTGCCAGGGCCCGGGAGTGGATGAGATTCGCCCGGAGTTCCTCAAGGCTCTGGATGTTATGGGGCTGTCCTGGTTGACACACCTCTGCAACATCACGTGGATATCGGGGACAGTGCCTCTGCATTGGCAGATTGGGGTGGTGGCTCCCCTTTTGAAGAAGGGGGACCGGAGGGTGTGCTCCAACTATTGCGGTCTTGTTCATGAGTGAGGGAAGAATGGAACGGGAGATCGAGAGACGGACCAGTGCAGCGTCTGCAGTGATGCGGACTTGTATCGGTCTGTTTTGGTAAAGAGGGAGCTAAGTCGAATGGCGAAGCTCTCAATTTACCAGTCGATCTACGTTCTTATCCTAACCAATGGGCACGAGTTATAGGTCGTGCCCAAAAAAAAACAAGATCCCGGGTACAAGCAGCCGAAGTAAGTTACCTCCACAGGGTGTCTCCCTTAGAGATAGGGTGAGAAGCTCGGTCATCCGAGAGGAGCTCAGTGTCGAGCCCCTGCTGCTCTGCATTGAGAGGAGCAAGATGAGGTGGGCTGGGGGATCTGAACGGATGCCTCCCAGTTGCCTTCCTGGTGAGGTGTTCCATGCATGTCACAGTGTCACAGGACACGCTGAAGAGACTATGTCTCTCGGCTGGTTTGGGAATGCATCGGGGTCTGGACGAGCTGGAAGAAGTGGCTGGGGAAAGTCTGGGTATTCCTGCTGAAGCTACTTCCCCTACAACCTGACCCGGAGGAGTGGTAGAAAATGGATGCCTGGATAGATGAATTGTCATTTGAACTTTGCGTGTGTGTGTGTGTGTGTGTGTGTGTGTGTGTGTGTGTGACACGTGTGGAGCAGTGAGAGCAGTTGCAAGTGAGTACAATTTACAAGTTTAGCGAGGGCGACCGGGTGGGAGTAGAATTTAAGAGAGGATACGTTGATTCTGAGTGCTTAAATGATCTAATAAAACCTTACAAGTGGCAAACTGGTGCTTTGTACCATTATTGTTCCCGCCACTAAGGAGTCTCCCCAGCATTTACCAACCACCATCAGGCGACTCTTGCAGGAAACATTAACAAAGGTTTTATCACTGTATATATATATATATATATATATATATATATACTGTATACTGTACTGTTTATATAATTTAATCATTCTGGTACCCAGATAGACATACATGAAAATTTCTGGGCTGTGTGTAGGGGCCTGGGGGGGGGGGGATGCGAGGAGTCCTACTTCGCAGTTTTTCCCACATTTCACATTGGGTTCTGTTCCCCATTATCCGCGAAAAAAACAAGGGATTACTGTGCTCATCTGTGAACCTGAACACTTCTATAACCAGGTGTTCACCAAAACAAATTTCAACAGTTACAGTTGAACAGGGTTGAACAGCATCTTCCCCAGGAGAACCGACGGTTAACGGTTACTATTGTGCCATATTTCAGAATATCAATTATTGCTTTTGTACAAGTTATGGGAAAGAGTCGCGGAGACTAGACTCATGACAGAAGTATCTGAAAGCAACAGTATGGTTTCCTGCCTAGAAAGAGCATCACAGGAACATAGAGAAGGTCAGAACGAGCTACATTGTGTCTTTGTGGATCTAGAGAAAGCCTAGGCCGAGGAAAAGTGTGCTCATCCCCGTTTTTAAGAACAAAGGCGATGTTCAGAACTGTGGAAACTACAGAGGAATAAAGTTGATGAGTCACACAATGAAGTTATGGGAAAGAGTATTGGAGGCTAGACTCAGGACGGAAGGAAGTATCTGCGGGCAACAGTATGGTTTCATGCCTAGAAAGAGTACCACAGATGCACTATTTGCCTTGAGGATGCTCGTGGAAAAGTACAGAGAAGGTCAGAAGGAGCTACATTGTATCTTTGTAGATCTAGAGAAAGCCTATGACAAAGTAGCAAGAGAGGAATTGTGGTACTGCATGCGTACATCTTGTGTGGCGAAGAAATATGTTAGAATAGTACGGGACATGTATGAAGGCAGCAGAACAATGGTAAGGTGTGCCAAAGGTGTGAAAGAAGAATTTAAGGTGGAGGTGGGACTGCTGATGTTTGCAGATGCCATGAAATTAGGGAGCAGATGGACGAACATTTAGAAAGATGGAGGTATGCACTGGAAAGGAGAGGAAGATTAGCCTAATTAAAACAGAATATATGTACATGAAGAAGAAGAGTGAGGCTCATGAGAAAAGAGATAGCCAGGGTGGCCGACTTCAAACACTTGCGGTCAACAATCTCGAGCAATGGTGAGTGTGGTAAGGAAGTTAAGATACGGGTCCAAGCAGGTTGGAAAAGTTGGCGGAAGGTGTCAGGTGTGTTTTGTGACAGAAGAGTCTCTGCTTAGATGAAGGGCAAAGTTTATAAAACAGTGGGATGAGGCCAGCCATGATGTACGGATTCGAGATGGTGGCACTGAAGAGACAACAGGAAGCAGAGTTGCAGGTGGCAGAAATTAAGATGCTGAGGTTCTCTCTCGGAGTGAGCAAGTTGGATAGGATTAGAAATGAGCACATAAGAGGGACAGCCAAAGTTCGATGTTTTGGAGACAAGATTTGAGAGAGCAGATGTCAATGGTTTGGACATGTCCAGAAGCAAGAGAATCAGTATATCGGTAGAAGAGTGTTGAGGATAGAGCTTCCAGGCAAAAGAGCGAGAGAAAGACCAATGAGGTTGATGGATGTTGTGAGGAAAGACAAGAGGGCAGTTGGTGTTAGAGAAGAAGATGCAGGCAATATGCTGTGGCGACCCCTAATGGGACAAACTGAAAGGAAAAGAAGAATATTGTTTTTTGCACAAGGGCATGTTCTTCCTTCATTTTATATTTGACCGTTTGCAAAAGACTGTATAATTTCTAAAATAGGGAACAAAAGGGATTGGGAGGTTATTGTTGAGTCTTGAGTAAAAAGCGACTGCAAAATATCAAAACTGAAAAGATATTTACAATTACACTTTTGCAACACTTATTTGCTTTTGTAAAAAGTGTATTTTGTGATTACTTTGTTGACACAAATAATAGTTTTACTGGTGTGTAGTGCATTGTCTATGTTTAGGTACATACTGTACTGTGTTTGTCATGTCAATTGTGCTGATTTAACACAAACATTTAAGTGATTGGTTCATATTGTAGCCGTAGCTTGTGTTTTACACATTACCAAGTAATGTAGTAAAGTTAAGATCATGCTTTTTTGGGTAGTGTGGATAAGTGCTATTCCTACCACTTGGCAGCTACTTTTCTGAGAATTGCGACGAAATGAACTCTAGACTTTGATGGACTGGCCAAAAAGAAGTGATAATCAAAACAACACTTTTCCCATTAAAAGTAAAGTAAGTATTACCACAACAATAACCTGTTTTGGGGCTGTTTATTTTTTAAATGTATCTGGTTCTGACTTGAGCCACTGTCAAATTTTGAAAGTCAATGTGGCCCATGAGTCAAAAAGTTTGCCTCTCCATGCCTTAACGTGCAGTTTCATTTATGTGAAAATAGTGGACTTTAACTCTTTTAATTTTTTTTTTGCAGCAAATAGTTTTATTGGTCAAAATAGTTGAAATGTCATCGCCATTAATGCCGGCAGGATAGCACAGTAATAATTGATGTAACTGTCACAACAGAAGGTGACAAACTTATTGCAATTGTAAACACACCTTGCTTCCTTTTAGTATATGATACCACACAGATGTTCCTCCAAAGTCTATGTGAAAGTCTGTATAGCATCCCTCCACACTCATCAGACAGTACCTGTGAAAGAAAACCAGCAGTAAATTTTAATATGTAAAAATTTGTAAAGATTAAACATGGGAGCCTTTACTTTTGTACTTTGGGATACTGCATATCACTGATTGAGTTGGTAGAGTCTCGCTGCCTCTCTTTCAGGTGACGGGGCCACATGTTGTCAACCCAATCTATAAGATCAAGCTACACACACACACACACACACACACACCACACACACACACACACACACACACACACACAAAATATAAACAAAATTGATTTTCCGTAATCGATTATAAGTTCAATTTTAAAGTTACTTTTGGATTGCCCTTTGCAGCATCTCGTTTTCTCAAGAGTCCCAACACAAACAAAATAAGGTAAAACAAAAGCATATCAATCTCTACCAGTTCCACAACTCCTATACCCGACCCACTCCGGCACCGGCTCAGTACTATAAACAGTAACAAACCAAAAATACAAAATCAATAAAAATAAAATTGTACTGAATTAAAATGTTCTGACGGAAACAGTTTCCGTAAAGCAAGAATAAGAAGCCCACAGCCAAAAATCAGAAATTTTGATATCATTTATTAGGAAAACTGAATGACTCAGGAGCTTCCAATCAAAATTCACTTCCAGAAGTATTTGTATTTCCATATTTTTTAATTATATCAAAAGCATTACCAGGGGACATTTACTTTAGTATATTAGGTAAAAGAAAAAAAAACAATTCTGCATACTGTTAAATTGCAGAACAATCATTACACTATAATCATAATTGTTAAATTATGACTTCAGTATTTATTTTCATGTCTTTATTGCACCAACCTTGTCATGGTGGATAAGGTGCTGACAGATATATAGCTTTCGCAGCTGAAATGACGCAAAATTCCCCATTGTGGGACCAATTAAAGTTAGTTTTTAAAATATTTGTTATATATATGTTCTTATTGGCGGCATAGTCGCCGAGAGGTTACCATAGCTGCCAGCCCTATGTAGCTGTTTAACGTGATCATGGATTACAGTATTTTTCCTCAAGACCAGGGTCGGCAAACTTTGGCTCTTGAGCCACATGCAGCTCTATAGCACCCCCTAGTGGCCCCTTTTGTGCTTTTTTTTTCAAAAAGGGATGAAAATGGAAAAAGATGGGAGAGAAGTAACAGCAGTAAGAACTGGGAAAGAGGAATTACACACCATTTGTGTGTGAAAACTCCAAATTAGCTCCTTCCTAAAGACACGTTTATGATGCAGAGTTCAAACACAAGGATATCAGTCACACAATAGAACATGGGAATCGTGTAGCAGCAAAAGAATTCCAAATTAATGAATCAATGGTGTGGAAGTATAGGAAGCAACAAGATGACCTACGCCAAGCAAAGAAGACTGGACAGAGTTTCCGAGGGACGAAAGCGAGATGGCCACAGTTCGAGGACAAACTCGAACAGTGGATTGCAGAGCGGAAAGTAGAAGCATCTCTACAGTCACAATTCAAATGAAGGTAACAGCACGGGAACACGCACTTAAATTTAGAGGCGGGCCTTCTTGGTGTTTTCGGTTTATGAAAAGACCTAACTTCTCCATCTGCACAAGGACTAGTGTTTCGCAGCAGCTGCCAAAAGACTACCAAGAAAAGCTGACGAGTTTCTGCACATACTGCAAAAACAAGATCACTGAAAAAAAAAAAAATCCGTCAAGAGCACATTATCAACGTGGACGATCGAGTGATGAGACTAAAATTTGAAATTGAGGGTGTTATGTATAATGTGGTTAGCGGCTATGCACCACAGGTAGGATGTGACCTAGGGTGAAAGAGAAATTCTGGAAGGAACTAGATGAAGTAGTTCTGAGCATCCCAGACAGCGAGAGAGTTGTGATTGGTGCAGATTGTAATGGACATATTGGTAAAGGAAACAGGGGGCGAGAGAAGAAGTGATGGGTAAGTACGGCATCCAGGAAAGGAACTTTGAAGGGCAGATGGTGGTGGACTTTGCAAAAAGGATGGAGATGGCTGTAGTGAACACTTATTTCCAAAAGAGGGAGGAACATATAGTGACCTACAAGAGCGGCGGAGGTAGAACCACGCAGGTAGATTATATTTTGTGCAGACGATGTAATCTGAAGGAGGTTACTGACTGTAAAGTAGTGGTAGGGGAGAGTGTAGCTCGACAGCATAGGATGGTAGTATGTAGGATGATTCTGGTGGTGGGTAGGAAGATTAAGAAGACAAAGGTAGAGCAGAGAACCATGTGGTGGAAGCTGAGAAAGGAAGAATGTCGTGCGGCCTTCCGGAAAGAGGTGAGACAGGCTCTCGATGGACAACCGAAGCTCCCGGAAGACTGGACGACGACAGCCAAGGTGATCAGAGAGACAGGCAGGAGAGTACTTGGTGTGTCATCTGGTAGGAAAGGGGAGAAGGAGACTTGGTGGTGGAACCCCATAATACAGGGAGTCATACAAGGAAAGAGATTAGCGAAGAAGAAGTGGGATACTGAGAGGACTGAGGAGAGGCGAAAGGAGTAAATCGAGATGCGACGTAGGGCAAAGGTAGAGGTGGCAAAGGCTAAACAAGAGGCATATGAAGACATGTACACCAGGTTGGACACGAAAGAAAGAGAAAGGATCTACAGTTGGTTGGCCAGACAGAGGGATAGAGATGGGAAGGATGTGCAGAAGGTTAGGGTGATTAAGGATAGAGATGGAAATGTTGTTGACTGGTGCCGGTAGTGTGCTAAATAGATGGAAAGAATACTTTGAGAAGTTGATGAATGAAGAAAATGAGAGAGAAGGAAGAGTTGTAGAGGCAAGAGTGAAGGACCAGGAAGTGGAAATGATTACTAAGGGGGAAGTCAGAAAGGCATTACAAAGGATGAAAAATGGGAGGCAGTGGTCCTGATGACATACCGGTAGAGGTATGGAAGCAATTTGGAGAAATGGCTGTGGAGTTTCTGACCAACTTATTCAACAGAATACTAGCGGGCGAAAAAGATGCCTGAAGAATGGAGGAAAAGTGTTCTAGTTCCCATTTTTAAGAACAAAGGGGATGTTCAGAGCTGTGGGAACTATAGAGGAATAAAGTTGATGAGCCACACAATGAAGTTATGGGAAAGAGTAGTGGAGGCTAGACTCAGGACAGAAGTAAGTATCTGCGAGCAACAGTATGGTTTCATGCCGAGAAAGAGTACCACAGATGCATTATTTGCCTTGAGGATGCTCGTGGAAAAGTACAGAGAAGGTCAGAAGGAGCTACATTGTGTCTTTGTGGATCTAGAGAAAGCCTATGACAGAGTACCAAGAGAGGAACTGTGGTACTGCATGCGTAAGTCTGGTGTGGCAGAGAAGTATGTTAAAATAGTACAGGACGTGTATGATGGCAGCAGAACAATGGTGAGGTGTGCCTTAGGTGTGACAGAGGAATTTAAGGTGGAGGTGGGACTGCATCAGGGATCAGCTCTGAGCCCCTTCCTGTTTGCAGTGGTAATGGATAGGCTGACAGATGAGGTTAGACTGGAATCCCCTTGGACCATGATGTTCGCAGATGATATTGTCATATGCAGTGAAACCAGGGAGCATGCAGAGGAACAATTGGAAAGATGGAGACATGCACTGGAAAGGAGAGGAATGAAGATTAGCCGAAGTAAAACAGAATATATGTGCGTGAATGAGAGAAGTAGAGGGGGAAGAGTGAGGCTACAGGGAGAAGAGATAGCGAGGGTGGATGACTCAAATACTTGGGGTCAACAATACAGAGCAATGGAGAGTGTGGTCAGGAAGTGAAGAAACGGGTCCAAGCAGGTTGGAACAGCTGGCGAAAGGTGTCTGGTGTGTTATGTGACAGAAGAGTGTCTGCTAGGATGAAGGGCAAAGTTTACAAAACAGTGGTGAGGCCGGCCATGATGTACGGATTAGAGACGGTGGCACTGAAGAAACAACAGGAAGCAGAACTGGAGGTGGCAGAAATGAAGATGTTGAGGTTCTCGCTCGGAGTGACCAGGTTGGATAGGGTTAGAAATGAGCTCATTAGAGGGACAGCCAAAGCTGGATGTTTTGGAGACAAGATTCGAGAGAGCAGACTTCGATGGTTTGGACATGTTCAGAGGCGAGAGAGTGAGTACATTGGTAGAAGGATGCTGAGGATGGAGCTCCCAGGCAAAAGAGCGAGAGGAAGACCAAAGAGAAGGTTTATGGATGTGGTGAGGGAAGACATGAGGGCAGTTGGGGTTAGAGAGGAAGATGCAGGAGATAGGCTAAGATGGCAAAAGATGACACGCTGTGGCGACCCCTAACGGGACAAGCCGAAAGGAAAAGAAGAAGAAGAAAGTTCTGGAACAACTGCTATTTTATTGTCATAACACAAAACCTTTGACATTCAAGAGAGAGCGGCAGACAGAAACACAGATACGGAACGGACACGCAGGGAGGAGAAGTGAGGCACAAACACCAGTTTAAGATTTGGAACAGACAATGGTATTTATTTATTTTTTTAAACACCCAAGACCCCACGGAACTGAAATTAATGTGGATTAACCTGTGATTAGACCTTTAAATGATTACAGCTTGAGGTGGATACACTCGACACCAACCCCCCACCCCACACCACCCCCCCACTGTAGTAATCTGCAAAAAATGTCACTTCCCGGTTCTTCTTCAACACAAAACCCACGAGAGACTTTCATGGTGGGAAATGAGGAAACAAATAAATAAATAAGTAGAATCAATATCCGGCAACATTCTGACGTGCTCTGAACAAATGGATGAGTCTGTTCCGGCTGATTTTTTGAGTTAACAACATACTAAACAGACTCAATTTTATGTTTTAGGTGTCCGGGGGGGGGGGGGGGGGGGGTGAATCCTTGAATATTCAGAGCTTTGAATGCTGAGCTGCGAATGGGCATGTACAGGTACCTATATTTTCAAAAGTCTACTATTTTATCTTTTGAATTGCATGCTGCGTTTTAGCACTCTGTTGCCCAGACAAGGGGAAAAAGAGAAGAGGACTGCATTTTAATAATTTTAATCAATGCAATGAAACAATAATGGACGTTAGACTTAAAGTGTACGGAACGTCAATTTTCGAGCACAAGTTATCTTGTCAAGACGAAAATTTACAGTGCCTTTCGCCACATTCCACGTTTCAAACATAAAGATATAAAATTAATTTTTTTTGGTTAAGAAACAACAACAAGTGGGACACAATCGTGAAGTGGAACAAAATTTATTGGATATTTTAACTTTTTTAACAAATAAAAACCTTAAAAGTGGGGCATGTAATATCATTCGGCCCCCTTGCATTAATACGTTGTAGCGCCACCTTTGCTGCAATTACAGCTGCAAGTCGCTCAGGGGTATGTCTCTCTCAGTTTTTCACACCGAGAGACTGAAATTCTTGCCCATTCTTCCTTGTGAAACAGCTCGACCTGAGTGAGGTTTGATGGAGAGCATTTTTGAACAGCAGTCTTCAGCTCTGCCCACAGATTCTCAATTGAATTTAGGTCTGGACTTTGACTTGGCCATTCAAACACCACGGTACGTTTATTTGTGAACCATTCCATTGAAGATTTGGCTTTATGTTTTGGATCATTGTCCTGTTGGAAGATAAATCTCCGTCCCAGTCTCAGGTCATTTGCAGAGACTAAAAGTTTTTCTTCCAGAATGGTCCGGTATTTGGCTCCATTCATTTTCCCATCACTTTTAACCGTCTTCCCTGTCTCTGCTGAAGAAAAGCAGGCCTGAACCATGACGCTGCCACCACCATGTTTGACAGTGGGGATGGTGTGTTCAGGGTGATGAGCTGTGTTACTTTTACACCAAAGTTTGCATTGTGGCCAAAAAGTTCGATTTTGGTTTCATCTGACCAGAGCACCTTCTTCCACGTTTGGTGCGTCTCCGAGGTAGCTTGTGGCAAACTTTAAATGAGACTTTTTAGGGATATCTTTCAGAAATGGCTTTCTTTTTGCCACTCTTCCATAAATTTCAGATTTGTGCAGTGTACGACTGATTGTTGTCCGATGGACAGACTCTCCCACCTCTGCTGGAGATCTCTGCAGTTCATCCAAAGTGATCATGGGCCTCTTGGCCGCATCTGTGATCAGTCTTCTCCTTGTTCAAGTTGAAAGTTTAGAGGGACGGCCAGGTCTTGGTAGATTTGAGGTGGTCTGATACCCCTTCCATTTCAATATGATTGCTTGCACAGTGCTCTTTGAGATGTTTAAAGCTTGGGAAATCTTTTGTATCCAAATCCGGCTTCACACTTCTCCACAACAATATCTCGGACCTGCCTGGTGTGTTCCTTGGTCTTCATGATGCTCTCTGCACTTTAAACAGAACCCTGAGACTATCACAGAGTATGTGCATTTATAAGGAGACTTGGATATATACAGGTCGATTCTATTTATCATCATCAGTCAACATTGGATCCTTCAGAGATCCTCACTGAACTTCCGGAGTGAGTTTGCTGCACTGAAAATAAAAGGGCCCAATAAAATTGCATGCCCCACTTTTCATGTTTTTATTTGTTAAAAAAAAAAGTTTAAAATATCCAATAAATTTCATTCCACTTGACAATTGTGTCCCACTTGTTGTTGATTCTTGACAAAAAAATGAAAACTTTATATCTTTATGTTTGAAGCCTGAAATGTGGCGAAATGTTGAAAAGTTAAAGGGGGCCGAATACCTTCACAAGGCACTGTAAACCATTTCTATTTATCAGTTTATGACCAAATAAATAAAAAAAATAGCTTCACAAATTCTCACCAATCAGTGTTTCCAACACGAAGTATGTTTTCCTCCCTGGGTCTGACTTCTGCCAGTGCTAGATGGCACCTTCATGTCCAGCCACTTCAACTGCATTTGAACTTGTATTCTGTCTAAATGGCTTAAATTGATAACCTTTAATGCGTTTTTATACTTCATATTATTCACCATCTTCATGCGACCCTTCAGAATTATGTTTATCACTCGAATTATTGGAAAATTTATTAACGTTCTCAAATTGATCTTGCACTGCGGCCATGTTTGTTTTTCTTGGTGTGAAGTCACGAATGTTCTTGGGAATTTCCTTTGTGCTCGGAATTTCTCTGGGAATTTATCAATGCTCGATAACGTTTTGCCAATAATCGATACATATAAATGTTTCTTTCATATCTGATTTCCAGATTCGAACTCAGCTTAAAAATCTATTATATAGGCAAATTTGAACACTTTCCATACCCTTGAAAACATCGTACAGCAGTCAGATGGTGTGTCATTCTCTCCAGGATGTGAGCCAAGAAAAATGCAAATTTAATCGATAATATACAAAAACATTGCAGTGATTACTCATCAGTAAAAATTTCTGCATAGCAACTTGTGTTTCAAATCTCACACGAGTCTCTTTCAGCACACTTCAATTCATTCACGCTCCTCTCTTAAGTTCAGCCATTCACATTTTTATTTGCATTTGTCCCAAATTCCACTGTAGTTTACAAAAATATTCTTTATATTAAACATCCTATTCTGTTCTGCGAATGAGTCAAGACATTGGCCTCTGTAATCGAGAACTAATTCTATATATAACTTCGGCAAGACAGAAAAAGATCAATCCATATTGTTTTTCATCATTTTGTCTTGCTATAACCTCATGAATGACCCGGTGCCCCAGTTTTAACTGCATTGGTCTCTACACTCGCACCACTTTAGTTGAACTGGATAGCAGGGGAATGAAGGAAGAAGCAAATGTATCCTCCAACCCATTACAAATGTGTTTTTTTCCACAATTACAAAGGCTACAACAGGATTCAAGTTAAAAATTAGTTAGAAATTTAGTGAGGGGAAACTGCACACCACGGCAAGGTCAGAAAAGTATTTAGATCACATTCTTAAAAACTAAGAGGAACTGAGTGCACACTTTAGCGTTCAGTTCATGCATTTATACATGCAGGTACATACTGTGGAAGGTCTCTTGACCAAATTTTCCAGTTTTGTGTGGCTGAACTCCAGGCTGATAACATTGTAGAGCTTCTCTCGCTGAGATGAAGAACTCTCATAGTATCGTGTCCACTGGGCCATTGACATCTCTGTCCCCTTCTGAGTGCTAACATCCATGACATCAATCATACGTCTGCTACCTAAGGGGAGAATGGAAAACTAATTTAAGCTTTTCAAAAATTTGTTTGCTTCACTTAGTGAAAACCATTTTCCTCAAGTTTTCAAATGTCAAAATTTTAGTAACACCTTGTTGGTTAACTTTTCCACTGTTGGGTATGTTCTCCATGCATACAACCAAAGAACCTATGTTGTATTTGTTTTGTTTTTTTTAAATGGACATGGACACACACACACACACCACACACACACACACACACACACACACACACACACACACTTGACTTGAGGCCTCTATACATCCGCAGTCGCGTGGCAGACAACGCCCGTATTGCATCACGTGACATACGCATTGCCCCGCACAGCACCTGTGTATTTTGCCCTGCACACGTAAAAAAAAAAAGTTGCTGTGAAGAGACCATCTCTCATGATTGGTCCGTTTTAGTCAGTCATGTGGGGGGTGGCTAGAGCAGCTGAGTGTCACTGGGATGAGTCAAAGAGACAAAAAAAGCTTTTGAGCTCCTCTGTCCATGACTTGCTTGTGTCTCCTACTGTTACATCCTCTGAAATTTGTGAGGGTCTGGAGACTATGCAACACCTCCCGAGGTCTGTTGCTGGCAAGATAGGGCTCTATGCTCCTCTTGTACTCCATTTTTGTGTTTTTGATTGCATTTTTTTCAAGAACTCTGTTAACAAACCTGAAGGCATTGTCACAGGCCCCAGGAGTGGGTGGACATGGCTGGTCATCTAGGGTTCTTGTTTATAAAAACCCTGATGCTTTTCTTCTCACACACATTTTCTAAAGTGCTCGTGCACGTGATGTCACCTTTGTCACGACGGCATATGGCTGGTCAAAAAAGAGCTGCTCGACAGTATGGGGGAAATTGAGCAGAATATTCACAATGCCCAAGACTTGTTGTGCTGTTGGTTGTTACAACAGACAAGACGGATATTCAAAAAGGTCACTCTACAGAATACCAGCTGAAATGACCAGAAAAGATCGATCGATTTCGTCAATTAAACGTGATGGATGGTGCCCAACCAAATGCACACGACTGTGTAGCGATCACTTCATTTCAGGTAGGAATTATTCTTCTCAATCTCAAATTCCCAAGAAGTATTTATATTGCCAGGTTGGCTCATTTGAGAACAATGCGTTTAAAATATTTTTTATTTTTTTTAAAAGACAAGAGTCGTCTCCAATGTACACGGAAGCGTACGTTTCATTTAAAAAAAAAAAGAAAATAAACCGTCGGTCAAACGGAGGTTTACGTAGGTTAACGTGTGGCCGCAACACGCTTCCGAGTATGGAGGAGCTAACTCGCCATCTTTTTTTTTTTCTCTAATCATAGTTAACAAATGAGAGTTTGTATAATACCAGGGGTCATTTATTTTAATATTATTTGTATTGAAAAAAATCAAGAGTTGCTTCCGGTCCACCTGGTGGTAGTGAAAATGAGTAGGCTCCGGCAAACTCGATCGTACAATCAATAAAACCTGATGAATTTGAACCGAATGTTGTGAATACTCGACATGGGACGGTCCTGGTGACGACTTCAGTGGACTAAGAATCATTCCATGAAATATTAGTACCCAAATTGGCAGCGAATTATGTTCGCGTTTGAAGCAGCGTGGCCTAGCTTAGCCTAGCTTAGCCTAGCCCCGATTGCTAACAACTAGACGTTGTTGGTGGGTGACGACTTCAGTGGACGAAGAATCATTCCATGAAATATTAGTACCCAAATTGGCGGCGAATTATGTTCGCGTTTGAAGCAGCATGGCCGAGCTTAGCCTAGCCACGCTTGCTAACAACTAGACGTTGTTGGTTGGCTTACAACGCGACGTGTTTCTGATAAAATCGTGAACATTAAAGAGACACTGAAAGTGAGTAACTGCATAATCTTGCTCACCCAACACAACTTGTAGAACGAGGATGGTGAGGAGAGCTCAACCTGCAACGACTGGAGGGAGAGCCATTAGTTTGAATTTCTTTGATCCTCATAATCTTTAAATCTACATATCGTTTACATTTTTTACACTTGAACCTTCTTATCCACATACCTTTTTATCTTTAACTTTAACATAGACTAGGTTATTTGTGAATTGTGTTACTCATGTGCTGACTTTATTTGACTGCTTCTATTTGTATGTGAATTGTGTACCTTATGTGTTGACTTTGTCTATTTGATTGAACACAATATTGTGCGACATGTAGGCTGGTCCCAAGCCCGGATAAAGGCAGAGGGTTGCATCAGGAAGGGCATCCAGCGTAAAAGTGTGGCAAACATATATGAGTTTTGATCAAACGAAGTCAATAACGGATAGGTCATGGCACGGGCGAAGCATGCCCACCCCCGGCACTGTTAATCTGCAAGGTGTAGGTAGAAATTCAGATAATTTAAGTCAAAGGCAAAAAAGAAGAAGAAAGCAACTTTGTCGGCAGAAGAAGAAGAGATATGCACAGAGCATTCAGTTATGTTTACGGACTTTGAATGTTAGGACTATGACAGGAAAAGCTCAGGAGTTAGTTGACATGATGATTAGGAGAAAGGTTGATATATTGAGCATCCAAGAGAGTAAGTGGAAAGGGAGTAAGGCTAGAAATTTAGGAGCAGGGTTTAAATTATTTTACCAAGGAGTAGATGGGAAGAGATGAGATGTGATGTTGAAGTTCTCGCTTGGAGTGAACAGGTTGGATAGGATTAGAAATGAGCTCATGAGAGGAACAGCAAAAGTTGGATGTTTTGGAGACAAGGTTAGAGAGTGCAGACTTAGATGGTTTGGACATAATCAGAGGCGAGAGAGTGATGTTGGTAAAAGGGTGCTGAGGATGGAGCTACCAGGTAAAAGAGCGATAGGAAGACCAAAGAAAAGGTGGATAGATGTTGTGAGGAAGGACATGAGGACAGTTGGTTTTAGAGAAGATGTACGACATGGGCTTAAATGGAAAAAGATGACACGCTGTGGCGACCCCTTATGGGACAAGCTGAAAGGAAAAAAAGCAGTAGATGGGAACAGAAATAGAGTAGAGGTTATTCTAAAGGAAGAGCTGGCTAAGAATGTATTGCGGGTGAAAAGAGTATCAGATCAAGTGATGAGGATGAAATTTGTAATTGAGGGTATTGTAAATAATATGATAAGCGGCTATGCCCCACAGGTAGGATGTGACCTCGATTTGAAAAAAAATCTCGAAGGAACTAGACGAAGTAGTCCTGTGCATCCCAGTCAGATAGAGAGTTGTAATTGGTGCAGATTTCAATGGACATGTAGGCGAAGGAAACAGGGGTGATGAAGAAATGATGGGTAAGTACAGGAACACCTAAAGATGATGAGCCACACAATGAAGTTAAGGGAAAGATTATTGGAGGCTACAGTCAGGTCAGAAGTAAGTATTGGCGAGCAATAGTATGGTTTCATGTCTAATAAGAGAACCACAGATGCATTATTTGCCTTGAGGATGCTCGTGGAGAAGTATAGAAAAGGTCTGAAGTAGCTACATTGTCTTTGTAGACCGAGAGAAAGCCTATGACAGAGTACCAAGAGAGGAACTGTGGTACTGCATGCGCAAATCGTTGTGGTGGAGAAATACGTTAGAATAGTACAGGACTTATATGAGGACAGCAAAACAGCGGTGAGATGTGCCTTAGGTGTGACTGCATCAGTGATCTGCTTTGAGCCCCTTCCTGTTTGCGGCAGTCATGGATAAGGCTGACAAATGAGGTTAAACTGGATTCCCCTTGGACTATGATGTTCGCAGATGATATTGTGATCTGCAGTAAAAGCTGGGACCATGTGGAAAAACAATTAGAAAGATGGAGGCACGCACTAGAAAGGAGAGGAATAAAGATTAGCAGACGTAAAACAGAATATATGTGCATGAATGAGAGGGGAGGAGGGGGAAGAGTGAAGCTCCAGGGAGAAGAGATAGCAAGGGTGGACGACTTCAAATAGTTGGGGTCAACAATACAGAGCAATGGAGAGTGTGGTAAGGAAGAAACGGGTCCAAGCAGGGTGGAACAGTTGGCAGAAGGTGTCTGGTGTTCTATGTGACAAAAGAGTCTCCGCTAGGATGAAGGGCTTCTTAATAAATTTTATGTGTTATTTTTCGTGCTCAACTGTGCAGATTTGCAAGTGCGATGGTGCACAGGCGCATACGCGCCCGTCAATTAACAGTGGCTGAACTGATATACGGCAACATTCTGAAGTGCTGTGAACAAACGGATGAGTCCATTACGGATGATTGTTTTTGGTTAACAACATATTAAATTTTATGTTGAAGGTGTCAGTGGTACTTTCAGTATGACATTATTCTGTCATTAAAAAAAAAAACGATCACATGAGCCCAATGACAAAGTTTTACATCGTTTTGGGCGGAGGAGTTGCAACATGGGTAACAAGGTGTTGACATAGCTCGTCACCAAAGAATTCGGCCCAAGAATAATTTCAATGCACATACCTTTGGACACTATATGACAGAAGGGCATTTGATAAGACCCCAGGTGGAGGAGGAAGTCTACCTTCTCCATTAACTTGCAAGAAAAGCGAGTCGTGAACATGGAATAACAAAGACAATTGACAATCTGAGTGTTTTGTGACGGGGGGGGGGGGGGGCATTGACGAAGGATAGATTATTCTTCTTCTTTTCCTTTTGGCGTAGGGTTAGGGTTGCCACAGGGTGTCATCTTTTTCCATCTTAGCCTATCTTGCGCATCTTCCTCTCTAACCCCAACTGCCCTCATGTCTTCCCTCACCACATCAATCAAACTTCTTTTTGGTCATCCGCTCACTCTTTTGCCTTCTACCAATATACTCAATCTCTTGCCTCTGAACATGTCCAAACCATCAAAGTCTGCTCTCTCGAACCTTGTCTCCAAAACATCCAACTTTGGCTGTCCCTCTAATGAGCTCATTTCTAATCCTATCCAACCTGCTCACTCTGAGCGAGAACCTCAACTTCATTTCTGCTACTTCCAGTTCTGCTTCCTGCTGTTTCTTCAGTGCCACCCTCTCTAATCCGTACATCATGGCCACTGTTTTATAAACGTTGCCCTTCATCCTAACAGATACTCTTTTGTCATATATCCTGATTGGACCAGTTTCTTTACTTCCTTGCCACACTCACCTTTGCTCTGGATTGTTGACCCTAATTATTTGAAGTCATCCATCCTTGCTATCTCTCCTCCCTGGAGCCTCACTCTCCCCCCTCGCCCCTCTCCTTCACGCACATATATTCTGTTTTACTTCGGCTAATTTTCATTCCTCTCCTTTCCAGTGTGTGGCTTCATTTTCTAATTGTTCCTCCGCCTGCTCCCTGCTTTCACTGCATATAACAATAACATCTGCGAACATCATGGTCCAAGGGGATTCCAGTCTAACCATCTGTCAGCCTATCTATTACAACTGCAAACCGGAAGGGGCTCAAAGCTGATCCCTGATGTAGTCCCACCTCCACCTTAAATTCCTCTATCACACCTACGTCAAACCTCACCGTTGTTCTGCTGCCATCTTACATGTCCAATACTAATTCTAACATTTCTGCGCCACACCAGACTTACACATGCAGTACCACAGTTCCTCTCTTGGTACTCTGTCATAGGCTTTCTCGAGATCCACAAAGACACAATGCAGCTCTTTCTGACTTTCTCTGTACCTTTCCACAAGGATGCTCAAGGAAAATAATGCATCTGTAGTACCCTTTCTAGGCATGAAACCATACTGTTGCTCGCAAATACTTACTTCTGTCCTGAGTCTACCCTCCACTAGGACCTAACTTCATTGTGTGGCTCATCAACTTTATTCCTGTACAATTCCCATAGCTCTGAACATCGCCTTTGTTCTTAAAAATGGTACTAGTACACTTTTCGCCTGCTAGTTTTCTGTTGAATAAGTTGGTCAAAAACTCCACAGCCATCTCCGCAAATAGCTTCCATAGGTCGACTGGTATGTCATCAGAACTAACTGCCTTTCCATTTTTCTTCCTTTGTAGTGCCTTTCCAACTTCCCCCTTACTAATCATTGCCACTTCTTGGTCCTTCACACTTGCCTCTTCTACTCTTCCTTCCTTCATTCATAAACTTCTCGAAGTATTCTTTCCATCTATTTAGCACACTACTCACACCAGTGAACACATTTCCACCTCTATCCTTAATCACCCTTACCTGCAGCACACCCTTCCCATCTCTATCCCTCTATCTGGCCAACCTGTAGAGATCATTTTTGACTTTTTTCGTGTCCAACCTGGTGTACATGTTGTCATTTGTTTAGCCTTTGCTACCTCTACCTTTGCCCTACGTCGCATCTCAATATACTCCTTTCACCTCGCCTCAGTCCTCTCTGTGTCTCACTTCTTCGATAATCTCTTTCCTTGTATGACTTCCTGTATTGTGGGGTTCCACCACCAAGTCTCCTTACCCCCTTTCCTACCAGAAGACACACCAAGTACTGTCCTGCCTGTCTCTCTGATCACCTTGCCTGTAATAGTCCAGTCTTCCGGGAGCTTCTGTTGTCCATCGAGAGCCTGTCTCACCTCTTTCCAAAAGGTCGCATAACATTCTTCCTTTCTCAGCTTCCACCACATGGTTCTCTGCTCTACCTTTGTCTTCTTACTCCTCCTACCCACCACCAGTCATCCTACACACCACCATCCTATGCTGTCGAGCTACACTCTCCCCTACCTCTACTTTACAGTTAGTAACCTCCTTCAGATTACATTGTCTGCACACAATATAATAAATAATAATAAAGTCCCTACGCTGAGTTATAGGCTCTGTGCATTCTTCTTCTTCTTCTGAAGACAGATCCGGTTTCCTCCTCTTCTTTGTCTTTGAGCCATAGGAGCTGAATTTCCACCGACGCCCTGCAGGTTAGCGGTGCCGGGGGCGGGCGGTGTAAACCCGGACCACAACCGATCCGGTATGAGATTCTTTATACGAACGCTCATATTTCCTTGGCACAGTTTTTACAACGGATGCCCTTCCTGACACAAACCTCTGCATTTATCAGGGTTAGGGTTAGGCTTGGGGCCAGCCTATAGATTGCACTGGTTTGTGCCCCCATAGGGCTGCATTCCGCTAGGATGAAGGGCAAAGTCTACAAAATAGTGGTGAGGCCGGCCATGATGTACGGATTAGAGACGGCGGCTCCGAAGAAACAACAGGAAGCAGAACTGGAGGTAGCAGAAATGAAGATGCTGATGTTCTAGCTTGGAGTGAACAGGTTGGATAGGATTAGAAACGAGCTCATTCGAGGGACAGCCAAAGTTGGATGTTTTGGAGACAAAGTTAGAGAGAGCAGACATAGATGGTTTGGACGTGTTCAGAGACGAGAGAGAGTCAGTATATTCGTAGAAGGGTGCGGAGAATGGAGCTGCCAGGCAAAAGAGCGAGAGGGAGACCAAAGAAAAGGTTGATGGATGTGGTGAAGGAGAACAGGAAGACAGTGGGTGTTAGTGAGGAAGATGCATGAGATAGGCTTAGATGCTGTGGCTATCCCTAATCGGGACTAGCGAAAAGGAAAAGAAGTATTGAAAAAAATCTAAGTGGCACCATCACTATGTGGGATTTATTATTGATTGAGAACAGATCCAGCAACGAAGTATTTGTATGCGTCCAGACTGTTCTCCGCTTTCAAACTCTTCCGTGTAAATCTGAACGACTTACTCACCATATACGTGTAGATTCAGTTGTCCAAGACAAGCGGAACCGGGTTAACAGTCCATTTTTTTTTAATCGCTAAAACATTGACTTCGGCATTAATAATGGGTCCTCTATGTCAAGTGTCTCTCATTTTTCCACGTACCTTCGTTTATTATCACCTTGTCAATGTTTAACGGTATAATACAAAACTCTGGGCGTCGTGCTATAAGACGTATGTATTTTCGTGTCGTCTCCAACCTTAGCTGTGAGCAATGCTTTGCTTGACTGGCAGTATGGCCAGTCACGTGACTTCTGTGACGTAGGCGCACAAGCTCTATAGAGAATAGATATAGTCCATCCAGTACAACCCCCATGTATCTGTGCAGGTCTAGGTGTACACAAAGGTCCCAGTCTGTGCATTGGAAGCAGTCCTGAAGTTCACCGAGTGCAATCTCTGGCCAAGTTGTTACAGTTTTTGTGGTGAGCTTGGCTGTGTCTGAGCGGGGTATAAGAAGGGATGAGCAGCAGGGAAATGTGGTCTGACTCACCAGTAAGTGGGAGGGGTGTGGTTCTGTTGCCATGCTTAATATTGAAGTATACATGGTTGAAAGCAGGGGTACCCAAATATTTATGCCCAACAATCTACTTGTCAAACAACCAACCTCCCGTGGTTTACCAACGGCGACACAATCGACATATTGGGATCACCTGAATCAAGCAACGGGCTGGATGATAGTCTTTTGTTTGGCATCCTGGTGGAACTTTGGGAGTGCAGTATTTAGATAGGACTTGTTAAAGTCCCTGGCTATAATGTGAACACCTTCAGGCTGGGCCCACTGCTGTTCATTGTTCACGTTAAGCAGGAGAGAGCTCAAAGGGGGCTCACCACCCCAGTCTGCCAATCCAGAGGCACTGTCCCCAATATCAACGCAATGTTACAGAGGCATGTCAACCAGGCCATCCACACAACATACATAATCTTGAGGAAATCTGGGCAAATGTCATCCACTTGCCACGGAGGAGCTTTTTAACCACCCCGGTGACCTCAACCCCAGCGATAGGAGAACCATCTTGGAGACCTCAGACTCTACTTTCTCGTGGAAACGACTGCTGGTGGAAAGAAGGTCTTTGAAGTATTTCCCCACTTAGTCACGATGCCCAGAGTCGAGGTCAGCAACACCCCATCCCAACAATAAAATTGATGGTGCACTGATTCCTTCTCCTGAGACATTAGATGCTGTACCAGAACTTAGTCAAAGCCATCTGGAAGTCTTTCCTTACTATACAAAACTCCTCCCATGCCTGCCCACTAAAGCTGTATTATGTTTCACCAGCCCATACCCATTAGCTGCCTAAGGAGTCAGACAGGCAAAAAACGTCAGCTAGGACTCCTGCAGCTTGACGGCAACATTCAAGGTTTGTGTCCACCAATGACTTCAGGGATTGTCGCCACAATAGGCACCAAGAACCTTACAGCAAGAGCTTCGGTCGGCCACCTCAGAGCACAGGCGTAGTTCTGTCAGAAGTGGGAGTTGAAATTAAGAGTCAGACGTTCACAGCAGACTCTCACATTAGAGTTGGACCTGTAAGGTAGGACTGGCATCTTACCCCACCATCAGAGCCAACTCACCACCAGGTGGTGATCAACTGACAGCTCCATCTCCTCTTCAAAAGAGCATCCGAGATATGCGGCTGCAAATCCGATGACACAACAACAAAGTAAATTTAACTGTAACTTTGGGTGTCCTGGTGCCAAGTGCACATGGACACAGTTATGCTTGAACATATTCGTTATGGAAAATTCGTGAAGAGCACAGAAGTTTAAAAACAGAACACCGCCCAGTTTCTGATCGGCAGGGGGTGTTTCTTCCAGTGACACCCTTCCCGGTCGTACAGTCATTGCCCATGTGATCATTGAAGTCCCCCAGCAGAATGATGGAGTACTCAGTGGGAGTGCTCACACACCACCACCAAGGAGTCCAAAAAGGTGGATACTCTGAATTGCTGATTGGTGCATAGCCACAAAAAACAGTCAGGAGCTGTTCACCCACACGAAGTTGTAGCGAGGCTGCCCTCTCATTTACCAGATTGAACCCCAATGTACAGGCGGAGCGCGGTTAGGCAATAAATAAACGCGCACCTGCTCAGCGCCTCTCACTGTGGGGAACTGGAAATGGAAGAAAGTCAAACCCCTTCTCAAGAGGACTGGTACTAGAGCTCAAATTGTACAGCGCCATGAAAAGGTATTTGCTCCGACTGATTTCAGTGTGTTTTTATTTGCATATCTCACACGCAAAGGTTTAAAATCAAACCCAATTTTAATATCACTCAGAGACAACCCAAGGAAATACAAAATGCAGTTTTCAAATGACAATTCTCTTAAGGCACAAAAAATCCACACCTTTTTGATCCTTTGTGAAAAGTAATTGACTCCTCCGTAGAAATTACGCAATCTGCGTCACTGACCAATCAGAGGCCAGACATCTGCATGAACCACGCCCCTATTTTGGACCCGCAGTTTTCTCAGACAACGCTGGGTGGTCCAGTATAGCTTCTGTTGGCGTTTTATCGCGTATTTTGGTTCTTTAACAATAGATATGGTTAAGAGGTGTAGTCACGGACTTTATAATAATGACGACAGGTATCCTGAAAGGCTCGTTGGTGGAGTTCAATTCGTATCCTTTCCAAAACCGAAGACCCAGTACGAAAAATGTCTTTGATGGATCAAACTTTGTGGAAGACCGCATCATCAGATATGTTTGCACGAAGGTAAGTCCTATATTTGATTTTCAATACATGTCTCATATAAATGAATTAGCAGTTCTTCGCTTGCATAATATATATTAGCTACGTGTGAATGATTGACACACTTGATCTGTGTTGAGCGATATTTTGCGATCTGACTACACAAACGTGTCCCTTTGTTCGCGGATACGGTAAACCGGACTGTGTTAGCACGAAGGTATGCCCTATATTTGACTTTCAATACATGTCTCATATAAATGAATTAGCAGTTCTTCGCTTGCATAATATAGCTACGTGTGAATGATTGTCACACTTGATCTGTGTTGAGCGATATTTTGCGATGATCTGACTGCACAAACGTGTCTCTGTTCGGCGGTGAGCTAAGCTAAACCGGACTAGCAGTCCTAAAAGCCTTTGACGTGCACCGAGACACCAAGACTGAAGGAAGGATGTTTGAGGACACTAAAGTAGTGATTGTCGTACTCGGTCGGTACTTACGTAGGTTCGGCATTAATTCAAGAATAATTATTGAGGGGAGCGCGTGACGTTACACAAAGAAAACAAGAGAAACAACTCGTAAATCAAGCCTCTCCTTCTTTTCCTTCATACGGTGGTTCACAAACGGCTATATAGATACATATACAGATTCTGCACACAAGTGTGATAGGTAACACGAAAATAGGAAACTGTCAATGACAAATTCGTCTTTGGGTTATAATATATTATATTATGTGGCTTCTCGGTCTTCCTCTGACTCCGGAAAGATCTCGCGCTCAATGGTTTCTCCGTCGATATGCATGGAAATACCATTGAAATATCGCTCGCTGAAATACTTGAAGCGCTGCTGTCTGCTTTTCAACGATATTTCACTGTTAGCTAAGAATGTGAGTGAGAAATCAGCCGGTAAATCGGACAGTTTCACTCTATTCTTTTCTTGCTGCGCCAATATTTTTGCTAATTGTTTGTCTGACGTCAGCGCACGTGGCGTGATATCACTTCAGGAGGCGTGGTTAAGTGCCCTGTACGGAGGGGTCAATTGACCTAAACTCCTTCCATGTTAAATCACAGTCACTGTGAATTACCACAAATTTGGCAAAGGTGAGTTCAATTTCACAAGCCAAAAACAAACCTGATTACACCATACTCGTTAAATCAAGAAATCACTAAAATAAAATGTCAGACAACGAAACAGACTACGAGAGCTCAATAACCAATGCATCATGCCACGATCCCAAAAAATTCAAGGGAAATGAGGAAAAAAGTGACTGAAACACATCAGTCTAAAAAAGGTTACAAAGCCATTTCGAAGGCTTTGGGGCTGCAGCGTACCACGATCAGAGCCATTATCCACAAATAGAGAAAACTGGGAAAGGTGGCAAACCTTCCCAGGAGCGACTGATTAAAAATACTCCAAGAGTGCGACGAGGACTCACCCAGTAGGTTACAAAAGGATCTCAATCATCATCTAATGACCTGCATGCCTTGTTGGCCTCAGTTAAGGTCAGTGTTCATAAATGTATGATGAGACACTGGCCAAAAATGGCATTCATCAGAGAGTTCCCGGGCAAAAACCCCTGCTGTCAGCAAAGATTACAAAGGCTTCAGACTTGCCAAAAAAACATTTTGATGATCCTCAAGAGTTTTAAAGAAACCTGTGGACTGACGAGTTCAAAATTGAACTTTTTGGAAGGTGTGTGGCTTTTCACATCTGGCATATAAATAGCACAGCATTTCATTAAAAAAAACATTGTGCTAACAGTGAAGCATGGGGGTGGCAGTGTGAAGGTCTGGGGCTGCTTGCTACCTCATGACCAGGACAAATTAATGTGGTTGATGGAACAATGAATTCTGCAGTATATATCTTTGTCTTGGTGCCTTTTTGCATTCTGCAATCTGGCTTTTTTGTGTTTCTTCAGGAGTAATAGCTTCATTTTCAGAGAGTGGCCTTTTAGCCTGTGTTGGCGCTGGACTCATTTGACTTTGGATAATGACACTTTCTTACCAGCTTCATCCAGCATCTTCACAAGGGCTTTAGATTTTGTTCTGGGGTTTCTGACCAAAGCACATTTGTCTATGGGACACAGAGCTTGTCTCCTTCCTGAGCGGTGTGATGGTAGGATATTCCATGTTTATAGTTGCGTATAATTGTTTGAACAGCTGCACGTGGCAACTTCAAGCATCTACAAATTGTACTCAAGGATGAGCCTGACTTGTGGAGGTCCACAATTCTGTCTGATTTCCTGGAAGATTTATTTGTGTGTGAGTGTTTGATTAGCACTTCCCAAAAATGCTGTTGCTTGTCATCAGAACTGAGAACATCAGGGACCGCTTATGCCTGCTGTGCGAGGGTATCACAGTCAGAATACAGGAGTAGGAGACAGTCACATGGTGTTACCGGTGTCGGCAAGTCAGTTTGCAAGGAGTTTGGGATAGTGGTTGAAATCACGGGAGGCAGATTTTCGGGTGCAGCTGGGATAGTACTGATCGTATGGATTACCAGGTGCTGGTCTGTAGCCATGTTCACTCTGTGTTCTCATCAACCTCAGTAGGTCCCACTGGAACGAGACCAATGTATTGCATAGGAACAGTTAAGTTTTACTCCCCCAGACCTCAGGTGCTGCCACAATACCGTATGGCAGACGAAAAAAATCTATACCTTCCCTGTGGAGTGTTGAATGTACACAGTCGGGAACTCTCCTCATCAAGCCTCATTTGCCAGAAGCCTGACGAAGCATCTAATTTACTGAACCATTTACCTCCAGCAATTACTGCCAAGATTTCTTCTCTCGTTGGCAACTTAAAATGTTCTTTTAGTTGCTTTATTTTGAGCCCATGGATCGAGGCATGTTCTCAGGGCAACCGTTCTCTTCTGCAGAACAAGTGAGCTGACCCATTCCGTTGGCTCATCGACTTTTTTGATGACTTCGAATTTCTCCGTGCGCGCCAGTTCCTTTTTCAGTTTTTCTCGGAGTGAAAAGGGAATTTTTCGATAAGGATGTACAACAGGAGGCACACTTTTATCCACGTATATTTTACGTAGACCAGGTAGACATCAGAGTCCTTCGAAACAATTTTTATATTCATCCATGAGTGAATCCTGAATAGTTGCATTGTTTGATGATGTCACTACAAACACTCTTGATAAGATTGAGCTTTATGCAAGTACTGAGACCCAGGATTGGTTGTACATTCATAACCACGATCAATAGTTGTGCTCATTGGATTTTTGTCTTTGAAAGTTGCAATACAACCTCCTCTTACAGGAACTTGTTCTCCTGTATAACCACTCACTTTTATCTTTACAGGATGATTTTTGTAATCTCCTATGGATATCAGATTTACATGAGCACCTGTATCAAGCTTGAATGGTATTATTGTCTGGTTCACTTCAATTGGGACAATCCATTCCTCTTTTTCGGTTGTGCAAGCCTGTACCACGTTCACATGTACTCGTCATCCTCAACTTCCTCAATTGTATGAACTTTCTGTCTTGAAGCCGCTCTGCAGCATTTAGCATAGTGATTACTTTTCACAAAGTTGTCACAGAGGTTTCCCAAATGCAGGACATGATTTTGGCTTGTGACTGCCTCCACACTTACTGCATTTAAACTCTGCTGGTTTCTCTTTTTGTTTGGTACGTTTTCTTTTTCCTTTGTTCTAGATTAATGGCATGCACTTCACCTCTTTATAGCTCTTTTGCTTGGTAGTTTCTGCAGCTCTACACATACTGACACACTTGTCTCACGTGAGTCCAGTTTCTTTCAGTCGTCTCTTAGTGCATTCTCTATATTGCCACAAACAATTCTCTCTCTCATTAGTGAGTCTCTCAACTGCAATACTTTACTCAATACTGTGTAATTCAGGCTTTTGAGTACCATTATTTCATTTGATTGAATTTCATTTCTCCCATTGAAAACATTGTTCACCCACTCTTGTGATTCATTGCATTAAAAGCCATGGAGAAAAATGTTAACCTTGTTGCTCAACTTGGATCAAAAGTGGCATTCCTTTTACATTCAGTGGATTATTGTTCTCAAACTCCCTGAGTCTGACTCCCGTTCTACTCTGAGTGTAGCCTGTATCAGGTTTGGAGTGCTCCAACATCAGCTTCCATACAATACACACCTGCATGAAGTTGTCTCATGCTGTCAATCCTCTGCTGGTAACACTGACTTTGCATTGAATGCAGTCTCCCACCGAGCATAAGATAATCCGTTGCATATAACACTGATTTTGGTCACACAGCCTCAAGAACTGCAGACTCTTAAGGTTACATCCCAGTGGCTTATGCTAACGCGTGCAATCTTGTCAGCACTAAAACCCCGGCTGTTTGAACTTTGAAACCTTTTCATTTTCACAGCTCCCACAAAGTCATACACACACAACTTGTCACAAAACAGGCAGTCATTGGAAGATTGTCATCTTTTTTTGGGATTGGCCGACAAGACAGTTTTTTTTTTTAACTAAATCAGCACTTTGAAAAAAACTGCCACCATGCTATTATTAAACACAAAAACACATAGGTGAAGCACTGGTATTGGTACTTGGTGCAACAATATTTACTTGAATAGAAGTTGACATGTATTTCAAAATCATTTTATGATGTTTTTATTTACATTTTATATAACCCCACTTCATTGGAATCAGGTTTTGCATTACTACAAATAGATCACTATAAGAGGTTATGGCTTACCAACAAACATCTTGACATCATTAACACTGAAATCTGGATCAGGCATCCTATGAAAAGAAAAAAAAGTGTTACTATGTCATGTCTACTTTGTTCAACAAATGAGTTTTATTTGGCAGCAGGGGAGCAGAGAGTTGTAGAGATAAAAAAATACTTAAGTCCAAGTCCATCAATTTTCTCAAAGATGATTGGGTCTCTCAGGCCACTTCTTTGGATGAATTCATACGTTAAATCTAAAAGACAGAATTTTCAAATATTACAAATGGAATTTTGGAACCGTTACAATACCGAGAATGATTATACAAAATTCTGAAATCCCTTTATCCCAGTAAAATTAAAAGATAGAGCACAAGACTGCAACCAAAATGGTCAAATAAGAGACCTTCTTTTGTGCGGAAGAAGACATTTGTGTTCCCACTTTCGTGATAATTTTATTTTTAATATTGCTTGTGCCCAATTTTATTTTTTTGCTGGAAGGTTTGTGTATCCTGTTGGTAAACTAAGAAATGTCAACAAGTGTAAAGATGCAAATGTGACCAAATGGCCAAAATGTCATTTTGCCATCCGTTTATGGAAATTGCCTTGACAATGTTGCTCCCATTATCTTTGGTGATGCAGTAATTTTTCTCATTGTTCTCATCTTCCATGATTGCAATGTTTCCTTATGTCCTTTTGCAATCGTCTCACCAGTATGATCTTCAGGTGCGTAGGCGGTGCGCAAAGACATACTCCCAGTCTTCAAGGTAGTGAATTCTTACACAAAATACAGTTGCATCGTGTGACGAGGCTACAGTTGAGTAGAAAAGTACTTTACAGTCAACGCGTCACTTTCTCCCTGACATTATAAAGTTTAGGCAATGCTTCCTACAGAAAATATATCCTTCTGGGCAACTCTTACCTGGGATGTATTATTTGATGTATTTATTAGATTTCTGGATCCTTGTTTTTCTACTGTTTAAATGGGACTCATGCGGAAAAGAGGACATCGACTAGTGCTCCCGTCGATTCATCTCGCGAACCTACACTCCCGAGTCAACAAAATGGATGAACTTCTGCTTCCGATCAGAACCTGCAAAGACTTTGGATGTTATGCAGCCCTGTGCTTTACAGAGACTTGGCTTTGTGGAAGGAATACAGATGACACCATTACACTACCAGGCTTTCAACTCCACTGTGCGGAACGTGTCCTGGAGCTAACACAGAAATCGAAATATGGAATGGAATATGCTTTTACATCATTGAGAAATGGTACACAGACGTTACTGTGGAAGAATTCATTACTATGTTAGTTATCATGGTAAAAGTATATCATTAGTACTATAGTTGCTGTTAGAATTGTTTTATCATGCGTTTGTTTCTGTTAGTCTTAGTCTGAATTGTTCTCTTTGTGAGCTGCGTGCATGTCTTGGAGTGTGACCCAGTGACACCTGGGAGCCAATGCCCCCCTGCCGACCTCAAGCAGATACTCCTGAACACTGGGAAGTGATGTCTCCATCCTGACCTCAGCGTGTTTCCCTTCTGATCTTAAGCGGATAGTCCTCAACACTGGGAGGATAACCCCTTTCTAACACAAGATGATACCCCCAAATGCCATAAACATGTCTTTAAACAATGCCCTGCTTTATCTCTTGTGGGGTTATCAGTACACTCTTGCAGCCTTGAAGAAACATGTACCTTAGTGTTTATGTGCGGTTGGTGTAGCCATCTGTGTCAGCATTTTCACTGTGTAACCATGTAACCCTTTTCCTGAGAAAGCTATAAAAAGAGCAGACAGGGACTACCACTTTGGCAGTCTGAGGGAGCGCACTCATGCAATGTTTGTCCCTCCCTGTCCCTCGCGAGAAAGACAATCTTGGTTGGTTTGAGTTCACTCACTACAGTCCTCAGGCTTGTCTTAGCTGTTTTTCTATGAACATCTCTGACAGTTACACAGCTAAACACACAATGCAGCCCGGTTTTAGAGTTGTTGTTTTGAACTGTAAGCTATTTTATTCACCACGTGAGTTTGCATCTTTTGTTCTAGTTTGTGTGTACATTTCGCCTCAAGCTGGCAGGAATGGTGCACTGGTAACGCTCGCCAAGCAGGTAAACAAGATAGAGAAAAAACACCCAGATTCACCGCTCATTATCCGAGGACATTACAATAAAGCTGAACTTAATCACGAACTCCCTAAATACAAGAAGCGCGTAAACTGCCCGACAAAGGCAAATAACACCCTCGACCATTGTTACACTTCCATAAAAAACGCATATCGTGGAATTCCTTGCGCACACATTGGCTCCTCTGATCCCTGCTTGTTGTACTTAATACTGACGTCCAGGCAAGCACTTAAATGGGTGAAGCCTTGAGTAAAATCAGTTAAAAAGTGGACCAACGAGGCCAAATTGAAACTTCAAAGCTGCTTTGTCTCTACAGACTGGGAAGTCTTTGAAAATTCAGCGCACAGCCTAGATGAATACATGGATATTGTTACCGCGTATTTTAGTTTCTGTGAGTAGGAGTGTATTCCAACAAAATCCTTTTGCGCGTTCAATAACAAACCATGGTTTTAAGCCAGACTTGGGCAACTCTGCCAGGCTAAAGAGATTGCATATCATAGTGGGGACAGGGCCCTTTACAAATCGCATAAGAAATCAGCTAACTCAAGAAATTAACATATCAAAGAGAGACTGCAGTAAACTGGAAAAATATCTTGGCGCAAATGACTCCAAATCAGTTTGGCACGGTCTACAATCACTCACTAATTACAAGCGACATTCACCACTGGTAGAAAACAAGAGCGGGCAGGCCAACGACCTAAATAGCTTTTACTCCAGATTCAAAATAGACACTTCCACACTACCCACCCACTAAGCCACACCACCTTCCACTGCACTATTTAGCATCCATGAAGCAGACGTTAGACAAATCTTCAAACAACAAAAGAGCAATAAAGGACTAGGCCCAGATCTTGTGTTCCCATCCTGCCTCAAAGTCTGTGCATACAAACTTGCTCCTGTCCTAAAAACATTTTCAACAGGTCTCTACAACTGTGTGAAGTACCAGCCTGCTTCAAACACTCCACCATTATACCGGTCACCAAAAAAGCAGCAGTCTTTTGTCTAAATGACTACAGGCCTGTTGCCTTGAAATCTGTGGTGATGAGGTCCTTTGAACGCCTTGTGCTGGACCACCTCAAGAGCATCATAGGTCCCCAGATGGACCCACTGCAGTTTGCCTGTCGCGCTAACAAGTTTGCGGATGATGCAGTCAACATGGGTGTGCACTTTATCCTTGAACATCTCGACAACAAGGGAAACCTATGCGAGGATCCTGTTCGTGGACTTCAGCTCTGCGTTCAAAACCATCATCCCTGAACTTCTCTCCTCTAAACTTCTCCAGCTCGGCATCGCGCCTGCCATCGGTTCATTTTCTTCCAGGACAACAGCTCTGTGTTCATCCAAACAGGCCAATTTTTCACAGAGCATAAATATGAAAGACTATAAAATACTTTTTTGTGTTTATTTGATTCCAATTCATGACATTATAATAACAGCATTCTTCAATGTTACAAAAATGCTTGTATTAACAATATAACTTTTAACTTTTTTCTCCACATTTTCAGATGGTGGTGTGCCGCGGGATTTTTTTCAATGAAAGAAATGTGCCTTGGCTCGAAAAATGTTGAAAAACACTGCTATAGATGACGTGAAAGAAGTTTTGTTGACAATGCAGGAGCGTCACAGGCAGTCGTGGCTCTCTTTAGCGTGAAATATCTAATACTTGACAATGTGCTTCATCTTCAGATGAACAAATTTATTGTGTTGGCTGTCTTCATTGCAACGGCTCATTTTGCCTGTAGCCAAACCATTTCCAAATGACAGATGTGACGTTTTTTTAAACTATTTAAACTTTCTTTCCCTCCATGCAACTCTGGCGAACAACACTGGAGAAAGGTCAGAATCTACAACCTTAATTTCTAATACTCCAAGAAACAAGCATGCAGGCAAAGACTCAAAGAGCAAGAAAAGCTCTGGAGTAAATAGCATGGGCATTGCCAGACCCCTTTAATGGGGTCAGTATAAACGAGCTGTGTCCCAGTATCCATTGCGGATTGGTGATCAGTAGATCCCAGAGTTTTACGGATGACCAATGGGTAGGAATTAAAAATAAATTCTTTCTCGCAGTTGTTCGTGTTAGAACCACCGTCTCCAACTCCTTCACTTATTTGTGACCTGCCTGTGATGAGCAGAATCATGCTCTCCCTCCCTTTCCCACCTCTCAAAATCAATGCTGTTTTCTAAGCAGTGGGTGAACGGTGCACAACCAGCGGTAAAAGGCAGCAAGTGACATGGCACACAAATGCTATCTACTTTTTAAACTGGCATTGTGTAATGACAAGCCATGTGTAAAATATGTATGTATTTGTAAAAAAGCCAAACAATATGCTGCAGGGAGCCTGCGCAGTCACTGCACAGCAAGGGAGGTTATCAACAACACCTCCAAAGTGGATCATTGGTAGTAGCGCAGACTGGTGGGACCCACCTCCTATGGCTTATATTAGTTAGGATGAGAGAGGGCTGCTGGGTTGGCTTCCGGTTCCTGAACTGGTGACAACAAATCGAGGAAGCTCCGACCTGCACGACTGTACAATCAATAAATCCTGCTGAATTTGGACCGAAAGTTGTGAATACTCGACATGGGACGTCCCTGGTGACGACTTCAGGGAACTAAAATCATCATCTGTGTAATCTTAGTACCCAAATTGGAGCCGTATTTGTTCGGGTTGAAACTGTGCGGCCGAGCCTATCTCAATACCATCAAGTCGCATTTGTAATCAAATATTTGCCGGGGAAGTAAACATCAAAACGCTAGTACTTAAACGATCTGCAAAACATACGTATCGTATCGTACGATACGTAACGTGTGAAATTGCTTAAAAATGCATGGCAATTTCAGGGTCCCTGCTCAGGAAACAACTGGCAGTGAATTAGTTACGTTTCTCTGTTAAATTCTAACTTTAAAGAGCAACTTACACCAAAATATACATTTTAAAATGGGTATTATTATGAAAACTACATATAATATTATTCACTTTGATGTCAATACGGGAAAAAAAAAGTGGCCGAAGAGCGTGATAATGCCGTCAACATTGGTCTGCACTTCATCCTCGACAGCGAAGGAACCTTTGCGAGGATCCTCTTCATGTACTTCAGCTCTGCGTTGACCACTATCATCCCTGACCTCCTCTCCTCCAAACCTCTACAGCTCAGTGTCTCACCTGCCCTCTCTCGCCGGATCTAGAACTTCCTGACGGGCAGGACACAGCAGGTGAGGCTGGGGGAAACCACCTCATCCAGGCGCACTTCCACCACCGGGGCACCCGAAGGCTGTGTCCTCTCCCCTTTGCTCTTCTCGCGCTACACAAACGACTGCACCTCGAGGCACCTGACTGTCTAACTCCTGAAGTTTGCAGATGACACCACAGTTATCAGCCTCATCAAAAACAGCCACGAGTCTGCGTATCCATAGGAAGTGTGAAGACTGGAGCTTTGGTGTGGCCAACACAACCTGGCATTAAACACTCAAAAGACTGTTGAGATCTAAACATTGTCGAGATGATTGTGGACTTCAGGACGCTTCCTTCACCACATCTGCCCCTGACGGTGTCCAATGGTTTTGTGTCAACCGTCTAGACCTTTAAGTTCTCAGAAATTACAGTTTCACAGGATCGGAAGTGGGGGACGAACATCAACTCTATCCTCAAAAGAGCCCAGCAAAGGATGTACTTCTTGTGGCATCTGAGGAACTATGGGCCTGTCACAAGAGCTGCTGAGAGAGTTCTACACAGCAGTCATCCAATCAGTACTGTGTTCCTCCATCACAGTCTGGTTTGGGCCTGCCACAAAAAAAAGACAAACTGAGACTGGAATGGACAATCAAAGCCGGTGAACGGATTGTCGGCACCACTGTACTCACTATCGGAGACTTGCCCGTCACTTGAACTCGGTCCAGAGAAGGCAAGATCCTTTCGGACCCCCCACAGCCTGGCCACCTGCTTTTCCAGCTCCTTTCTTCGGGTAGATGCTACCGATTAATGCAAGTAGTAGGCTTTCAATAATTTTTTTCCCCTCTGGCAATTAAGTTATTAAATTATCCAACAGCGAACTATTTTCTGCCTTGTGCAGTTGTTGGGACACACCCTCATATCCTGCTGGCGAATAAGCATGAGTAATGCCATTACATTCTGTCAACTATATTACAACTCATCACTTTAAACTATTCCCTTTGTACAATTGACCCCTCCGTACAGGGCACTTAACCACGCCTCCTGAAGTGACGTCACGCCACGTGCGCTGACGTAAGACAAACAGTAAAAATGGCAAATACAATACAATAAATTCTGAACTGAGACAGACTCCATGCTTCTGATTTCATTCAAATCAACGATATATTATAGGTTCTAAATACAATACATTCTTAACTGAGAGAGACGCCATGCTTCTGATTTCATTCAATCATTCACACGTAGCAATGTTATGCTAGCGGAGAACGTCTCATTCATTTATACGAGACGTGTATTAAAAATCAAATTTAGGGCATATCTTCGTGCAAACACAGTCTGGTTAACTTTCGGTCGCGAGCCAGCAAGAAATCGATACGTTTGTGCAGTCCGATCATCGCTAAATATCCCTCAACAAAGAATAAGTGTGTCAATCGTTCACACGTAGCAATGTTATGCTAGCGGAGAACGTCTCATTCATTTATACGAGACGTGTATTAAAAATCAAATTTAGGGCATATCTTCGTGCAAACACAGTCTGGTTAACTTTCGGCCGCGAGCCAGCAAGAAATCGATACGTTTGTGCAGTCCGATCATCGCTAAATATCACTCAACAAAGAATAAGTGTGTCAATCGTTCACACGTAGCAGTGTTATGCTAGCGAAGAACTTCGAATTCATTTATACGAGACGTATTGAAAATCAAATATAGGGCATACCTTCGTGCAAACGTGTTCTGGTTGATATTAGATGGATTTAGTTGATGATGCGGTCTTCCACAAAGTTTGACCCATCGAACGCATTTTTCGTACTGGGTCTTCGGTTTTGGAAAGGGTACGAATCGAACTCCACCAACTAGCCTTTCAGGATACCTGTCGTCACTATTACAAAGTCCGTGACTACACCTCTTAACCATATTTTTTGTTAAATAACCCAAATACGGGATAAAACGCTCACTAAACCTATACTGGACCATGCAATGTTGTCTGAGAAAATGGCGGGAGCAAAAACGGGCTTTGGTTTATGCAGATCTCTGGCCTCTGATTGGTCAGTGATGCGGATTGCGCAATATCCACGGAGGGGTCAATTGTCATTGCACTGGTTTATAAGGGGAACTGCGAACAGGTAAGGGCAATCTGTATATGACACACTCCTAACTGTTCTAAATGAAGAAGATTGCATCTTGCACAGCTGTAACTGAATATCTGTTGTTCTTTGTTCTTGTTAGTTTGTTCTTTGTTGTGAATGTCGTACCAGGGCAGCACAGACTACCAGTGTGTTGTTACACATTTGTCCAATAATGCTGATTCTGATCAGGCTTAAAACTTTTCCAAACAAATATGAGTGTTTATTGGAAGCAGGCCTGGGCAAACGTTTGGCTCAGGGGCTACATTGACTTATAAATTTTGACAGGCGGGCCAGGTTACAAACAGTTGCTTACAAGTGAAAAATAAAAAGTAAGAAAAAAGGCTTTGTAATGTCAAAAGATTACCTTTATATTGGAGTAGTGCTGTTATGTTTGTCACATTTTTTTGCCAGTACATCAAAGTATGGTGTTCGTTTAGTTGGGGCAATTCTCAAAAAAAAAAAAAAAAAAACAGCTGTCAAGTGGAAGGAATGTCACTTACCCACTACAAAAAAAAAAAAATTTGGTTAGGTTTTCCAATTACCTGGTAATGTACACCACATAAATTACAGTTACATCAACATGAAGCAATAACTTAAATACAGTTCAACCATCCCTCTTCTACCACTTCTACGAGGTGGGGTTGCAGGGGCAGTAGCTTGAGTAGGAAAGCCCAGACTTCCATCTCCCCAGCCACGTCATCCAGGTCTTCCAGGGGGATCTCGAAGCATTCCTAGGCCAGCTGAGAGGACAGTCTTTCCAAAGTGTTCTGGGTCGCCCGGGGTCTCCTTCCAGTGAGATATGCCCAAAAAACTTCAGGGAGGCAGCCGAATCAATGCCTCAGCCACCTGATCTGGTTCTTCTTAATGGGGAAGAGGAGCAGCTCTAATCTGAGCTCCTCCTGATGACCGAGCTTCTCAGCCAATCCTTACGGAGGAGCCTGGACACACTGCGGAGGAAACAAATTTCGACTGCTTGTATCTAGAATCTTGATCTTTCGGTCATAACCGGAAGCTCATGACCATAGGTGAGGGTAGCAACAAATCGATGGACCGGTAAAAAGAGCTTCACCTTTCTGCTTAGCTTGTTTTTTACATTTCTATTTATAGGAACTATTCCTTAAAGAGACACGCAAGATGTAAAATCTTCATTTAAAACAGGTAAGAGATCAGTGTGTCAATGTTCCACACTGTGGAACGTCCCTTTACGTGTTCGCGGTTCCCATTACAGACCAGTGCAATGAAAGTGCAATGACAGTTGTGAAAAAGGAGCAGGTTAAATATTCTACCCACCGAGTCACAACATCTCGGGTCAAGGTCAGCAGCGTGGCATCCAAATTATGGATGGTCTTGACGGTGCACTGCTCACCCCTGCTGAGATGCCGAATGGCGGACCACCATCAACCATCAAAGCTGCATTTTAGTTGGCCAACCGATAACCATCAGCTGCCTTGCGAGTCCCACAGGCCAAAAAGGCCCGACAGGACTCCTTTTTCAGCTTGACGGCATCCCTCACCATTGTTGCCCAGCATCATGTTTGTGGAGTGCCGCCACTACCACTTGATGGTCACAGCTGCGGTAACCTGCCTCAGCAATGGAGGGGCGGATCATCATCCAGCCGGACTTGGGAAAAGGTCTGTCGGAGGTGGGAGTTGAAACCCCGACAGTTGATTCTGCAAGCCATTCTCAGCAGACCCTCACAATACGTTTGGGCCTGCCATGTCGGACCGGCATCTTCCCCACTATCAGAGCAAACTTACCACCAGGTGGTGATTGCTCCGCCCTTCTCTTCACCAAAGAGTCCCATCTGGCTACTAGTCTGATGACAATCAGTGATGAGCACAGAAATCCAATAACAGAACACCGCTGGGGTTCTGATAGGGGGGGCCGATCTTTCCAATCACACCTTTCCAGGTCTCACTCTCATTGCTCATATGAGCATTGAAATTCCCCAGGGGAATGATTGAGTCCCCAGTGGAGAGCTCTCTCACATTTCCTCTCAGGACTCCAAAAAGGATGGGTACTCTGAATTGCTGTTTAGTTCATAGGCACAAACCATAGTGAGGACCAAGCCCCCCCACTCAAAGGCAAAGCGAGGCTACCTTCACGTCCACCAGGGTGAACCCAAACGTACAGCTGTGGAGCCGGGGGGCATTAATATACCCACACTAGCCCGGCGCCTCTTACTGTCACTAACTCGAGAGTGGAAGAGAGTCCAACCCCTCTCAAGAAGACTGGTACCAAAGCCCAGGCAGTGTGTGGAGGAGAGTCGAACAATATCTCGTCGGAATATCTTGACCTCACACACCTTCCCTGCCAGAGAGGTGATGTGTCACGTCCCTAGAGTAGCTTCTGTACTTGGGGATCGGATCGCCAACATCCCTGCTTTAAGCCACCATCCATGAGAAGGTGGACCCACCTTACCCTGTTGCAGGCGCTTGCCTTTGAGCCCCACGTCCAGGCCTCACTCCAGAGGAGAGCCCCGGGGACCCCCCTTCGGGAGAAGCAAAGCTCGATCCATTTCAGTCACCATGGGAGTCTCACAGCCGTATTTTGTCTCCATGAACGGAACTGTGTGTATGCGTGTGCATGTGCACATAGGTTTGTGCACGCATGTACAAAAACGTGATAGTACTTTGCGGTTTGATGTTAGGGTCATACAGAGACACACACATATTCACACGCACACACACACACATCATTGCTCCAACCACTGTAATTTTGATGTGAAGAGCAAGAAAAGATGACAAGATTGCCCAAGTGTTTAATTGGCAAATCTGTAGGTGTGGGCAAATGCACTTACATGACATCAGCCATGCAACCCATAAAACCATCTTACAGTTCGGAGTACAATGAAGTTGAATGTTCACACTTTTCATTGTAAAAATTTAAGTGAAGTATTGTTAATCCTGGCACGGTGGAGCAGGTGTAAACCTTTGGCCTCACAATTCTAAGGACTGCAGTTCAATCCGAGCCTCGCCTGTGTGGAGTCTTCATGTTCATCCCGTCCCTGCGTGGGTTTTCCCCGGGGAATTCCAGTTTCCTCCCACATCCCAAAAATATGCATTCATTGGAGACTCTAAATTTCCCTTAAGTGTGGTTGTTAGCTCTTTTGAAGATCTGTGTTTTTTAGTTAAGGATGACCCAAAGGTTATCATTTTATTAATTAACAGACCTCGAAGATATAATGGAAAATTTATGGAGTATTTTTCATAACTGCTGTCAGTTATTTGTACCGAGTACAACTATTTTGTCATAACAGGGGACTTTAACATTCATGTTGACAATAACATGGGAAAAACATCCAATGACCTTTCTGCAATACGAGTCACGTTTGACCTCTCTCAACATAATAAAAGTCCAACTGAAACTCAAGGTCACATCTTAGACCTGGTAAGGATGTTGAAATTCTATCGATTAACATTAAGGATGTGGCTATTTCTGACCATTTTTGTGTATTTTTTGAATTACAGATTCTTCCAAAAGTTCAAAAAACCTCTATCTTTATTATGAAAAGGTACATAAATGAGCGTACTGCCATGTCGGAATGTCCACTTTTTGTATGTGTTCGGTTGGACATGTTGATACCGTTTTCGGTCCTATCTGCAGAGTTACACTTTTTTCAAGCCATGCCCGTCTGAAACAGTTTTTGATTCCAGCATCCTTGTCAATTGCCCTCGCTCGATCTTCATCCTTTTTTTCTAACACTTTCGCCATCGTAAAACTATAAACGCAACGCTCAGTTCACGCTATCCAAGTCCCGCGCGCCATTACTTGGCTAACTAACAAGTTACACTGCGAATTCTGAGAACCGAGAACACATGTACATGGCAATGCTGAAACTCTGTTAACCACTGACACGATTGGATCGTTGTACTGTATAACTCTTATCCAATCGAGTAATCTGTCGCAAACAAGTTTTAATGTTTATGTCGCTAAATGCAAATATTTACACTACCGACCAAGTTAGAACGGCATATGATAGTCGTGCTTGTGCTAGCACTAAACTGAACTTGCAGATCGGAGCCCACCACCGAGAGGCAGGCGCACGATACCCTCCCCCCCTGAAATTTTCTCAACGGATTTCCGCTTATCTCGAGAATGGTCATTTTGGTCTGAAAAAGTCGGAAATCCGCCGATCAGCGGAAAGTTCTAATCCCTGGAGGAGATAATTAGATTTGTTTTAGAACACTTAACAAAAATGAAATGTGTTGCATGACAGAAGGCCTGAATCGTTTTTATGAGTGTACCTTTTCCTTGCATGCGAATAATCCTATCAGAGTTGAACCTTTGGCTGTAGACCTTTTCCTCCAGATCAAACATTCTTCTTCCATCAATTTCTTCATCTGAGATTACGTCCTCTTGGTATCGCCGCCTGGTACCAGACCGCTGAAGCGAAAAAGAAATCTTAGTTTAAAAAAAAAAACATTCTATAAAATTCAATGTATGTGACAACTAAAAACAATTACAGAAAGATGTACAGTGTAACAGAATTAAGCACATATTCATAGCCCCCAAAACAAATTAGACTAACTCATGAGGTGTGAGTAATCAAAATGATCAAGTCACACAATGTATCATATGTTGGGAGAGGGAGTTTAGTGAAGCACTAAACCCCAAAAGAACTACTGTTTTTGTATCCATAGCAGAAAGACTGAGGCAGGCATTTGGTATTAGCTCACAGAACTCCCAGGATTCACTTTTTTTTTTTTAAGATACCACATAGCTGTACCTCATCTGCAGGTATTGCAAAGCTCAAACCCGCCTTCACTCACCATTTCTGTCATCAGCGACAACGAACCCTGCTACAACTCCAAATTCTTAAACTTCATCATGGCATGATATTTCATCCACACAAGCCCTTGTTATCTACAAAGTATCAGATTTGCTTCGAGAAAAAAAGGGATCACACTCCTAAGCCTCCCTGGTCTATTCAGGGTTGCTGGAGAGGAGGATCTGTCATCTCAGATTCAGTAGAAGCAATGTGGTTTTTGTCCTGGCCGTGGAACAGTGGACCAGGTCTATACCATCGGCAGGATCCTCGAGGGGGCATGGGAGTCCGCTCAGCCAGTCTACATGTGTTTTGTGGATTTAGAGAAGGCGTTTGACCGTGTCCCTTGGGGAGTCTTGTGGGGGGCTCTTCGTGAGTATGAGGTACCAAACGCTGATACAGGCTGTTAGGTCCCTGTACAACCGGTGTCATAGTTTGGTCCGGATTGCCGGCAATAGGTCAGACTCGTTTCCGATGAGAGTTGGACTCCGCCAAGACTCACAGATTTTGTTCATAACTTTTATGGACAGAATCTCTAGGTGCAGCCGAGGGGTAGAGTGTGTCTGGTTTGGTGGCCTCAGCATTGCGTCTCTGCTCTTTGAAGATGATGTGGTTCTGTTGGCTTCATGAAGCAGTGATCTCCAGCTCTCACTGGAGCGGTTTGCAGCAGAGTGTGAAGCAGGTGGGATGAGAATCAGCACCTCCAAATCTGAGAGCATGCTCCTCAGTTGGAAAAGGGTGGCATGCTCTCTCCGGGTCAGGGATGAGCTCCTGACCCAAGTGGAGGAGTTCAAGTATCTTGGGGTCTTGTTCATGAGTTTGAGAAGAATGGAGCGGGATATTGACAGATACGGACATTGTATCAGTCTGTTGTGGGAAAGAGGGAGCTAAGCCAAAAGTCGAAGCACTCAATTTACCAGTCAATCTACATTCCAACCCTCACCTACAGGCACGAGCTGTGGGTCGTGGCCGAAAGAACAAGAACCCAGATACAAGCGGCCGAAATGAGTTTCCTCTGCAGGGTGTCTTCTTCCCTGAGAAATAGGGTGACAAGCTCAGTCATCCGGGAGGGGCTTAGTGTCGAGCCGCTGCTCCTCTACATTGAGAGGAGCCAGATGAGGTGCCTGGGGCATCCGATCCGGATGCCTCTCTGGTGAGGTGTTCCGGGCATTTCCCACTGGAAAGAGACGCAGAGGGGGACGACCCAGGAAACACTGGAGAGACTATGTCTCTCGACTGGCCTGGGAACGCCTCGGGATCCCTCCGGAAGAGCTGGAAGAAGTGGCTGGAGAAAGGAAGTCTGGGTATAGCTGCTGAATCTACTGCCCCTGCGACCAGACTCTTGAGAAGTGGTAGAAAATGGATGGAAGTCATACTGCTGCATCTAAAAGTATCAATTGAATATGCTTATTACAGATATTGTTTACAAATGTATGAGTATTATTTCACCTGCCGTTTATATTTGGATATAAGTAGGGATATACAGTAATTCCTCTCTACTTTGCGGATCACCTATCTCGGATTCAGTTCATCGCGGATTTCTGCCCCCCCCCTCCAAAAAAGAAATAATTTACCCCTACTTTGCGTTTTTTTTTCCACTTCTTGCGGGTGGGTCTGGCACCAATTAACCACGAAAAATGAAGGATAACTGTACAGTAGAGGCGGCAAGGTGACTCAGCTGGTAAAGTGTTGGCCTCACAGTTCTTAGGACCCGGGTTCAATCCCGGGCCCGCCTGTGTGGAGTTTGCATATTCACCCCATGCCTGCGTGGGTTTTCTCGGCGCACTCCGGTTTCCTCCCATATCCCAAAAACATCCAACATTGAACACTCTAAATTCTCCCTAGGTGTGCTTGTGAGTGTAGCTGTTTGTCTTAATGTGCCCTGCGATTGGCAGGCAACCAGTTCAGTTCAGTCCACCTCCTGCCCGTTGACACCCGGGATAAGCTCCAGCTCTCCCTGCGACCCTAGGAGGTAAGCGGCAAAGAAAATGGATGGATGTACAGTAGAACGTTCCCATTTGATTTTGTCAAATGAATGTGGCCTCCTTTGTCGGCGTGGTGTTGTAACACTACAAGATGGAGTTGCATTGAGTGATTTGAGAGGGACAAATAAAGATTACACTAAAGGTGCAACTGCATCCCAAATTTATCATCTGTACACAACTTACCAAAGGGTATTTGGACTCAGGTATACATAAAAATTGCTAATAGCCAAATGAGAGTTTGTCGACTGTTAAGTGATGTGTGGTTTATTTTGCCACTCAAACATGCATAGGTAAAAAAAAAAAGTCGAGAATACAGTGGAGAAAATAATTATTTGAACACCCTGCTATATTGCAAGTTCTCCCACTTAGAAATCATGGAGGGGTCTGAAATTTTCATCGTAGGTTCATGTCCACTGTGAGAGAATCTAAAAGCAAAATCCAGAAATCACAATGTATGATTTTTTTTCACATTTTATTTGTGTGATACAGCTGCAAATAAGTATTTGAACCCCCGTCTATCAGCCAGAATTCTGACCCTCAAAGACCTTTTAGTCCGCCTTTAAAAGTCCACCTCCACTCCATGTATTATCCTGAATCAGATGCACCTGTGTGAGGTCGTTAGCTGCATAAAGACATTTGTCCACCCCATACAACCAGTAAGACAAACTTGTAACATGTCCAGGAACAAAGAGCTGTCCAAAAGCACCATTGTATAACTCCACAAGGCTGGAAAGGGCTACGGAGAAATTGCCAAGAAGCTTGGTGAAAAAAGGTCCACTGTGGATCAATCAGAAAATGGCTAAACGGAAAGTTCCCCAGCTTAAACCAGCACATATCAAGGCCTGTCTTAAGTTTGCCAATGACCATTTGGATGATACAGATGAGTCATGGGAGAAAGTTTTGTGGTCAGATAAGACCAAAATTGAACTTTTTGGCCATAATTCCACTAACCGTGTTTGGAGGAAGACGAATGAGCTCCATCCCAAGAAAACCCTCCCTCCTGTAAAGCATGTTGGTGGTAGCATCATGCCTTGGGGGTGTTTTTCTGCACATGGGACAGGACAACTGCACTGTATTCAGGAGAGCATCACCGCAGCCAGGTATTGTCAGTCAAAGCATTGAAGATGGGTCGTGGCTGTTGTCTTTCAACATGACAATGACTAAAAGTACACAGCCAGGAAAACCAAGGAGTGGCTCCGTACGAAGCATATCAAGGTTCTGGCGTTACCGAGCTAGTCTCGAGACCTAAACTCAATAGAAAATCTTTGGAGGGAGGTGAAACTCCGTGTTTCTCAGCAACAGCCCAGAAATCTGTCTGATCTAGAGAAGATCTGTGTGGTAGAGTGGGCCAAAATCCCACCTGCAGCATGTGCAAACCTGGTAAACAACTACAAGAAATGTTTGACCTCTGTAAATGCAAACAAAGGCGACTGTACCAAATATTAACATTGGTTTTCTCAGGTGTTCAAAATAGTTATTTGCAGCTGCATCACACAAATAAATTGTTAAAAAAAATACATTGTGATTTCTGGATTTTTCTTTTTAGATTATCTCTCTCACAGTGGACATGCACCTACGATGAAAATTTCAGAGCCCTCCATGATTTCTAAGTGGGAGAACTTGGAATATAGCAGGGTGTTCAAATACTGATTTTCTTCACTACAACTAGAGCACCTAACAGTAACTTGGAGTAGTCAACATTTATGAAATCTGAGCTGGGTGGGGTTTTAAACAACATCAAGAGACTCTGCCAGGTCTATGTCTAGAAATGTCTCTCTTCCAATGATGGACTTTTCATGTACCATCTAATTAGATGATCCATCAATTTTCTGTACAATATTTCAACAAATTTCTCACGCGTGTAATTGCTCTTTCGAGAAATTATAAAGTCGTGATAAAACTAAGACACTTGTTTTATTATCATCGGAGGTAAGGGAGTGAGGGGTGAACAACTGGTACGGTGAAAAAAGTTAGTATACAAAAGTATACATTTTAAAATAGGTATTGTTATCAAAACTACATATGTGAATCACTTTGACAGGCATGTGATTTGGCTGAATGAAAAAAGACTGAAAAATAGCCGAGGGTCTGGGGGCTGCAAGGATGATCAAAGCATGATCACCAATTTTAACGCGCAAGTTTTAGAAATTTTATTATGAATGAAATATATCGAGTACATCGGGGTGGCCAACTAGTCAGAGAGACAAAGAGCCACTTTTTTTCCTGAGTTACTGCAAAGAGCCACATCATACACATGGGTAAACATGAACATCATCTTTTAATCATGTATGCACACATACACAGACCTCTGCTCAGCCAGATCTAATGAAAATAACCACACCAACATGATAATATCAGTAATTTTCAACAGTTAACATTGTGTGCACTGTCTCACACACACACACACACACACCACACACACACACACACACACACACACACACACAAACTCTCAGTTCAAGGCAGTCCACAAACAATAATAGAATAATTTTCAGTAACATCTTTGTCTTACTATGCTGCTTAGTGAGACTTCTGGCATTCCTTATCTTGAACAATCCTCTTCAAATCTGTCCCAGTGACAACATGTCGACTGAAAATGCCAGATCCATAATCCACTCGATGTCTGAGAGCTTGAGATAGTCCTTGTCCTTCTCTTCCATGAACAGTTTCACAGCATCCAAAAGCTCAAAGAAGCGAGAGAGTACCTTGCTTTTTGACAGCCACCTCACAGTGCAGTGCAGCGGCAGGTCACCTGGCAGCCCTTGGTCCAGCTCATCGATGAGATTCCTGAATTGCCTGTGGTTAAGCACATTTGTGCGGATGTAGTTGAAGATTTCCAGATTTTCGCAGGCTTCATGACGCTCCATTTTAGTTTGTCGTCTCCAGGAGCCAAGATTTCAAAGGCATCAATGAGGCATTTTTTAATGAAGTCCCATTCATTGTATGGCTTTTTAGCCCGTGCTATATTCCAAGCCAGTTGATATGATGCAAGCGTTACGGTCTACGAGTGTTTCATAAATTTTTGGAAAAACTGCACTTGCTTTTCTGCCTGGCTTTTCAAAGTGACCAACTTGTTCTTGCGAAGTTCAGTCCCTTTTGGAAATTTCTGCTCGATGTTAGGGTGGAGTGAGCTGAAGTGATGCTGAAGATTTGAAGCTTTGAAATGCGCTAATGCTGCGTGACATATAAAGCAGATTGGCTTGCCATTACATTCAACAAAGAAATATAAACTCTCCCACTCTGGCCAACACGTCCTGTGTTCTTCTTCATATTTTTGTTTGGCTGGGCTTTTTCCCCCTGCCATTTCAAGAGGTAACTTGACGGAAATTGTTTACAAACCAAATGATGTCACGCCAAAGATTCTCTCGTCGCTCGTTTGACGTCACTCAAACAGGCTTACATGGTCATTGTGCCATCTAGCTGAAGGGGGAGTGAATGACAGCGACATCCAACCATTTGTGACGCGTGTCATGTGAAAGCTCCTGAAGAGCCACATGAAACTAGTTAAAGAGCCGCATGAGGCTCGCGAGCCGCGGGTTGGCCAAGCCAGGAGTATATCGATAAATTAATGATATTCTGTTTTCAAAATGTACACAATATGATTGTTGATTATTTAGGTGCATACCTTTACCCCAAAAAATTGCAAATACAAATACAAATTCAACTGACTAAATTACTAGAAGTGAAACTAAATTGAATTCAGATTTGCATCATGGCATGCAAGCATGCTTTCCTAACGTGTACATCGTATCCATTCAAAACATTTTAATTTGTATTTGTAAATGATTGAAACGCATGTATTTGACAATTATTAATGTCATGTTTCGTTATCAGCAAATAATACAGACATTTTTTAGAAAGTAATTGCTTCTGAACTGTCACCTCATTATTGACGACGCTGTTTGCAACTGGGGTTGGTTGTTTCAGTTGATCTTGCCTCTCAATACCGGTAGTAGTGATGTAAAGAAGGGATGAAGTCCATAAAGTTTCATGGCCTTGGGTTGACATCCAAATGTATCAGCTAAGGGAAAGTTTGTTTTCCTTGCTTCCAGTTTGACGTGTTTTTGTTGTTTCTCGTCAACTACCAATGCACAATGCTTTACCAGGTCGATCGATTTTGTGAATGAAGTCACTGAACAGCGTGGTAACTTCTTTCTTTCCAATGGGATCGACGATTTCTCACGCCATCCAATCCCATCGAAACTTATTTTTGACTTTCTCCTCCCTGCCAGTGGTACGACAGCATGGGCCAGCCAGCCTCCCAGCCTGACCCACCTCCGGGTGGGGTGAAACAGTGGCCCACGCCACCACAAACGGCAGCCAGCGCACATCGACACATTAAGGATCCCTGACTTTATTAAGTTATTATGACGCGGTTCTTTTGTCACGCTCTGATGGAAGGATTATGTCGTCGGACGCGGAGTTCTAGAATGTTCCTATAAGGACGAGGATGGCTGTCGACAGAGCTTTTTATTAATACTGCTGTTTTCGGACAATTACAGGGACACTCCACTGCCTTCCCAGTACATTCGCTGGAAATAACATTCGCCTATTTGGAAGATCGACTACGGTGACTATATGTCGTTTGCCTAGTTAGCTCGTGTTACACGCTACTAAACTGTCTTTGTACTTCTATTTTGTGATTGTTTTGTGTTGTATTGTGTGTGATTAAATCATCTTAAACGGAATACAAGTGTTTTGTTCTATTTTGCCTGTTTTACCGAGGCCATTTATTCTAAATTCACACGTAACGTGCTAGAAACTGTGAGACAAATTAGTCTCCCCCAACCAATTTTCTTTTTTTTTTTAAATAGCTCTATACACACCTACCTGTCATTTGTCATTTGTCTACCTGGTTCACTGCGTTGGATCCTTTTTCACGTGCACTTAAGAGTTTGCGACAAATGTACAATTGTGCAGAGGTGCATCTGAGAGGGAACATTGGTCAAGACAACACAAAATAAGCAACGCCTTTCAATATCTAGGTATGTCTACTCGTAATAAATTTTGTGTTATTTTTCGTGCTCAACTGTGCAGATTTGAAGTGCGATGGTGCACAGGCGCATACACGCCCGTCAAATAACAATGGCTGAACTGATATACGGCAACATTCTGAAGTGCTGTGAACAAACGGATGAGTCCATTACGGATGATTGTTTTTGGTTAACAACATATTAAATTTTATGTTGAAGGTGTCAGTGGTACTTTCAGTATGACATTATTCTGTCATTAAAAAAAAAACGATCACATGAGCCCAATGACAAAGTTTTACATCGTTTTGGGCGGAGGAGTTGCAACATGGGTAACAAGGTGTTGACATAGCTCGTCACCAAAGAATTCGGCCCAAGAATAATTTCAATGCACATACCTTCGGACACTATATGACAGAAGGGCATTTGATAAGACCCCAGGTGGAGGAGGAAGTCTACCTTCTCCATTAACTTGCAAGAAAAGCGAGTCGTGAACATGGAACAACAAAGACAATTGACAATCTGTGTGTTTTGTGACGGGGGGGGGTGTGGGGGGGCATTGACGAAGGATAGATTATTCTTCTTCTTCTTTTCCTTTCAGCTTGTCGCATTAAGGGTCGCCACAGCGTGTCATTTTTTTCCATCTTAGCCTATCTGGTGCATCTTCCCATCTTCCTTTCTAACCCCAACTACCCTCATGTCTTCCCTCACCACATCTATAAACCTTCTCTTTGGTCTTCTTCTCGCTCTTTTGCCTGGCAGCTCCATCCTCAGCACACTTCCACCAATATACTCACTCTCTCGCCTCTGAACATGTCCAAACCATCGAAGTCTCCTCTCTCGAATCTTGTCTCCAAAACATCCAACTTTGGCTGTCCCTCTAATGAGCTCATTTCTCATCCTATCCAATCTGCTCACGCCAAGCGAGATCCTCAACATCTTCATTTCTGCTACCTCCAGTTCTGCTTCCTGTTGTTTCTTCAGCGCCACCATCTCTAATCCGTACATCATGGCCGGCCTCACCACTGTTTTGTAAACTTTGCCCTTCATCCGAGCAGAGACTCTTCTGTCACATAACACACCAGACAGCTTCCGCCAGCTGTTCCAACCTGCTTCTTCACTTCCTTACCACACTCACCACTGCTCTGGATTGTTGACCCTAAATATATGAAGTCTTCCACCCTCGCAATCTCTTCTCCCTGTAGCCTCACTCTTCCCCCTCCACCTTTCTCATTCACGCACATATATTCTGTTTTACTTCAGCTAATCTTCATTCCTCTCCTTTCCAGTGCATGTCTCCATCTTTCTAATTGTTATTGTTTTTCCACATGCTCCCTGCTTTCACTGCATATCACAATATCATCTGCGAACATCATGGTCCAAGGGGATTTAAATCTAACCTCATCTGTCAGCCTATCCATTACCACTGCAAACAGGAAGGGGCTCAGAGCTAATCCTTGATACAGTCCCACCTCCACCTTAAGGCCAGAGAAACACATCCTTCCCAACGAGGAAGTAAGTCAGGGATGAGAATGACCAATTTGGAAAAACACTGAAAATGTCTGTCGATGGGGGTGTGTTTGAGTTTCCTCCTGGATATTTTTTGCTCCTATCGGAACACAGAGTGCACAGCACTTTGCCGGCCGGGAATGTCCACTTTTTGTATGTGTTCGGTTAAACATGTTGATACCGTTTTAGGTCCTATCTTCAGGTTACACTTTTTTGAAGCCATGCCCGTCTGAAACAGTTTTTGATTCCAAAAGAATAGAGCGAAACTGTCTGTTTTACCGGCTGATTTCTCACTCGCATTTTTAGCTAACAGTGAAATATCATTGAAAAGCAGACAGCAGGGCTTCAAGTATAAGTATTTATATGTGCCCCACGATCGACAGGCAATGAGTTCATGGTGACGCAGCCTCATGCCCGAAGATAGCTGGGATCGGCTTCAACATGACTCTTGTGAGAAGCGGCTCAGAAAATGGATGGGTGGATTTGAAGTGGTAAGGTTTTTTTTTTTTTTTTTTAGACAATATATATGTATATATATTCGTCTCAATGCATCTTTTCCACAAAAAGCTCATTTTCTCTGTTTTTTTCTTCTTTTTTATCCACAGAGAGGAATTTTGGTAGAAGTTACCTGTTTTCCACCTCAAATTACTGCTGAACAGAAAAGTGTAGAAACATTTTTGTTTGAAAGATGGACGTCTCAGCTTTCATTTGGTGTGTGTCATGTATATATAGGCATAGAACACAATATTCTTGTGCCTTGAACGGTTGGTCAAAATAGTCTAAAATGGCCGGGAACGGGAGGGAGGGGTCCTCTTTTGAAAAACGGCTGATTGAATTACTGTACTTAAATAGGGAAAACAGCGGTTGAAACGCCACTCAATATGAGTAATCACGAGTGAGACTTTCGAGAGACAATCAACGGAAGAACCAACCATACTTTGTGAACACTTAAGAAGGTATATAGTCTTACCCCCATGTTCTCACAAGATGTTGTTTTTCTTCTTCTTTTTCTTCTTCTCCTTTTTGTTCTTCTTCTTCTATGTAGTTATTGCACGTGACGTCACCTTTTTTACGGCGCCATATTGCCGGTCAAACAGCTCCTCGACATTGTGGGAGACATTGAACCGGAGAAGAATATTCACAATGCCCGAACCAGTTGTGCTGTTAGATATCACAACAGACGAGACAGATCTTCAAAGAGATCATTCCATAGAATACCAGCTGAAAAGACCAGAAAAAAAATTATTAATTTCGGCAATTAAACGTGATGGATGGTGCCCAACCAAATACACATGCCTGTGTAGCAATCATTTTATTTCAGGTATGAATTATTCTTCTCAATCTCAAATTACCAAGACGAATTCATAATGGCAAATTGATTTATTTGAATAAATAAATTAACCGTATGTCGCAGAGAGGTTTACGGAGGTTAACGTGTGGCCCAATACATAGATTTCCGCTGACGCAACCACAATCCCAGGATTCCCTTGTCCGCCATCTTGTGTGTCAGAAGCAAGTGAAGCATTAATGTCAGCTGGCTGCCAGGCCTTTGTTTACACACTTATCTCCCTCATGTAGGCCTCTGAGTAGTCAGACTCCGAGTCATTCCCGTCCGAAAAACCATCCCAATATTCAACATTATTGACAGCCACAGTTTCAAATTTGTATGGACGTATTCCTCCGTCTTCCCGATCAACCTATACTTCTTTCTTAATCAGATGAGGATAAAAATCAGCGCTGACAATAACTGTGTAGGAATGTAACCGAGCCTCAGGTTGGGTACATGACATGTCACATCCGCGCACGTAAGTCATGTGACTCGCCAAAATGTCAGCAACCGGTAACATTCAAAATTGCCGATATAAACAATCTTAAATGATATCTGATGAAAATCTTTATTTAAAAGTTACAGTACCAATGACATGACCTATCTGATACATTCTTATTTTGCACAAATTCAATGAGTGGCCTTCCCCTTTAAACATGTACAAGATTTCATAAATTAATTTTTTAATAGGTAGAATTGTACAAAAATTGTTATTTCACTTCACAAATCAAATTTAAACTGATGAGAATCTTTATAGTGGGGTTGAAAGTCAATACACAACGTGGTCTGAAATCTTTATGCTTAATGACATAAATAAATCCAGAGTTTAGTAGTATTCATTATTGTGTGTTGCATTAGCAAACTGATGTTTATTTGTACTGAATATTTCAATTTATTTGTAGGTTGTAAAGCTGATTTGCGCCCTCGCTTAACATGGGAGCTGAGCATTAATCACCTACTGATTCTACACTGAAATCTCAATCTGCCAAGAAGCGATATGATCTGTCTAGAGACCTGGAACATAGGAGAAAGAGGTTTAGAGCGGCAGAGGCACTTCTGGATTTACAGAAAAACAGTCCAGGTGTTACAAGAAGAACACATCCTGTGCAAGTGGAAAGTGAAGTACAGAATGATAGTGAAAATGATGATGATTTTTGTTTTTGTTAATGAAAAAAAAATTGTATCTGCAAATCTAGAAATAATTTTAAAAAAATGAATAAAATCATTGTGCTGAATTAGTGGAACGAAGCAATGGGACAGTGAAGTCTTGATTAAGGAAAACTACATTTAGTAAAACTGCATATGAAAATAACGCCAACAGATAAAGGATTGTTCCCATTTGAAATAGTATCTAGTAGATTAGATTAGATTAGATTAGACTGTCCATGGTAGAGCGCCCAGTGCAGCAGTCAGAAGAAAATACTTGAAGTGATTGGGTGAAAGAGATGCTGCTAAATAAAACTGTAAAAGAAGCAAATGATCTGCCGCCTACTGTGCCTTCTTCACAGGTGCTGTTGGTGTCCAGTGGTGATTGGGTCCTTGGATGGTCCACTCCCATGGTGATAAAGATAGATCTATGGGCATGAATCATCATAGAGCAAGGACAATCCCACCTCTCCAATGGACGCCAACGCCTGGTACTCTTATGTGAATATGGTGTCCCTCTGTGGACAACCAATGACAGATCAACAAGTGTGGTGAAGCTGGAACTACTCAGATGCCCCGCCATGAAAAGAAATGTGCAGCAGCGACGAGTCCGACAATGCCAGCAATTCCACCTACTGGTCCCAGACTTCATGCCAGGCCAGGAGAGGATGCAGAGAGAAACCATCTGAGGTCTTCAGGACGGACCTGATCACCACCATGAAGGTGCATGACTCGTACCAGCTCAACGCAGAGGATTACTATGTACTGGCCGATCCATAGAAGCAGAAGCGAGAAAAAGGGTATCCACGTGCCCGTTAGCCCGCAGTCCATCCCGGAGCCCGTGGCCCGGGTGCTAGCTGACAAAAGCAAGGATGTCATGTTCATCAGACCCAAGAAGCTGATCCGCACATCTGCCACCCTGGTCCTCAGTTATGTGGACATCAGGACTTTGGCGGAGGGTGTGTGTCAACACGACCTCAACGAGGAAGATGTCACCTGGCTGCAGGTCATTGACGAGGAGTTTGCAAGGTTTCCCTTCTTCCACTGGATGAATTCGCCATTGAGTGCTAAGCACCGTTGTCATAACAACATGACACACACTACCGAGACACAGTAGGGCCTTGGTATCGAGTACAACGAGAATGTGGTGTGCGACGTGCCAGTTCCCCAATGGAGAGGACGACAACGAGATGGTGTTCTGCAACAAGTGCAATATCTGCGTCCACCAGGTATCCTGCCAAAGTGCCAGTTGTGCCCGAAAATGGGCGATGCTATGAAGCCCACCCGCAGTGGAACCAAGTGGGTCCATGTCAGCTGTGCCTTGTGGATCCCAAAGATGAGCAATGGGAACCTGGAGAAGATGGAGCACGTCACCAACGTGTCGCACACTCCCAGCAACAGTCTCCACTCCGGCCTGGAGAGACCATCATCACTCAGAACGACAATGTCAAGGTCAAGTACTACTGGCCCAAGCACTCGGGCCTTAAAGGCAGTGACTCTGTGGAGCGGGACTCCACCACTGAAGTTGAAAATGAGGAAAGCGTCGGGAGCAAGACAAGCAAATTGATAGGAAAGGTTTGAAGGGACAATAAAGAGGACATGGCTGCCCTCGGCTTCATCCCTTTCGCCTCATCGTCCTTGTGTCTTGTTTGTAAATGTGACCCGCAGGAAAAGCGTGTCAATGTCCGGAAGATGAAATTGCAAGAGATGGAGGAGGTCTTCCACCACTTTGTGGACACCGAGAAAGTGGGCCGTCACCTCAAGATGACACCCAAGACAGTTGACTTCCTGTACCAATACTAGAAGCTGAAGCACAAAGTTAACTTCAACCAGCTCCTGCTCATGCCTAAGAAGGACGATGAGGACACCCTGGCCAGACGTGAACA